>NC_044310.1:128784854-129097354 GCF_007474595.2 Lynx canadensis | reverse complement strand
CTACTGATGTAATTATGGTAACTAATCAGTTGACTTCGAGTTAATAAAAATAGATTATTCAGGTGGGCTTGACCTTTAGTTACTTAGTTACTCGAGACCTTTAAATCTCGGTCTAAAAGAGTTGAGAGAAGTCAGAGATACTCAAAGTAGGAGAAGCACTTGATGTGAGGGAGGTTCTCTATTGCCGGAAGGGTATATATGTCAAGCAAGGCAGGCAGCCTGTAGGAACTGAGAGTGGCCCCTATCTGACACGGTGGAAGAAAACAGGGACTTCAGTCCTACAACCACAAGGGCTTTTATTCAGCTAACAATCTGAAAAAGCTTGAAGATAGATTCTTCCATAGGGCTTCCAGACAAAATCTCAATCTGGCCGATTCCTTGATTTCAGCCTGATACCTAGAGCAGAGAACCCAACCATGCTGGGCCTGACTCCTGATCCACAGAAACCAAGAGAATGATCTTATATGAGATTTTGTGTTGCTATAAGCTGCTAAATCCATAGTAGCATGTTATTTATCAACATAAAACTAGTATAAGGAGGGGAGTGTTCTCTGTCATATTTTCCTGCTTATGCACTCTGGAGAGAATCCTAGCAAACACAGGATTCAAAAAACAGTAAGTACCCAAGGGTTAAGGGAAATTACAATCAATGGAAAAAGACAATCAGCCTCCAATAATAATATGATTTTATTATCTGTATTAATAATGTTAATTATATTAATCTTAATAATATTTAGATGGCCAAGTCTCAGCAGATGTTTGAGGAAAACAAACAGCACAAACTAAAGGCCTGAGATAGACAGACAGACATTGGCTCCAGAAGCAATAGGTATAATTAAGAGAATCAAAAGGTAACTTTGAAAAAATTTCAAACTACAAATTCAAATGGTTTTGAAAGGAGGGAAGATTGGTATAAGAAGAAAGCAAACAGAGAACATAATGTAGTCCTTGAAAAGTAACAATGCAATTGCTGAAATTTAAAGAGCAATCAATAGGGGCGCCTGGGTGGCGCAGTCGGTTAAGCGTCCGACTTCAGCCAGGTCACGATCTCGCGCTCCGCGAGTTCGAGCCCCGCGTCAGGCTCTGGGCTGATGGCTCAGAGCCTGGAGCCTGTTTCCGATTCTGTGTCTCCCTCTCTCTCTGCCCCTCCCCTGTTCATGCTGTCTCTCTCTGTCCCAAAAATAAATAAATGTTGAAAAAAAAAATTTAAAAAAAAAAAAAAATAAAGAGCAATCAATAGAAATGGTAGAAGTAAAGTTTAAGCAACTAAGAATATAATGAAAAAGAAATATAAAGGCATTGCAAATATGAAGTATGTGGCATGATTTACCGATTGATGGGGTGTTAGTAAATATTAAACCTCTGATTCTCCCTCGAGTCTGTTCCGGTGAGGAGATAGGCCTTTATTTCCTTCTCTGTTCAAGCATCCTGCCAAATCTCACTTAAGCACTACTTACAAACTACATACTAATGCAAATTCAGTATTTTTTTTTTTTAATTTCTAGAATCATTCTTCAAGGCACAGAAGACTTCAATGTAGTTAGGGAAGACAATGTAGATGCTATCCATACAGCTTTCTAACATTGGGGTTAGATTTTTTTCTCTCACATGCTACATTCTTCTGATACATGGTTCCTCTGAGAATTGCTCCTCCTTTAAAATCCTAACTTCCTGGGGGCGCCTGGGTGGCGCAGTCGGTTAAGCGTCCGACTTCAGCCAGGTCACGATCTCGCGGTCCGTGAGTTCGAGCCCCGCGTCAGGCTCTGGGCTGATGGCTCGGAGCCTGGAGCCTGTTTCCGATTCTGTGTCTCCCTCTCTCTCTGCCCCTCCCCCGTTCATGCTCTGTCTCTCTCTGTCCCAAAAATAAATAAACGTTGAAAAAAAAAATTTTAAAATCCTAACTTCCTGTGTCTTATTCCCTGACACCATCCTTCCACACTACTCTCTTTAGTATTTTCAACACCCTGGGCTGAGATTTCAAAGCCACCAACTAATGTCTCGCTGTTCACCACACCTATAGTTCTGCTGTCCTTAACCAGCTCAGTTTCCAAAGTCCACGGTTATAACAGCTGTTTACCTCTCCACTACTCTTTCCCTCTTCTGTACTCACCTAAAAACTGTCAATCTCAGTGATTCTCAGTTGTCTGTCATTTCGTGTCTTGCAATCACACAGCTGAGAAAAAAACTTTCCAACAGTGTTGATCTGGTTAGCAATTAATCCTGAGAAATCCTACTGAATTTCTGTATTATGTCTGCTTTCATGCTCTCCAAAATGGCTTCTTTATAACTTATTTCTCCTCAGAGCATCTACATCCCCTCCCACAACTCCCTCTCAGAAGATGGTGTGCTCAATACTTTTCTGATAAATGAATATAATCAGATGTTAGCTACTTTATCATCCCACCTCCAGATCTACTAATTTATCTGCATCTGTACCCATATTTTTTGCCTGTCTTCCATGACTATGGATAAATGACCTTATCTGTACCTGAGGCATTCCTTCCAGGTTTTTCCTGCATCTCATCCCCTCTTGTCATATCAGGTGTAGGAGCTACTTTAGTTTTGTCCTCTTTACAACAACATGCTCTCCCTCTATCCCTGAATTATTCCCTACAGGACACAAATAAGCTCTCATATCACCTCTTCAGTGTGAGTACGTTATTTCTTTACTCTCCTTTCAACTCAGCTTCCTGATGGTGTTCTGTGTAGTTGTTGTCTCTATTTCCTTCCCTCCTTTCTTCAGCCCACTCCAAGATGACTTTGGTTCCTGACTCCTCTGAGAACACACTTGTGAGTGTGATCGATGACCTGTGGAGGGCCACGTCGATACTCCGTTTTCTCACTTGACTTTCCTCTCACTTGCTTCCTCAGCAGCTTTGGACACTGTTCACCATATACTCTTTTTCTTGAAAAACTTTCTTCTTGGGTTTCTTTGCATTCTCTAGTTTTTCTCCTTTCTTATTGACCACTTTTCAGAATCTGCTGCTGGCAGATTGATATCTGATTGTCCTCAGCATAATATCTAAATGGAAGAGTGCTCTGAGGTTCCTTCTTAAGTCATTTCTCATCTCCATTTACCCACTGTCTCCTAAGATCACTTCATCTAGTTTCATTGCTTTACATACAAACTATTTGGAAATAATTCATAAATATATATCTCAGGCCTGATCCCTCCTGGAATTTCAAATAAGCATATTCCACTGTCTGCTTCCTGTCATCACTTGGATATCCTTTAGGCATCTCAAATCTAGCATGGACATACTGGTACTCTTGATGATTGCAACATTTTCATCTAAACTGGCTTCTCTTGAGCTTTCCTATCTCAGTAAAGAGCACTACCCATTTCCAGCTTACACGACTTATCTGTATTCTGTTACCCACACCTGGCATCCAATTCATTTTCAAATTTTGTAAATTCTACCTTTAAAACATATTCAAACCAGGTCTAATCATCACGATCTTTCACTTGAATTACAGTAATAGTTTCCCAAGTGGTCCCTCTAATGTAATGCCTGTTCTTCCCACTCCTACCATCCATTTGCCACACATTAGTTGAAAGAAGCTCCTAGAAATGTCTATCAGACCATGTTCCTATGCGTCTGCACCATGCTCCGAAACCTCCAAAGACTTTGCATCATGCCTAGAATCAAATCCAAACTCTTCACCCCGTTTAAAACGACCTACATTATGTCTGACTCCTGCCCAACATACTGATTTCATCTCTTATTACTCTCTTTTCCATTTGCCTGTCCCTTTGTTTCTTACTCCCACCTTAAGACCATTACACCAAACATTCTCTCTCAACTTAAAAGCCATCTTCTTATAGAGGTCTTCCCTGACATTTGGTCTAAGGATCACTGCTCTGTCACTTTAAGATTTTTTATCTGCATCACTCTTATCTCTATCTGAAATTTTTCTTATTTATTTTTTTGTCTTATTCCAATTCTAGCATGTAAACAGTGTGAGAGTAGGAATTTTCATGTCTATATTATTGTATCTATAGATCCTAGAAAAATTCTGGAACATGTTCTACAGGTATCCTTTTCTCATGATCCTTCTGGTCTTCAGAGCCAACAACAGCAGGTTGAGTCCTTCTCATGTTGCCTTCTCTGGTTCTTTTCTATCATCTTTCTCTCTGGTGAACAGGAAGCCAGGAGAGAGAGAGAGCCATCTCTCTCTCTGGTAGCCAGGAAGGATCCTGTGCTTTTAAAGACTCATGTGGTTAGATTGGGCCCACTTGCATAATCCAGGATAGTATCCCCATCTCAAGGTCCGTAACCTTAATCATATCTGCAAAGTGCTACTTGCCATGTAAGGTAATAGACTCACAGGTTCCAGATGATTAGGGTGTTGATATCTATGCGGACAGTTATTTAGCCTACTATACTTTTTAGGGCTCATAGATTTCCATGCTTTCAGCCTCTAGGCTTCTTCTAGAAACTCAAGTACATGTTCATGGGGATCCTATTCCTGTACAAATCCAGACAGTTTTAGGGCCCGAGTGGTTGTACTTATAGGTATCCTGCCTCAATGCCTGTAAATGAGTGTGTTGAGAAAGGTGGGTGGACTGACACAGAACAAGCATAGTGATTAAAATGATCATTTGAAATGTTATTCCGCTTTTATCATTTTAAAAATATAATATTTAGAAAAATCAGCTGCTACTTTTATATGAGGTGGCTTTTTATATCTAATTCTCAAAGCAACCCAGTAATTATGAAGATGAGAACAGCACAATGAAATTTAATTTTACCAGGATAATAACAAGAGAAAAAAAAATTCTTTCTTTTTTTTTATTTTCAAGGAAGATTGGAAATTACTCCTTCCCATCCTCCTTTGCAGTTTCTAGGCTATGCTCCCATAATGGATTTTTATCTGTTTTATAAGTAATTTCCTTAATATTTCAATGGTCACAGATAGTGAGGATTGCATGTCTCTTCAGGAAACATATATTTCATCAGCGCTGTCACAGTCTAGAGTCTCAGAGCTTGTAGACTGATGTTTTCGCCCATTCTTGCTATCAAACACATAGCATAGAAATAAATGTGTTTGTCTATTTGAGACTTTAATGAAATTGAAAACATAGTAACATTTTTCAATGTCAACAAGCTCATTTTCTTGTTTAGATGCTAATGTTGGTTTTTCCTGAGGATTCAATCCTCTAATTGTGAATCATGACTTTTCTTCCCTATGTCCAAATGCTTGATTCCTGAAAATGGCTTGAATTATGGTGGGTGGTGTTCAGCTCCAGAGAGGACTAGATATTTTTATTTGCCTAAAACCTATGATATGGGGTAAAGAGATCACAGTGCAGGAGTAAATGTAGTGCTTGGGCTGTACTAAAAAGTTTTTACCATGATTTGGAGGGCTTAGGTACCCAGCACTGTGCCAGGAGCTGAGCAGACTCTGTGTCTTTTATTTGTTTGCTGGTGTTATCTTTACTTCCATTTTACTGATGAGGAAATGAGCTCAAAGAGATAGTAACTTCCTAAGTTTTTACAGTAAGTGTGTTAAGCATCTGACTACAAAGCTTTGCCATCTTCCACTGCCACTTGGTCTTCACAACTACTGCCCATACCCATCCTCCTACTGGGCCCTGGGGTAAAGTAGTAGGGAGGGAAAGATGTCCTGTCTTTCACTCTCTTCCACCTCTCTTGGTTTCTATCACTTTTAATTCTACGGTCTGGCAATTCCACAATACTTTCACTAAGCTAAGTCTAGTTTCTGTTCGCAACTCCAGGGTGTCAAGAGTTTCTTTTTTTAAAAAGTCATGATATCAGATCTTGGTTAATTCATGCTGTTTTGGGCCCCCTTGCCACTTATTATTATTATTATTATTATTATTATTATTATCATCATCATCATCATCATTATTATTAATTTCCTTCCTTCTTTTGTCGCTCCTTTGCACATTCCTGTTGTAAACTTCTGTTTTATTAGTGGTTGCCTCACATCTTTTGAATACCTTCCCAATTTGAGGCACATTCCCTCCATTATGAGTCCTGGCTGCCTGAGCCCTTTCTCTCATTCTCTTGGGCTGCCTGGGTCCGGGCAAGGGATCTGGGCCACAAAACAGACACATCCATGAAAAAAATTTTTTGAATTTGGACAAGATAAAAATTTACTTTTCTGTTTTGAAAGAGTGAATGAACATCTACTATCCTGCCTGGTATGATGTCTCCGCTCTATGAAGTCCACTGGGACACAGGCTTCTTTCAGATGACTACTTAACCAATCCTAAGGAGTGACTCAACTTCGCTGTGTCAGAAGCTGCCCCACAATGCTTCTGAATATCCCCTGCTAGCCAAAACTTGTCACATGGCCACATTCAGCTTCAACAGAGGCTGGGAAATGTAATTTTAACTCTGAGCAGCCATCATGTGGCTAACTAAATGTTCTATTACAATGGAAAGAAACAATATATATTGGGGTATCTCCTACAGAAGGGAGCAATATGAAGACATAGAAATCACTGACTCCATCTTTTAGTATACTTTGTAATTCCCAGTGGTTTCAAGCATTTTGTTACTCACAGGCATCTAATATCCATTCTTGAGTCTGGCAGGTATAAGCTGTGATATTTCAATGAACTGAGATGTAGGCACCACATGTTGATAGCAGTGGCTTTTTTACAAGAGATCATACTGCAGTGAACGTTGCCCATGGCTGTGGTTCAGTGATTTCCTGGTGATCCTGTAAGCTAGCTGATATCCCTTAATAAATTCTACTTTTACCCAAACTAACTGTAGTTAGAACTTATAAACCATAGAGTTACGGTTTACAAACAAGAACCATCTCCTTGGGGCACCTGAGTGGCACAGTCAGTTAAGTGTCTGACTCTTGGTTTTGGCTGAGGTCATGATCTCACAGTTTCATGGTTCAAGCCCTCATCCAGCTGTCTGCTGGCAGCACAGAAGCCTGCTTGGTATTCTCTGTCTCTGCTCTTTCTGCCCCTCCCCCACTCATGCTATCTCTCTCTCTCTCTCTCAAAATGTATAAGCTAAAAAACAAAAAACAAACAAACAAAAAAACACCTTCTTAGCAGTTTCTGCAGAAGAATGATCACAGTCTTTTCTGCTTTTCTCGAACTCAGCTAGCCAATGACCTCTTCTTCTACCTTTTGGAGTAAAAGTCAATAAACAATAGCTCCTCCAGTCTTCCTTTCCATCACCTTAAAATGTCTTACTTTCATTGTCTTGCCCTTCCCTGTTCTTCTGTCCTGAGGATGATGTGTCCCTGCTCCTCATCAGGGAGAAGTTCTCTAGCTTTGAGGTTGAACTGAAGCCTTCCATTTCCTTTGGATCATGCTCTAGAACTGCCCTACTCCCCCAACCACACTCATACCTTACATCTTAAATCTCCTCCTCTCTTCTGGCTCTTTCCACCCAGCACACAAACTAGCTTGGGTTCCTTCTCTTAATGTTGCTACCTCCCAACACAGCTACTTCTCTAAGCTGCCATTCCATTTCTTCTACTTTCTCTTCCATTTCCTCACTCACTCACTCCTAAGCCTTCTATGCTCTGGCCTCTTCACCCACCAATTTACTAAAACTACTTAAAAGTCATTCAAAAACTTATAATATCAAAATATGAATATTATTTCTTACCTAATATCCCCATATTCTTTGCCCCACTGGCACCTCTGTCTTAAAATTAAGTTTTCTCCTTGATTGGTGAATAAGAATTATTCTGATTCTCTTTGCCATTAATAGCTATTTGTCCACCTCATTTTAATTTTTTTTTAACATCACCTGTAAATCCTCATCAGCAACAATCTAAGCCTGCACCACATTTTGTGCTCCCAATGGCATCATCCTTCACTAACTTGCCCAAGTCAGTTTGCTGAGGGTGCTCCATGTTTCCCTCTCCTTTAACCCAGGCATGCTATCAGTCATCAAGTTCTGCCAGTTCCACCCCAAGAATGTCTCTCAGTTTTCCTTAAAATCCTTCAATGGTTTCTCCTTGTTCTCAAATTAAATTCCAGTCCTATAACATGACTTATGATCTGGCTCTACTTACCTTTCCCACTTTGTCTCTTAAGAGAAATCACCCCCTAACTGGACTCATCTTTTCTCTTGTCCTTGAGAATCTTAAACATTCCATTCGCTCTACCTGGAATGATATTTTTCTTACTCTTGACTTGAGTAATTCTTATTGCTCCTTTAGGTTTTCAGCTTAGGTGTTACTTTCTCTGTGAAATCTTTCTGATCCTCTCCCTACTTTGTCCCATATACTTCCAAATTATAACACTTAATGCCATATATTAGAATTGCCTCTTTGCTTCTTTATGTTTCTAACTAGATAATAACCTCTCTAAGGGAAGTAATTGTATTACTTTCATTTACCATCACATTTACAGTGCTCAACAAATATTTGTTAAATTAATGATCCTATTGCCTCTTTTATCTCATAAATGTAGGAGTTACGCAGACTCCTATCCTTGGTTTCGTGCATAACTAAATCTTAGAAACCAATGATATCATCTAGAGCTTTATCGCTCTTTACACTTAGGAGCCCCTACACTTACGAGACATACTTTCTACATGCTTAGCTTCTTCAAACTATTTACCCCTCAGACTTATATCCTTCTTTGTATTCCATTCAGTCTCTGTCATATTACATGTCTTGGCATACACTAAATGACCATATCTTCTCATTTCTGAGTTTTTGAGTATGTTATTGACTTTGCCTATAATAATATGAATTATCCCTCTCATACTTCACCTCTTATAAAGCTTCCTTGAGTTGTCAAGACTAGTTTCAGTCCCTCTTCTAAGTCATCTTGTAATATGTGCTTATCCATATCAGATCACAGTGTATTATAATTACCTTGTCAATTTTCCCCATGTCTATTTTCTTCACTATCTTTCTCCAGTATGTAGACAGTGACTGGCACATTATAATATAATATAATATAATATAATATAATATAATATAAATTGACTAATTTACTAAATTAATTTTTATGTTTGAGGATTTTAATGTTAATACCTATAAATAAACTCAGAAACTATCTCACTCAGCTTTTGCCATAAAAATGCTGCATAACAAACCACACCAAAACTAGGTGGCTTGGGGCACCTGAGTGGCTTGGTCAGTTAGGCCTCTGACTCTTGATTTTGACTCAGGTCATAATCTGATGGCTCAGCTCCTGAGGTTGAGCTCCCTATTGGACTCTGCTCTGAGAGCCCAGAGCCTGTTTGGGATTCTCTCTCTCCCTCTCCCTTTCTCTTTGCCCCTCCCCCACTTGTACAGCTGCCTATGCAACTCTCTCTCAAAATAAATAAATAAGCATTAAAAAAAATAAAGTGGCTTAAACTCAAGATCTTATCTCTTTCCCTCATGAGTTTTTAGGTCACCTGAAGCTCAGTATAAGTAGGTTGGACTCCAGACTCCGGGCTCCAGGATCCAGACTGGGTTCTGATGTATTACACATAATTTTCACACTCTTGGACTGGTGGCCACCTGGTCATTTTCTTCTTATAATGAATGTCAGGAGTCCCAAAGCCAAGCCAAAGCATACAAGCGTATTTAAGGCCTCTGCCTGTGTCTCATCTTTCCAAGTCCAATATCAATAAGGCAAGGAAATTTACTCTTCTCACAGTGGGAGTGGCAAGGGAATTAATATTTTTTGAACAGTAATCTAAACCATCACAAATGCTTCTTAAAAATACTGGCAAGAGGGGCGCCTGGGTGGCGCAGTCGGTTAAGCGTCCGACTTCAGCCAGGTCACGATCTCGCGGTCCGTGAGTTCGAGCCCCGCGTCAGGCTCTGGGCTGATGGCTCAGAGCCTGGAGCCTGTTTCCGATTCTGTGTCTCCGTCTCTCTCTGCCCCTCCCCCGTTCATGCTCTGTCTCTCTCTGTCCCAAAAATAAATAAAAAAACGTTGAAAAAAAAAATACTGGCAAGAATAGATACTGAGCTTTCTCTATTGTAAAAACCAGTAAAAAAACAAGATTAAATATCCCCAATAAAATAATGCTCTTGGCATTGTTTCTGCTTCTCAATTTCCAGTTTGTTCACTGGAGATTCTTTGGCATGGTAGTGAAGTGATGAAAACAAAGATTCTCTCAGACACACAAAACCTTAAAAAACCAAATGTGTTGACTGTGTCTTCAAATAATTTTATTATGGTCTACAGTAACATCATATATCTCAAAAATTCTTTGTAGACATGGATTTGACCTGCCTAATCAGAATATAAAAATGACATTGAAATCAGTACAAGTTAGGATTAGAAAACATCAAACATTAACATGAAGCCAAAAATCTAAATCCATCTGTCCTCACGGATTCCCCTTTGTACATATTTGTCACCTTCATGTAGCTGGATTTGTTTTTTCCCTTTTTCTGTGATGAGGGTGATTGGTAGTGGGGATGGTTTTTAATGGTTTGAAGAACACAGATACTATCATTGCACATGCCATTCTAGGTAACTTTTGATACAAAAGGAATCTGAATATTACAGTTAGAATTCTACTTCACTTGTTGATAATCATGAGATATCCATTAACACCAATAAAATTACTGTACCCTTTGACAAATACTTATCAGGGTATAGAGATGAAGAAATATTTTTAAAAACTGTATTTAGAAAAGGTGTTGACTTTTAACTGTGCTATTATATGAGGAACATATCCGTGTAACATACTTGCCCATTTTTTATACTAGGAATCTGTACTCTCTGAGAAAAACTTTTCAGAGCATCAAGTAGTTAGTTGGATACCATGAAGAGCAGTTCTAGGCTAAGCTAAATCCATCACCTCAGCAGATCAATTCTGCCAAAGCAGCATTGGGATTAAAAAGTGCTTAATTTCTTGAGTGATTAGAGACAGACAAATTAAAACACAATAAGATACCAAGTGTTAGCAGAGATATGGAGCAACTGGAGTTTCCTTAAATGGCTGGTGTAAAGATAAATGTAGTACAACCATATTTTAAAAAAATGACAGCACCAGCTAAACATACACACACCCCGTGAGTCAGCTATTAATTCCAGGTTATAGACCCAACAAAAGTAAGTACTTACAGCTGCTCAAAAACATATGCAAAACCCTTTATAGCAACATAGTTCATACTCTTCCCACAATGATAGCAATTTGTATATCAGTCTAAAGGAGAACAGATTCATCAGAGGATAGTCATAAAATGGAATGCTATGACAACACAACAACAAAAAAACAAGCTAATGTTACATGCAATAATACTGACATGTATCAGACATATAATGCGGAATGAAAAACCAAAACACAAAAGAATGCATGCTGCATGATTTTATGGATGTAATATCTGAAAACAGACCAAACTAGTCTAGTGGGTAGTCACTGAAGGAAGCGTTAAGAGAGCTTCTGAGGCATTGGTTATCTATTTCTTCACCTGGGTAGTGGTAACACAGGTGCATTCACTTTGTGCTAGCTCATCACTATGCCTTTATGACTTATGCATTTTTCTAGATGATTGTCGTACCTAAGCAGAAATATACTAATTAGGATAAAGAGCAGATAAACCAAAACAACCCCCAAATATGCATTGAGTGAGGTGCTTTCATAGTTTATATAGCCTTTCATTCTCACGTCTTATCTGTGAAGCAGGTATCCTTATTTCCAGGTGTAAAAAATGAATGTGAGGCTCTGAAATCTTCTGACGATGCTGAGTTTAGACAATACCTTGTCATTCTCATAAAATTTCCCCAATACAAGTGCCTGGGTCCTCTCGCTTGATTTTCCCTTTTCAATCTGTTTTCAATCTGTCTTAGAAGATGGGGGAAGAGTGGTGAGCTGGATTTGGCCTATGGTTCATTCATATTTGCTCACCTCTGCTATAAATGAAACACAAAGCCAAGGCCAGAGTTGTGAGAACATGCATTGGCTCAATATGTATTATCAGCAAATAATTTTGTACTAGGCATCAGAGCACAATCAGAAGGAAGTGCTAAGTTTTTAACCATGTATACCTTGGGATAACATAGTATTTTAACCCAAACTCATTAAACTATAAGCCTCTACTTTTTTTTTTTTTTTAATTTTTTTTTTCAACGTTTATTTATTTTTGGGACAGAGAGAGACAGAGCATGAACGGGCGAGGGGCAGAGAGAGAGGGGGACACAGAATCGGAAACAGGCTCCAGGCTCTGAGCCATCAGCCCAGAGCCCGACGCGGGGCTCGAACTCACGGACCGCGAGATTGTGACCTGGCTGAAGTCGGACGCTTAACCGACTGCGCCACCCAGGCGCCCCGATAAGCCTCTACTTTTTAAGAAATATTCCCTTTTTTAGTGGTTCTTCCTGGTCTGATAGGCAGAAAGAATAGGGAATCTACTGTCAGAGTCTGGAAACTATCTGAGGATAGGTCTTCTATCCATCTCCACAGATACTCTGAAACCAAATTCTCCTTCACCAGCTTTCCTGTGACTGAAATATTGTGCCCCACAAAAGCTGAGCCACAGTCCAGGAGTAGTCACTAACACTGGGTCACCTTCTACATCTATGCCTAAAAAAAATGTTCCCAGCCCTTCATACCTCATTATTCCACCCTGGGCCAGAAGAAGGCTACTAATATCCCTTCTGCATGTATCTTTCTGTCCTTGTCCACAGTAAGTGGCTTTCTTGTATTTCTTTTTTTTTTTATATATATATATGAAATTTATTGACAAATTGGTTTCCATACAACACCCAGTGCTCAACCCAAAAGGTGCCCTCCTCAATACCCATCACCCACCCTCCCCTCCCTCCCACCCCCCATCAACCCTCAGTTTGTTCTCAGTTTTTAACAGTCTCTTATGCTTTGGCTCTCTCCCACTCTAACCTCTTTTTTTTTTTTTTTTCCTTCCCCTCCCCCATGGGTTCCTGTTAAGTTTCTCAGGATCCACATAAGAGTGAAACCATATGGTATCTGTCTTTCTCTGTATGGCTTATTTCACTTAGCATTACACTCTCCAGTTCCATCCACGTTGCTACAAAAGGCCATATTTCATTTTTTCTCATTGCCACATAGTATTCCATTGTGTATATATACCACAATTTCTTTATCCATTCATCAGTTGATGGACATTAGGCTCTTTCCATAATTTGGCTATTGTTGAGAGTGCTGCTATGAACATTGGGGTACAAGT
Organism: Lynx canadensis; assembly: GCF_007474595.2. Lineage (NCBI taxonomy): Eukaryota > Metazoa > Chordata > Mammalia > Carnivora > Felidae > Lynx > Lynx canadensis. The sequence goes on along the minus strand of NC_044310.1, from coordinate 129,084,244 downwards.
GCCCCTATGCATCAGTACTCCTGTATCCCTTGGATAAATTCCTAGCAGTGCTATTGCTGGGTCATAGGGTAGGTCTATTTTTAATTTTCTGAGGAACCTCCACACTGCTTTCCAGAGCGGCTGCACCAATTTGCATTCCCACCAACAGTGCAAGAGGGTTCCCGTTTCTCCACATCCTCTCCAGCATCTATAGTCTCCTGATTTGTTCATTTTGGCCCAGAACTAGACCCACAAACGTATGGCCAACTCATCTTTGACAAAGCAGGAAAGAACATCCAATGGAAAAAAGACAGCCTCTTTAACAAATGGTGCTGGGAGAACTGGACAGCAACATGCAGAAGGTTGAAACTAGACCACTTTCTCACACCATTTACAAAAATAAACTCAAAATGGATAAAGGACCTAAATGTGAGACAGGAAACCATCAAAACCTTAGAGGAGAAAGCAGGAAAAGACCTCTCTGACCTCAGCCGTAGCAATCTCTTACTTGACACAGCCCCAAAGGCAAGGGAATTAAAAGCAAAAGTGAATTACTGGGACCTTATGAAGATAAAAAGCTTCTGCACAGCAAAGGCTTTCTTGTATTTCTAATGTTCTCAGTATTAAATATTTTCTATTCAGATCAAATATGTAAAATCAGCGAGGAGAATTAGAATTTACTATAAATTATTCAAATGAACCCAGAGAAACTCTGCATGTTCTTATTTATTCTGCTCTTTAATAGCCAAGTGGTCAAAAGCAGTAGGTAAAATACCTTTTGGCACATTACAAACTACCAGAGAGTACTTTTCTTATACAAATTTTCAGGCCTCACACCAGCGCTACTAAATTGGAAGTGCTGTGAGTTGGGTTTGGGAATTGTGTTTTTGTTTTTCTTTTGTTTTATTTTCCCCAGGATCTTGATGCTGTTGACCTGAATTAAATTTTCCCGAATGGCCCACAATTGCTGTGTACATAATGCTTAGAGATGATTCCACAAAAGTTGTCACTAAAGAACTGAATGCAGGCTCTAAGAAATTGCACCCCAGATGTGATTTGGGGCAGATTTATCATTCACTGTGAACCTGTGATCTGACCATTTGAGATAGTGAGCTCAGTTCAGGGGACCTCTCTATGGGTCACTCCAAAATGATCACCTGTAGCTTTATTTCTTTAATCTTGATTACCAAACGATCAGCTTTGCTGCCTGTTTGGAGAATGTAATGGTGTTTTCTAGTTTATTTTCATCATCAGTAAATTGCTGATCCCTGCCAAAGTTCACTGAAACAGCCAACCATACAGTCTTCAAAATAGTTCACATCAATAACATGAATTTGAAAGCCCTCTCATACCTTTCTTGGCAGCTACAAACTGCTGACTCACACACCTTTCCCTGTCGAGTGTGTTTAACTTCATATTGCAGCTTAATAGTTTCATTCCAAAACAAAGACTGGAATTGGAAAGCACAGGGGAAAAAATGCAGAAGGTGGAATGAAATGAAAGTTTCAATGTATGTTACCATATATAGGAATCTTAAATTACCTCTAAATAATACACAAGCTAAGACATAAGGCTGAAACGAATTGGTGACAGAATGTGTTATCCAGACTCAACTTTCCATCTTTTCTCCTAGAAAGGATACAAAGAACAAACTCACTTTGTTGAATGTTTTCCAATTCAGGCATTTCAATCTCAACTTCAAACTTGTCACTTAAGTTTCTGGATTATCCAGTGAAGAGAGCTGGTTCACCCATCATTTCAGCCAAAATACTGGCTCTTCATCATTGAAGCATGATGTTATTAAATTAGTTGCCTTTCCCAGAACAAAGTTCAATATGCTATAATTATACCTCCATTTGTCAAGTATCCAAAATTATCAAGTTTAAGAAAAGTAGTAGTCAATTTCTGGCAGCTATACAGTGAAAATCCACCCACCTTCCACCTCTGCTCTGGGGCCAGATTAAAAAGTCAGCAAATAAAGTCAAGGGAAAATCACATGCAATATGGTTTTCTAAAAATGAAGAGCAACTCTTTGTAAAGTTCTGATAAAACTATATACAATTTTTTTTCTGGATTTATTTGGGAGTGACAGTCCTGAAAATTCAGTAACTGTTAAAACCATGTAAATTACTTTGAGCTTATATTTAAAATGGAGCTGAGTTCTTGACTTGGGTAATTATATACAGGTTTTTCACCAACGTGATGTCCACTGGGCACTCAACATCATCTGTGGTGCTAGAATTCTTTGCTGTGTGGGAATGTAATATGAACAGAGACTTTTGTAGCATTCTTGGCCCCATCTACTAAATGCCATCATTATGACAACCAAAACCCTCTCCATATAAATTTCCAAATGCATCACAGAAGTGGTACCATTTCCCTCAAGAGCCACTGATCCTACTGATGAGGAAACAAACATCCCTCCCACGCACTGAAGGACATCAATCCAGCCACAGCCTGCAAAGCAGGGGTCATTACAACCTAAACTGACCTCTGTGTTTCAAGGAATTCGTAATCCTTTTAGACAGAGTGGCGAAGTGAATGGAATTATGGATTTGGAATGAGAAGATCTAAGGTCCAATCTTGGTCCTGCCTTGAATTCAATAACTATGTGAGCCTGGGCAAATCACTTCTCATTCTGAGTCTTATTACCCTTATCAACAAAATGGAGGTTAAAAATAATGACTGTCTTGCCTATCTCACAGGACTGCCCAGAAAATCAGAATCAATGTGGGATCTGACTTTGTCAGCAAGTTGATTGTTAGAACTACACAGTAGTAATTCTTGATGCTCAAGAGATGTCATCAGGAGGTGGAAAGGTGGATTGTGTGGTCTCTAGGGATGTTTACAAGCCTAGGGCTGGCTGATGTTCTTGTTGTATGCATGAACTAAGTGTGAGTTCACTGTGTCCAGTAAGTGCTACTTGTAGCAATGGTTGACATCCAAGGGTCTAGGTTGGATACGCTTCTGTCTGCCTCCTCAGCATGTTTCTTATGTTGTCCCTGAGGCATAACTTCCAGGACATTCTTGTCTTTCTTTGATTCAGTCTCCTCCCCACCCTTCCCTGACACCTCCTCTGTTAAGCTATCCCTTTCCCACCCACTTATTCCTTCTGCCTTTTAAATCTACTCTCTCTCACACCTGCCCTTCTCTCTATAATAGTTTCCACTAAATTCTAAGAATGTATAACAGTAGCTCCTAAAATGGACTGCACACTGGAACCACCTGTGTTATTCCTACCATACCGGTTTACATGACACTAATTTCATGACCAGTGTTACTCACTTTAAAAAATCTCCAGTGACATATAGAAAGGCTGTTTGGTAGACTTCTGGAGTTAAGAAATTGGCTCAGGTGGGCAAGAAGCAACCAGTAACAAAGTATCCAGGGGCCTGTGAAGATTTATGTAGATTTTATATAGAGATTTTATAAGAGTAGAAAAACCACAAAGAGATTAATAAAGTACAGGGTGAGATGGTGAAAATTGGTACCAACATTCAGTATCAGTGGGTGAGCACAAATTAAACAGAGTGACTGGTCTGGATCCATATGCAATAAGCATACTGGACATTTCTCTGATGGTGCTTCTCTTGAAGTTTTAGACTTGCCTAAGGATTTTTCCCCTTGCTGTGTGAGGACAGAATCCTAATGCTGGCTTGAACAGCAGCATTGGGCAATTCATATGTTCACTGTGGAAAACCTGAAATGTAGAAATCTGAGATGGATTTCTTTTTAACTCATGAGTGCCCCACTCCCAAGTGGATCTTAGACCAGACTACAATGAGGACTTAGATTCAGCCTCTGTCCATGCACACTTGGCCAGAGCTGTGTTCTTCTATGTGTTTGAACCTTGGCCACTTACTCAGAGTCCACAATCAGCTCCTTAATTTGGGAGACATGACTCCTAACTCAAGTTTTTGGATTCATTCTCCAGGATCTTTATGAAAGTTCGTGAGCTTAACCAGCACCCTGAGCTGGCTCGGGGAGCTCCACAGGGGAAAGGCAGTCCTGCTATCAGCAATATTCATTCCCTAACTCATGTTTTCTCCATGGGCACTGAGGACCTAATTTTGTACTTTTTTTTTTTTTCCATCTACTATGTTTTGCATTTCCAGTGATGACATAAGACTTGGTATAATCGTCAGTGAACTGGGATTCAGAAGGGTCAGATTTTAGCAGGTTCTGCCACTACCAATGGAAATTTAGATTAGTATTAAACTTCTCTGAGCATTAAATGCTTCTTTACGAAAATGGGAAAGTGATACCCAGCTCATTTTGTCCTTGAGTTGCAATATAAATCAGATGAAACTCTAAATACAAACTATTGAAAGAAATACAGGTAGAAACTATCCATCTACCCATTCATTCACTCTCTACCCATCTACCCATTCATTCACTCTCAAAGAGTTCATTGAGCCCCTGTTTATGTGTCAGGGAGAGCTAAGCACTGGGGCTACCAGCCAAGTGAGATGATGATGATCATCATCATCATGAAGAGGAGGAGGAGGAGGAGGAGGATATAAGTAGGAAATCATTCTAACAAATATGAGTTACAATTCTGACAAAGGCTATAAAGGAGAGGTATGTGGTTCATATGATATGTGAGATGCAACCTCCTTATGGTATCATTTAGCTAAGCTATGGAGAATGAAAACAATTTAACCAAGTAAAGGGGGAAGCAAGAGAATTTCAGTGACTAAAAACAGCATAAGTCAGGAGGGAGCATGCTGGATATAAAGGACCACAAATAAGCCAGTGTGTCTGTACTGGAGAGAAGGATGAGGTAGTAGATGAGGCTTGGAAGGCAGGTATGCAACAGATCACACATTGCTTTGTTGGTCATGATGAGGAGTTTTGACTTTAACCTAAGAGGAATTAAGTTTTAGAGGAAATGAAAGAGGGAGAGAGGTATGGCTGGATTCACATTTTGAGGCCATCCCTCTTATAGATACTTGACTGCATTTCTTTTCTTATTCCCTTAATTTTATCTTCATGCACCCCACCTCAAATCCTTTTGTTTACTCTGGAGGGATGGTTACTGTCCTTGGAATTTAAAATATCTGGCATACTTGTACTTAAATTTGAATTCCTCCATTTACCAATTGTATAATATTGCAGAAGATATTTAATCTTTTCTATGTTTCCATTCTCTAATCTATAAAATGGTGATGATAATTCATCTCTTATAGAGTTTCCTACGAATAAATGAGATATTATTTGTACAATTTCTGGCACATAATAAGTCAGTAAATGCTAGCGTTATTACCCATCTCCTCTGATAATTTACTCCTCTTGTAATCATATTTTTCAAATAGGATACATTTTAGCTTTCTTTTTTTCTTTTTAATAAGAGGGTGACATTATTGATCTATTATCAGTGGGAGGTGCTATGTCATTTATTTCTTATAGTGGGAATGGATTTGCATCAAGTCATCTACAGTTGTTTCTTAGGACTTCTAAAACTAATATCATGCTCTGCATTACTTCATTTAGCAATAATTTACCTGAAGTCAGGAATTAATTCATTACCCTTTTAGGATTTTGCCAAATTGAATATAAAATGATTCCAGACTCCAATGAAAGGGTTAAGCATGAGTAAATTTAGATTGTATTGGTACCACCATCCATAGTCGCCAGTCAGTTTAGACAATCTTCTGCTGGATGGCTCTTATCTCTTCAAGTGGATGCAGGTGACCCCATATAAAGCAGGTGTAGTTAGTTTTACAGTTTTGAAAAACAGTTCACCCTACCCAATAAGCTGTTGGGTGTGTGATGATTTCAATAATAGGCTCCAGGAAGTATTTTAAATGAAAATGGGCACTTTTGAGCAAGACTCATTGTTGGGTAGGGTTTGACCTACAAAGAGTAAAAACATCAACATTCATTTGGAGGGAAAATTAAGATTCCCCTCACAGCCTCAAACCTTTCTTCTCTAATCACAGTGCAGACACTATCAGTGAACAGAGAATCTTTGTATTATTTCCAAGTTTCTCCCATTGTCAGTCACTGTGACAAAGTGCTGGCAATCTGACACAATGATGAATCACTCCAGACATTGAGTTTTCATGTGGCTGTCGAGGGTTCTCAGTAGACTCTGTTGTCTGGAAATGCTACCAACCAGCACCAGGTGCTTTGCTCACGAGCAAAGCTGGGATTTTGGTAAAAATAAACAGATGCATTTTTAAGGAAAAGAGATGTGTAATATACATTTACTGTCTGTTTTTACCATGTCTTCATGTCGCTATTGATTTAAATGCCTATTAAGCAAATCCTCACTTTCCAAACTCCTTTTTGTCATTTGTCTGCTGAAATGAATTAGATTTGAGTGTACATTGAGAAGTTTAAATATTAAATAAATATCTTGTCTATTGTTTTTGGCTATAAAATAACATGTAGGCTCTCCTTTATACTTGAAATTTTAACAAACAACATAATTCTTTGTTAATAATTTTTTAACTGACCAGATCTTACAAACCCACTGCTGTTGGAATTATGATGGATTGATGCATCGTCCAATGCAAATGTACTTGTAATGTCTCCCTTAGTTTTCCTGTGGAGAGCTGTCAATACACCAGTGCCTCAAATCCATTTTTCTTGGTAAAAAATCCTGCAGTTTTCTGATTATTATTCACAAAGGCAGCTTCCTGAGTTATTTCTGCTCCCTGCACAATATTCATGATAGCAATTTGATACTTAGCAGTTTCAAGGTTATCAATGATTGAAAATCCTACTGCTTACTTCAAGGTGTAACATATACAAACTGTGCTGTCATCCCATTATAGCAGTATACTAGTTTTTTCGTAACGCCTTTCATGAACTGCTGATTTAGAAGTGTAAGCCTAACTTCTGAAGGCACTTATCAGTCTCAGACTGGGGAAGTATTGCTTAACTGGAAAACATCAGTCCGGGACTCTCTGTGCTACTTAGAAAAAGAAACCCAAGTTTCATTTCTCTTTTAGATAGTGCTCGAGTCCCTGCCCTCTGAAGTCCTTAAAATGTATTTGCAAGAAGAAACAAACAAATAAACAAAAGCCATGGTTTATCTGGTTCTCTGAAGGGCTAACGCTAATCAGCAGTGAATCTTGGAAGGAAGTATTGAATTTTGCAGTTTGTGGAGATTAAGTTAGAAGCAAGGAATTACTGAGAGAGATTGATGGAGATTTTGCTAAATTAAAACACAACAAAAATCAAGCAAATTCATGGTAAAGCTGGGAAGTAAAGTCAATCATTATTCAAAGTCCCCCGTTTTAAGCTCGATCCACACATTGAATTTTGGTTTAGGGGTCTCTGGTTGGAGCAGAGGGTTGCTTGAGTGAGTTTAGAAGGTGGCATCTGTTTAAGTAACAGATGTCTGTGTCACCGAGGTGCTATATTCTCACTTTTTATATATGGGGAAATTGCTGCTGAAAGAGTTTTATTGTCTTTAGGCAAATGAAAAAAAACATATCTCTTCTCCTTAAAGGGTTTCCTCTTCCTGATATGAATCTACAACAACAACCGTAAAGGACCTCAACCTCATCACTATATATAGATATATATATATATATATGAGATAATATATAGTATATAATATATATATATTAATATATATAATATATATATTATATATATCTATTAATCTGTAAAGTTTCTTGTGAACTATCAATTATGCATGACATGAGGTTTAGAATTGCAGGCATACTCACTCTTATTTAAAGAGGCCCCACTGGGTTGAAGCAAATTGAGCAGGGTAAGAGGTGGTACTTTTGGCTGACCCCTCACCTGCTGTGGCACTGACAGAGGTGAGACTCTAGAGAGGCGCTAGCATCCCCCCCAGCTAGGCTCTTAGGGTTTGGGGGAAGGATGCCCTATGGAATGATTTTAATTTCATTCATTTGGTTGTCAGTTTTTCGAAATCTCTCCGTTCCCTTTATTTTTCAGAAGAGATGAGGAAAGTAGAGCCATCCAAAAAACACCCTCTGTGTTGACACATACAATTAACCATCACAAATATTCTGGTGACAAGATGGAAAGTCTACATAATGAACCGCCTGCTTGCAGAAATACAATGGTTATCTTTACAAGAAGCACTTGTGCAATTATTTCAGTTGCAAGCTGAACTACTAATTTCTTAAATAAATTCAATTTTTTAATTGAAAGCACAGAAGAGAGACAAACTATAGATATTCAGATTTGGGTGTTTGGGAGACAATATGAAAATGACTATCAGTCGCTTCGAGAAAAACAATTGCCAGTATTTGTTGTCAATGATAAAATTCAACCTTTCACTTGAAAACTTGTATCCATCACCATGAGCTTGCCAGGGTCCAATATTTAAAACATCTTATAATGAGATTGGTGATGTAATTAATAAATGTGATTTTTGATGTTGTATAATGAAATATGTCAACATTTGTAAAATTTCTTAATTCAGTGAATCGGTGTCTTCCAGATTACCAATGGAAGATGTTACAGATTCACACATAGTAAAAAGATCGATTCAAAGTACAAGATAGACTATGGACTATAATGCAACAGACTAAGAAAAGTTCATTGATAAGGTTTCAAACTGTACAAGCAACTAACCTTTGGAAAACTACTACTTGTTGATTTTTGGTGTACTATCAAGAAAGAGTATTTACAGTTATCTGAAAAAGCAATTAGAGTTCTTTTCCAACTACATGCCTGTCTGATGCCAGATTTTCTTCATATATTTCTGGGCAAAACAACCTACAACAGATTGAATACAGAAGCAGATATGGGGATCCATCTGTCTTCTATTAAGCCAAACATTAATGAGATTTATACTCACAGAGGTCTCCAAAGACTATTTATTGAATCAACTGGCTTATTAAAATAAATCTGGAGGGGCTTTGTCAAAATTATTTTCTTGTGGACAATTATAGATATTAAAGCTACTTAAGAGCTCATGAGGAGTCCCATATTTTCTAAGAGAAATTGATTCTACATCTATGGAAATCATGTAGTTGTAGTAAACCAAATATTCCTAGGGGTCAGCAGCCTAGTATCTGTGAGGTCAAGTGAACCGTAAGGCCCTACCTAGCTCATTAAGCCCCATGTGCCTATTTCAGAACCTCAACATACCCTCTTCTGTGTCCTGCATTTCTCCCATGCCACCACTGCTTCTAAACCCATCAAAGTGTTTTTCATGTATGTTTGTAAATCATTTAAGTCTGCCAGAAGCCTCTTGTCTTGCTTCATGTAGTTTAAGCCAGTGCTCATATTGTTCGTGCTTTCCCTTAGGCTACTAAAGCCAGATAGACTTAATGTCATTGTCAACAAGTTGCATCAATCACCACTTGCTCTGAGAAAACTGGGAGGGTATCCTTTTCCCAGGAAATGGGAATGTAATCAGCTTCCCAGAGAGGACTCTGAGCTATGAAATTTAGGAAGAGATCTGCTGCCTATTTAAGGCCATACGGGAGAAAAGAGATGGTGGCCTCTGAGGAAACCTCAGAGGTTTGTAGAGGAGACTAGGTGTAGGGTCCAGCTTAGCATCTGGCAGAAGATGAAGGATGGGAGGGGGAGGAGACATGGCAAGGATCTGAGCTTCCACAAAGGGCATAGCTCTGTTAGAAACCTAGTTGCGAAAATGTTCCTGTTACATAAAATTGGTTGCAGAAAGATGGAGTTCTCGTGACCTTAAGATGTCCCTAAAGTATGTATAAAGCCACTCCAGCTAGAGGAGAGGATGTGAGTCATGGGTCTAATGCTTCTCCCTTGTCAAAACTTATTATTCCCATTGACCCTGCTTTACATCAAAACCTAACAGAACAATGACTGTTCAGTGAGTGACTCTTCCCCGAGAGGAGAGTTGTCTTCACTCAGTGAGGTACATTAATGTTGGGAATTTAGGTGTCAGGTTTGAGGTAGGCAAGAATTTCAGAATTTCTAATACCTGAAAATAGCCGCCACACTCGCTCACTGTGCAGCAATTGCATTATCTGAAGGTCCGAACCACTTTCTTCTATTTCTCCTATGGTCAATTTTCTTCATTTTAAAAATCAGTTTGGGGAAAGAAACCTCTGAAGATTAAGAATCTCAGAGCATACCTCTGAAGCACTCACGTGAACCGTTGGGGCCTTTGGCCCCTCCAACTAACTGCAAGTGTTTATTGATAATAAACTTGACTATTTCAGAAAACACAACACTCATTATGAAAACAAATATGACTTTAGATAAGGTTTTTACCATGACTCAAAATTATTTTGGATTATAGATGCTGAAATTATCTCCATTATTGGAGACTAGTATGATTGGATAATCCTCAGAAATCAGTTTTCAGAGACTGTTATCAAAGTCAAAGTGGGTGTTAGAATTGAAGGAGATAGAATATACCAAAAGATCTCATAAAAACACACAGAAGTCAGTATTATTGCTATAAATGATATGAAGGCAGGTGTGGAGCCTTCATCTGAAAATGGTGAAGCTCACATGTCATCTCTGTATGTTTATTTGTGGGAAAACTATTTACAGATGTCATTAGAGTGGTCATCACTAGTGCCATGTTTTCCCAGATAACCTAAAAATGAGAAGGGACAGCAGAGCAGTTAAGTGGAATTCCGGTTGAGACATCGCGAGACTTTGTTGTGTATCTCAATGCCCGGAATTGAACAGCAAATGACATACTATATACCCGGGTGCAGATAGAAACCTGTACCATCTCCCTCCTCATTTTCTCTTTTTTTTAAGTTTTATTTTATTTTTTTATTTTATTTTTTTATTTTTGAGAGAGGGAGAGAGACAGAGCATAAGCGGGGGAGGGACAGAGAGAGAGGCAGACCCAGAATCTGAAGCAGGTTCCAGGCTCTGAGCTGTCAGCACAGAGCCCGAAGCGGGGCCCAGACCCGCCCACCGCGAGATCATGACCCTGAGCCGAAGTTGGATGCCCAACCAACTGAACCACCGGGCGTGCCCCCTCATCATCATTTTCAATCGCTCCATTCCTGTTCTCAAGAAAACAGACATAAATCTCCCCCCCCCCCCGCCCAGGCCCCCACCAATCTGGCCTGGATATCATGGAGGCAGGAGGTCACAGAGTAGAGTAGAAAGCAAAGTGAAGTGGATGTGTGAGCAAGGAAAAAGTAAGAGACCATGACAGAGCAATCGTGGTAAGGGATGTGTTCACACCTAGAGTAGGAGTAGAAAGCTCAGGGTCAGACAGTAGGTGCTTGCTTACTTCAGTTGAGCCTAGATCACAAGTCCTTGGACCTGAACTAACAGGCAGGTGTTTGGGGACCCTCCAGATCATGGACAGCAAATAGATTTCTTCTGGTTGGCTGACACCATTTGGTAGATAATGTATCTGGAATTCTGTATTAAAACACATTTCCAAGCTAAGTTTGGGTTGTGGGGAAGAGAGGGTTGTAATTTGTTTGCAATATATACCACGGGCATGACAAGGGTGATTGCAACCAAGGGTATTTACCACTCCTGCTCCACATGATTCTGAGTAGCCTGCTAAATGTATGACTGCCTCTTACTTCCACATTCTCAGGTTCTAAGGTCACCTTGATGCTTGGTGACATTGCCTGCTGTGAGAGATTGGCACCTGTATGACAATTACTGGCAGAGGCATTTCTATATGTTCTTGTCTTTCCATTTCTAGAAGACATGAGGAATTCAAGTCTCCATGTTCATTATTCTCACAACCCTCTTCACTGGTCATGTTCCCAGAACAATTTCCTACAACTCTGCCAGAAATGCCTTCCATCAGTCTCCGTATTCTCCCAAATGAATGACACAGACAAAAACTAAGCTATTTGTAAGGGAGAGAGGATTCAATGGGACTATTCCCCTGGGCCACTTAGATCCTATAATAGTTCAAATGAAATGACAGCCAAATAACTTCTTTATTTGTTGCCTTCCCTTGACTAGTCACCAGAATGTGGACAGTTTTTCAGAAACCCAAGTTAAAAATTGCTTGTTCCCTCTATTTATATTGCATTTTAATGTAATTGGTTGCTTTCCCCCATTTGTTTCAGGGTGGTGACACAGCTCTGGGGGCCCTGGGGATGATGAAGGAATGAGAAGGGAGAGAGAAAGAGAGCACACACATGAAAACCCCATCAGCAATACTTTCTCTTATTTATAGTGACAACCCCAAGCAAAATATAAAAATATATTTAGGAAGATGACAGCTTTGTTGCTTCTTGATCACAAACCAGCACTTAGGAGTTCACTTTTGTGAGCAGATAAAAAGGGCTGCATCTTGATAAAGCAGAGTGAAGAAAAAGAGAGAGAGAAACCAGAAGGACAATCTGTCCTAGACAAAACCAGTACAGCGACCAATATGCTAAATGGAAGGGAGATTCTCAGATTATTGCCTGTGGGTGTCCTGGACTGCAGGTGGATGAAAACCTCCTCTGAAAACTACAAAGGAGAATGCCAGGAAGATGAGAAGTCTTTAGACTTGCCTTCTGGTACTAGAATTTATATTTGATAAACAGTGTTCAATTTGCTTCCTGTCAAATAAGAAAGAGGAAAAAAGCTACATGAAAGTATTTGAGACATTACTTATCCCTATGTTAAGTAGAGGCAGTTGGCAACTCATAAATGGGTTCATGTTTGACTAATTCAATATAAATGTGCTCTGTGCTAAGGCCACAGTGGTACAATGATAAAAAGACAGAGACTTTGCTCTGAAGAAACTTGCTACAATGGAACCAAAAGTTTATTTGGAAGTTTATTTGAAAGCTATAAGGCCTTCTCCATAGAGATAATTATGTGAATATGGCAGATGGCTTTCAGTTCCCAATCCCTTGTTCTGGAATATTACTCCAATAAGGCTATTTCAAATTTTCTTTCACTAGCATTCTTATCATTTTTTATTTTCTTTTTTTCAAGCCATTCTTTTTTAAAAATTTATTTATTTTGAGAGAGAGAGATGGGGGGAAGCATGCAAATGGGGGAGGGGCAGAGAGACAGGGAGGAGAGAGAGAGAATCTCAAGTAGTCTCCACACAGTCAGCTCAGAGCCCTATGAGGGGCTTGAACTTAAGAATCGTGAGATCATGACCTGAGCTTAAATCAGAAGTCAATGCTTAACTGAACTGAGCCACCCAGGTGCCTCTATTTTTTTTCTATGTTGGGAGAAATATATTTTGAGCTCCCGCATAGGGCACGGGAAATACTTTTATGAAAGAACTCATTCAATACCTGACTTTCCTTGTGTGAAGTCACTTGAAAGAGGTGAGGGGCAGAATGCTCCCTGCCTGCAGATGTATCAACAGTGATCCCTTGCTCCCTGCATAAGCACTTGACAATGGCAGGTCTGACTTCAGCTGTTCATATTTCATCATTCTTTTAGACACATTTCTCTGGTTCTGTCCTTGCTATTCATGCCTACTGGTTCACCTAACCTAACTAGTTTTGGTAGCACAAGCAAAATAAATGTCTTTTCCCATGCAGAGCCATGTCCCACTACCTCCAGCCCAGCCTTGTTTCTGCTCCTGATTCATCGCTACCATGCTGTCTCAGCATTTCCACTCTCGTTGACTCTTACTCTGAACACCCAGTTTCTATGAATCCACTTTTACCCACCTTACTACGTTGGTCACGGGTAAGGTATCTTCTTTTTTTTTTTTATTTTTTTTTTTATTTTTTTTTTTTCAACGTTTATTATTTTGGGGACAGAGAGAGACAGAGCATGAATGGGGGAGGGGCAGAGAGAGAGGGAGACACAGAACCGGAAACAGGCTCCAGCTCTGAGCCATCAGCCCAGAGCCCGACGCGGGGCTCGAACTCACGGACCGCGAGATCGTGACCTGGCTGAAGTCGGACGCTTAACCGACTGCGCCACCAGGCGCCCAGGTATCTTCTTTGATATATGGCTTTGCCTGACACTAATCATCCCTTGACTACCTTCCCCAACTCTTACATACAGAAATGAAGAGAAGCTACTCCAAAGAAGAGTATGGAGAGGGGAAAAGGGAGAGATTTATCAGCTCTGGTTAACTCTTACTAACTATATAATTATTTAAGGGAGCGACCTCTCTAAGTCAGACCACCCATCCACACCATCAACCCAGCCAGTTGATTTGAAATGAGATACGTTGGCTGATACTGGAATGGATCACTAAATCCCCAGCTATCTTTCTGAATAAAGCATTTGTCATTAGAGTGTTAATCCATGAGTCTGGTGGTGGTGGTTCTCACATTTTTACTCCATTAGAATCATATCAAAGCTTTCAAAGATCCTGTACTCCAGGCTATGTGTCACATCAATTAAATCCAAATCTGCAGGAGTAGGACATAGTTTTCATTAAAGCTTTCCAGATGATTTCAAGGTGCAACCAAGTTTGAGAAAACAGTGGCGGGCAGAAGGAAGTAGCAGAAATGAAAACATTGTGGAGAAAGAATTATGTGGACCATCAGAGGGACTGCGTTCAAGATCTCTGCACCTCACTAACTTTGTTAAGTCATTACACCTCTCAGAGAATTGTTTCCATTAGTTATAAAATGGAGTTAATTATAACTGCTCAGACTAGCAGATTCTGAGGAAAATTTAGAAGATCGTGGTCTTCTGTGGTTTGGGAAGTACTTTTTAAACTAAAGCATACAGTTTGAATGCAAAGTGTTATTAATAGAACATCATAATATGGCAAGGCAGATTTTCAGAATTCCTAATCTCTCATTACACTTAGTCAATATTGGCAAACCTGGAAGCTACATGATATATGATTGGCACACACTCTCTAACTCCATTTTAGGCCACTCTCGCCTCTTTTGATTCCTGGTGTTGTTCACTGGACTGTCCAGCTGTAGATATAGTAGCAAACTTGGTCTGTTTTCAACATATTCAGGATGGTGAGAGAGAAAAAGGTGATTTGGGCAGTCCAAAAGCCAAAATTTTTAAGCCAGAATTTGGTTGAATAGAGAAGGTACTATGTTTACTAGGATTTAAGGACCCAAGTACTGTTGTCTTTACTGGAACTGTTATTTCCAGTATTGTACTTTCTTTTTTTCTGACTGGAAGTTTCATCTTCACGCCACCTCATCATCTCCTTTCCTCTGTCTTGGATTCTTCTGCAATTGCTTAATATGTTGACAAGGCTCTTACATGTTTTAATGGTGAGAGCTTTTGCTCAACCTTTTCATGCAGAGACTAATTACTATATTTCTGACTTGACTAAAACCCTAACTTCTACTTTTGACAAATATTTTCCTGGCATGTTGGTTTTGGACCCACACTACCTCTAAGCCATGACTAGCACAGGGATAATACCTTTTCCTCTCACATACCTGTATTATATCTACTCTGATATTGTTGAACTACCATTGACTCTTACCTTTGCTCCTGTATCCACTAAAATATTAGTGATCTGATACAGGATTATAATAATGGTATGAAGTTTTACCGTGGACTCTTGGATATATCATACTTTAATCAAAGGAATGATTGTCTAAAAGTGGAAAATCATGCATGTTGGGAACAATCAAACCACATGGGAGTTTATAAAGTTTGTCTCTGTGTAGAAATGGCTCCTCACCTGAACCCTCTGTCCCCTCTCTTACACATTTTTCTCTACTCACTCCCTGAATGTCTTGTTTTCCCTCAAATCTTCTCCCAATATATGAGCTAAACTGAGAACACACATGAGCAATATTTTCTTCCTTAGAAATCGTATAACATCAAGATTACCTAAATAAGAACTGAAATCAAATATATAATATTTGGTTATCACTTAATGAAACCTTTAAAAGACTTGTAAAGAAAACTAGAAATCTTAACTGTAGAACCTAATACAAATTTTTAAATGAATGGAGAAAACATAGTCTTGACTTTGTGACATAAGACTGAAATTGTAAAAAATAAAAGATTCTGCCAAGTTAATTTATAAGTTCAATGTAATCTTGACAAAAAGTATAAGTTAAGTTTGAGTTGTTATAATTTAAAGAGTCTAAATTTCATGTGAGTGCACAATCAAGTAAAGATAGCCAATGCTGTTTTTAAAAAGGAAAGTAATAATGATGAACTCACTTTGCCTGATCATCCATAATAATTTGAAATAGAATGGTGTTGGTGTAAGATTCAGAGATTCAAAGATTCAAAGACCAGAACAAAGTGAACACCCTACTGAAAGATATTATGCTATGGAGCATTTAGTATATGGAGACTGATAGCATAAATGAGCAAATAATGCTTGATTAGACATGGGGATGGGAAACAAGATCCCCAATTTATGTACCAAAAAGTTCCAGGTGGATTAGGAATTAAAGTAAATAATGAAGTCCTATCAGAACTAGGAGGAAAAAAAAAAAGATATCAATAACTATGTGATATAAATATAAGGAAGAACTTTCTAAGCATAATAGCCATGAAGGAAATCACAGCCAGAAGAACTATCAATAAATTTGACAACTTAAAAATACAAAGTTCTGTGTCATATATAAATTTAAAGACAAAAGACACATTGGAAAAATATTTGAAACATTCATGATAAATGATGGGAGCCAACATCTATAATATGCACATATAAATTGATAAAAGGAAAAAAAAAATCATTAAACCCCAATAGAAAAATGGTCAAAATAACATAGCAAGCAATTCTTTTTTTTTTTTTTTTTATCCTCTATTCTGATGTTTTATTCATTTAGTAACATTATTGAATACCTAGTGTGTGTCAGGCACTATTATAGGGTACTAGATATACAATGGTGATTTTTTTTTATTTATATTATGAAATTTATTGTCAAATTGGTTTCCATACAACACCCAGTGCTCATCCCAAAAGGTGCCCTCCTCAATACCCATCACCCACCCTCCCTCCCTCCCACCCCCATCAACCCTCAGTTTGTTCTCAGTTTTTAACAGTCTCTTATGTTTGGCTCTCTCCCACTCTAACCTCTTTTTTTTTGTTGTTCCTTCCCCTCCCCCATGGGTTCCTGTTAAGTTTCTCAGGATCCACATAAGAGTGAAACCATATGGTATCTGTCTTTCTCTGTATGGCTTATTTCACTTAGCATCACACTCTCCAGTTCCATCCACGTTGCTACAAAAGGCCATATTTCATTTTTTCTCATTGCCACGTAGTATTCCATTGTGTATATAACCACAATTTCTTATCCATTCATCAATAGCAAGCAATTCTTAGGAAAGGGGATACAAATGTCCAATAAATACACAAAACATGCCCAGATTCACCAATAATCCAAGCATTAAGCAATGGAAAATGATTTTCTACCTTTAGGGGTAAAAAAGACAAAAACAAATCTATTCAACACTTAGAAGATGGTGAGTGTGAAAACTGGTACAACCCCTAATGGAAAACAATCTGCCATAATGTTCAGAGTGCTATAAAATTCTTTTGTGTATTATTCTATGTCTGAAGGACCATCCTGAAACAATATATATGATTTTTGTGGTATACTACCGGATAGTTTAATGTAAATACAATAACTCTAAATGTCCAGAAATTGGGGAAGATTTAAAATAAGTACACATCCACAAAAAGCATTATATAGTCACTAAGTCATGTTTGCAAAGAATATTTAATAATATGCAGAAGTGCTCACAAAGTGTCAATGGAAATAAAATCTGATACAAAGTGGGATAGGTATAATAACAGTTATCTCATCACACGATCATATTTAACCATCACTTGTGTAGTCAGGGCACTTCCCTGTGCATAGCCAATTTGATCCTTATTTGGTAGGAAGGGGAAGCATTACCTGCCTTCTTGGGTTGATGAAGAACTAGATTCAAAGCTGAGGTTTTATCATTATAGGCTCTGCACTTTTCCCCCTCAGGTTGGTAATATGTAAAAAGGCTTAAAATAATTATAAGATGTGTCAGTTTTCTCAAACTGTTCCTGAGTTCCTAATACCATTAAATAAAAGGTAGTATGTATTTTTGAGGATCTAGTATGTGCCAGGCTTTTCCCTGGCACACAGATACACTGGTGAATAAGAACAAGAGGTTTTGATCCTCTTGGAATGTAACACTGAGGAAAAGAATATGTAGACTGAAAGCAAATACACAAGTAAGCAATACAATGCCAGACCTCACTAAGTGCTAAGGAGAGAAAACAAGCAGAGTGCCTTGGTGGAGAAGCAGAGCTTGGGGAGTGATGAGGGAAGGGTTTTATTAGGGTGGTCAGGGAAGACTGGCAGGAGGAGGTAATGCTTGAGCAGAGACCTGAATTATGAGGAGCAGGCAGCCATGGGAAAATTTGGGGAAAGGGGATTCTTGGCAAAGAGAACACCATGCAGGAGGGCCCTGAGGCAGAAAAGAGCTCAGTGAGAAACCCAGTATATAGGGCTCTGCAGAGAAACAGAATCAATAGGAGATAGGACATGTATACACACACGCACATGCATACACATGCACACGGACATATATCTGTATATTATATATAATTGGCTCAAGTAATTATGGAGGCTAAGAAGTTCTAAGATGTGTAGTCAACAAGCTGGAGACCCAGGAGAGACAAGTGTTAATCTCATTCATAAACATCCTCACAGACACACCCAGAATAATGTTTGACCAAATGTCTTGGCACCCTGTGGCCCAGTCAAGTTGTCACATACAATTAACCATGGTACCCAGCGAGATTAGAGCATGATTAACAAAGGGGAAAATTGTATAAGATGATAGCGGAGAAAAATGCTAGGGTCAGATCATTCAGGAATGTACAGGCAATAGCACAGAATAGATCATAAACAATATGGGGTCAGTATAGGTCCTACTGGAAGGCTCTGTTTGGAGGAGGTCATTGAGAAGACATGACCACTGCCCTTCGACCCATGAACTCCCTCCCCTCTTCCTGGAATGTACCGTCCACTTACCATTCCCATATTAGGAGCTTTAAGGACATAGCCTTGAGAGAATAATGCATTATTCAGATTATCTGGATGACACATGTAACTGAATCCCATACGGTCTTGATATAAACTCTTAGGATTCTGGTGAGGGGGTTATGGTGATCTATTTGTCTTGTGGCTGCCCAAGAAAGCCTTGTATATATGTTCGCTTTGCTTATTAGAACATCCATCTAACAATCTGAGTGTCCGGCCTCTTTCTTTGGTCTCTCCTTGCCCTCTACACTAAGGGGCCAGTCTTGAGTTTTATCCAGGGAACTCCCAGTGTTGTAACCACCAGTCAGTCAGAGGAAGCAGAATTGAAACTGACCACTGATCGGTTTCTCAGATGTAGGATTTATACGGACTGAGGGTGGAGAAGAACATAGGGTCAACTAGGACAATGAGATCATGATATAAATCAGATTTATATTATGACTGATATGAAAGCCTTTTGCTCCTTCAGTTATTCCATTCATTGTTAGGAAGTGGAGCTGAACTAACCTTTGCCATAGTACTTTAAGTTTCACTAACATTTCAGGGTAGTTAGGTATAATCGATGTGAAGTTCATTTTTAGAATCTCAGTTTTTCCTTTACCACACTACCTTATGTTCAATGGCATGAGGAACTCAGGACCAATTCCAGAAATTTGAAATACCATCTAAATCAAAAGTACCAACTTTAAAATTAACAAATCAAAAGTAAAAATGGACAATAATGTCCAATATTATCAGTCTTGTGAGGCTAATGATGAGTGCAACTGAACTGATCATAAATTTAAAAAAAATATTTATTGTGAAAGAGTAAATATAAATCTGAAACCTTAGCACTGCAACATAGGTGAAAAAATTCTGTGGATTTCAATGTTTGGTCTATTTAATTTTTATTGCAGCTAAACTCATCTCTTCCCTGTGAGCAGATTGCAACATAAATGGGTATTTATGACATTTTATAAACTGTTCACAGTTCAGTAGTTAAGAAAACATCTAAAATGCTATTTATTATTTATTTATTTGGGGATGGGTAAGAAGTCAAGTTCTCTGTTGTGCCTTTGTTGTGTTTTGCTTGTCTGCTTTCTCTTAAATTCTGTTATATGCTAAAGTTTAACCGGCTAGGTGAAACAAAATTCTTTCCTGTTCAACCCACATATCAGGGCCCACATTCAACAATTCCAGCTCTTTCTACTTCCTTTTTCCCCTTAATATCTGAATCGCCCACCTTGCAGAAATCCAATTCTGGATCAGCTCAGGTGTTGCTTTCTCTGTGTTTCTCCCATCCTGCTATTGGAAGGTATGCCCAAGTACTCTGAAGTCAAGATCTTCAACTTCTTCTGGGCTCCTAATGCTGTAAATAATGCTGAACTTTCTTCCTCAGCATCTTGTCTTTCCCATGCCTTGACTATTTTCCTTAAGACACCTGCTCCGCACTCTCCCTCATACTCTGCCTTTGTTACAGAAAACAGATGCCTTCCTAAGTGTCCTCATTTTTTTTTTTCATTCTCCCTATCTACACTGGTCTTGACACTCACCAAATGATCCCCAAAGCCTCCCATCCTTGCCACACTTCAAACCCCACATAGAAGTGGTTCCTGTCTCATCTGAGCTCTTTTCCCCACCTCTGCCCTGTACCTGTTACCTGCCAGCCCAGCTAGATGCAAGCAGACACACTTCCCCAGTTTTCTTCTTTTTCTTTCCGTCATCTTCAACCACTTCTTTGTACATATTTCAATCTCTTCTATCTAAAAAAAAACTAACATTGACAACAAAACCCAAATATATACCTCACTTTATGAGTAAGCAATTATCCCTTTCCTTTTCACAACTTCTTAGAAGAGAAACCCACACAGAATATCTTCACTGCCTCCCTTTCCAGAGACTTCTACTTGCTGTTGTCTGAGACTCCACCTACCATTTTGGCAAAACTGCTCTTACCAGAGTCATTAATGCTATTCCATTGAACAACCTTTATTGGTCTGTGACATATGGACATTTAAAGGGTTAAAGGAATATAAGCCTATACAGGTGGTTGAGAAGGATCTTCCAGAGTGGTAGCAGGGAAGCCATGGAGTGGTAATTACATAAAACTCAAGGAAAAGAAGGGTCAGCAAGGAGAAAGAAAGCAGTAGTATACAATGACTGCAAAATGATTTAAAAAAAAAAAACTAAACTAAAAATTGGGACCTGTTCAATGAAACAGAATTAATGTATAGAATTATTGGATCATTATACTGTACACCTGAAACTAATATAATACTGTATGTTAACTACACTCAAATTAAACCCCTTCTCTTCACATTTACATACTCTCTTGGTGGACTGTATGTTTTTTGGTAGCAACGTTCCTATGACTTCCAAGTATTGACTATAATTCTTGCTACTTTCTTCAGGCCCAGAACCTTAAAACTAGGGTGGTCAGATGATTTAATATCCTGATTTGGGGCTCTCTTGAGAATAAAAGAGGACACTATTAATAACTTCACTGTGATAACAAGCCTAGATTAGGACTCTGCTTGGCAAATTAAATCATATGATCACTTTATTGAAAACCAACTGATGGTCTCAAAAATTAAACATAAGTTACCATATGACCCAAAAATGAGACTCCCAGGTGGCATTTTTATGTTCACATAAATACTTGTACATAAACATTCATAGAAGCATTTTTCATTGTGGTCAAAAAGTGGAAGCAACCCAAATGTGCATCAACCAATGAATGGATAAAACAAAATGTGGTATATCCAGACAATGGAATATTATTCAACCATAAAGAGTAATGCAGTACCGATATACGCTGGAATATGGATGAACCTTGAAAGCATTATGCTCAGTGAAAAGAAGCCAGACACAAACATTACATAATATATGATTCTATTTATATTAAATGTCCATAGTAGCCAAATTCATATGGACAGAAAGTGTATTAGTTGTTTCACAGAGGACTGGGGAAGGGACTGACCATTAATAGGTATGGAATTTCTTTGTGGGACAATGAAAATGTTCTGGAATTAGGTAGTAATGATGGTTACACCACTCTGAAAATATGCTAAAAACTACTGAAACTGTACACTACTTTAAAGGGTCAATTTTCTTTGACTTTTAAATTTTTTATATTTTATTTTTTTAATTTAATTTTTAAATTAAGTTAAATTAATTTTAATTTTAATTCTAGTGTAGTTAACATGCAATGTTATATTAGTTTCAGGTGTACAATATGCTGATTCAACAATTTTACATATTAGTTCTCATCATGATAAGTGTACTCTTATTCCTTCACCTATTTCACCCATCCCTCCACCCACCACACCTCTGGTAACCAGCAGATTATTCTCTATAGTTAATAGAGAGCTCATTTGTTTTGTTTCTTAAATTCCACATATGAATGAAATCATATGGTATTTACATTTCTGGGCTGACTTATTTTACTTAGCATATACTCTCTAGATCCATCCATGTTGTAGCAAATGTCAAAATTTCATTCATTTTTATTGCTGATAATATTCCATTGTACATATATACCACATCTTTTTTTTTTTAATTTTTTTTCAACGTTTATTTATTTTTGGGACAGAGAGAGACAGAGCATGAACGGGGGAGGGGCAGAGAGAGAGGGAGACACAGAATCGGAAACAGGCTCCAGGCTCTGAGCCATCATCAGCCCAGAGCCCGACGCGGGGCTCGAACTCCCGGACCACGAGATCGTGACCTGGCTGAAGTCGGACGCTTAACCGACTGCGCCACCCAGGCGCCCCTACCACATCTTTTTTTAAATGTTTATTTATTTTTGAGAGAGAGAGAGACAGAGAGACAGAGTTTGAGCAGGGAAGGAGCACAGAGAGAGGGAGACACAGAATCTGAAGTAAGCTCTAGGCTCTGAGCTATCAGCACAGAACTCAATGCGGGGCTTGAACTCACAAATCACGAGACCATGACCTGAGCTGAAGTTGGATGCTTAACCAACTGAGCCACCCAGCGGCCCTTATACCACATCTTTTTTATCCATTCATCTATCAAAGGACACTTGGGCTGCTTCTATATCTTGGCTATTGTAAATAATCCTACAATAAACACAGGGGTGCATATATCCCTTTAATTACGGTTTTCATATTCTTTGAACGATGTGTTACCAGATGTAGGGTAGCTCTATTTATCACTTTTGAGGCAACCTCCACACTATCTTCCACAGTGGCTTGCACAAGTTTGTTTTCCCACCAACAGTGCAGGACAGTTCTTTTTTTCTTCACATCCTTGCCAACGCTTATTTTTTCTTGTGTTTTTGATTTTAGCCCTTCTCTTTTTTCTTTTTTAATTTTTTTTAAATTTACATCCAAATTAGTTAACATATAGTGCAACAATGATTTCAGGAGTAGATTCCTTAATGCCCCTTACCCATTTAGCCCATCCCCCCTCCTACAACCCCTCCAGTAACCCTCTGTTTGTTCTCCATATTAGGAGTCTCTTCTGTTTTGTCCCCCTACCTGTCTTTATATCATTTTTGTTCCCTTCCCTTATGTTTCTATGTTTTGTCTCTTAAAGTCCTCATATGAGTGAAGTCATATGATGTTTTTTGTCTTTCTCTGACTAATTTCACTTAGCATAATACCCTCCAGTTCCATCCACGAAGTTGCAAATGGCAAGATTTCATCCTTTTTTGATGCCGAGTAATACTCCATTGTATATATATATCACATCTTCTTTATCCATTCATCCATCGATGGACATTTGGGCTCTTTCCATACTTGTCTATTGTGGATAGTGCGCTATAAACATGGAGGTGCTTGTGTCCCTTCGAAACAGCATACCTGTACTCCTTGGATAAATACCTGGTAGTGCAATTGCTGGGTTGTAGGGTAGTTCTATTTTTAGTTTTTTGAGGAGCCCCCATACTGTTTTCCAGAGTGGCTGCATAAGCTTGCTTTCCACCAGCAATGCAAAAGAGATCCTCTTCTCCGCATCCTCGCAAACATCTGTGTTACCTGAGTTGTTAATGTTAGCCATTCTGACAGGTGGGAGGGGGTATCTCACTGTGGTTTTGATTTGTATTTCCCTGATGATGAGTGATGTTGAGCATTTTTTCATGTGTCGGTTGGCCATCTGGATGTCTTCCTTGGAGAAGTGTCTATTCATGTCTTTTGCCCATGTCTTCACTGGATTATTTGTTTTTTGGGGTTGAGTTTGATAAGTTCTTTATAGATTTTGGATGCTAACCCTTTATCTGATATGTCATTTGCAAATCTCTTCTCCATTCTGTTGGTTGCCTTTTAGTTTTGCTGATTGTTTCCTTTGCTGTGCAGAAGCTTTTTATTTGGATGAGGTCCCAGTAGTTCATTTTTGCTTTTGTTTCCCTTGCCTCCAGAGACATGTTGAGTAAGAAGTTGCTGTGGCAAGATCAAAGAGATTTTTGCCCTGCTTTCTCCTTGAGGATTTGGTGGCTTCCAGTCTTACATTGAGGTCTTTCATCCATGTGGAGTTTATTTTTGGTATGGTGTAGGAAAGTGGTCCAGATTCATTCTTCTGCATGTCGCTGTTCAGTTTTCCCAGCACCACTTGCTGAAGAGACTGTCTGTATTCCGTTGGATATTCTTTCTTGCTTTGTCAAAGATTAGTTGACCATATATTTGTGAGTCCATTTTGGGTTCTCTATTCGGTTCCATTGATCTGTCTGTTCTTGTGCCAGTACCATACTGTCTTGATGATTACAGCTTTGTAGTATAGCTGAAGTCTGGGATTGTGATGCCGCCTGCTTTGGTTTTCTTTTTCTAGATTTCTTTGGCTATCCGGGGTCTTTTCTGATTCCATACAAATTTTAGGATATTTGTTCTAGCTCTGTGAAGAATGCTGGTGTTATTTTGATAGGGATTGCATTGAATATGTAGATTGCTTTGGGTAGTATCGACATTTTAACAAACTTGTTCTTCCTATCAGGAGCATGGAATCTTTTTCCATTTTTTTGTGTCTTCTTCAATTTCTTTCATAAGCTTTCTATAGTTTCAGTGTATAGATTTTTCACCTCTTTGGTTAGATTTATTCCTAGGTATTTTATGGGTTTTGGTTGCAATTGTAAATGGGATCGATTTCCTTGATTTCTCTTTCTGTTGCTTCATTGTTGGTGAATAGGAATGCAACTGATTTCTGTGCATGATTTTATATCCTGCAACTTTGCTGAATTCATGGAGAAATGCCTGTTTATGACTCCTACCCAGTTTTTAATTGGATTTTCTTTTTTGTTGTTGAGTTATATAAGTTCTTTATATATTTTGGATACTACCCCTTTATTAGATATGTCATTGCAAATATCTTCTCCCATTCATAGGTTGCCATTTAGTTTGTTGATTGTTTCATTCACTGTGCAGAAACTTTTTTATATCAATGTAATCCTAATAGTTTATTTTTCCTTTTGTTTCCCTTGCCTTAGGAGACATATCTAGAAAGATGTTGTTATTGCCAACATCAGAAAAATTACTGCCTGTGCTCTCTTCTAGGATTTTTATGATTTCTCACACTTAGGTTCTTAATCCATTTTGTGTTTATTTTTTGTGTATGGGGTAAGAAAGTGTCCAGTTCATTCTTTTTCATATAGGTGTCTAGTTTTCTCAATACCATTTGTTGAAAAGAGTATCTTTTGTCCATTGATATTCTTGCCTCTTTGTCAAAGATTAATTGGCCAAGTAGTTGTGGGTTTATTTCCGGCTTTGTATTCTGTTCCACTGACCTATTTTTGTGCCAATACCATACTATTTTGATTACTACAGCTTTGTAATATAACTTGAAATCTGGAATTGTAATACCTCTAGTTTTGTTTTTCTTTTCGAGATTGCTTTGGCTTTTTGGGGTCTTTTGTGATTGCATGCACATTTTAGGATTGTTTTTTCTAGTTCTTTTAAAAATGCTGTTGGTATTTTGATAGGGATTGCATGAAATGTGTAGAGTGCTTTGAGTAGTATAGAAATTTTTAATAATGTTTGTTCTTCCAGTCCCATTAGCATGGAATGTCTTTCCATTTCTTTATGTAGTCTTCAATTTCTTTCATCGATGTTTTATGGTTTTCAGAGTACAGGTCTTTTACCTCTTTAGTTGAGTTTATTCCTAGGTATTTTATTATTTTGGTACAATTGTAAAGAAGATTGTTTTCTTATTTTCTCTTTCTGCTGCTTCATTATTAGTGTATAGTAATGCAATAGATATCTGTACTTTGATTTTGTATCTGTGCCTTACTGAATTTATTTATCAGTTCTAGTATTTTTTGGTGGAGGTCTTTATGGTTTTCCATATATAGTATCATTATCATCTGCAAATAGTGAGAGTTTTACTTCTTCCTTACAAATCTGGATGCCTTTTATATCTTTCTCTTGTCTGATTACTGTAGCTAAGATTTCCAGTACTATGTTTGAATAAAAGTAGTGAGAGTGGAATACTTGTCTTGTTCCTGACCTTAGGAACAAGGTTCTGTTTTTCACCATTGAGTATAATTTTAGTTAGGGATTTTCATATACAACCTTTATTATGTTGAGGTATGTTCCATCTAAAACTATTTTGTTGAGATTTTTTTATATCATGAATGGATGTTGTACTTTGTCAAATGCTTTTTCTGCATTTATTGAAATGATCATATGGTTTTTATCTTTTCTCATTATTGGCGTGATGTATCACATGATTGATTTGTGAATACTGAACAATAAAAGGGTCAATTTTTGTGTCATATATCAAAAAATAAATCTTGACAAATAGTCCTTTCTACATTAGTGTCCCACATCCAGGTACCAAATTAAGTTCCCATTTCTTATCTCATTGAATGGCACCATTCTCCACAGAGATACTCTAAATCCTAAAATCTGGGAATCATTGTTTACATTTTTCTTCTATCTCTGAATTCAATCAAAGAGATTTTTAATTTGACCTTCTTAAATCTTTTGTATCTCTTCTCTCCATTGATGTTATCCCATTTCAGCCCCACATCCTTTAGTTCCTTCTTAACATTTATCATAATTCATTCACCTCAGCAAATAGTCATGAAATGCCTATTATTTGACAGGCTCTGTTGTAGGTACATGTCATGCATAAGGGAATAAAATGTACAAATATCAGCTCTTGAGGAACCTATATTCCAGCTGGCAGAGAGCAATATAAACATAAAGTCTAATAAATAAGTACATTATTATATGATAAAGTTAGTAAGTGCTACAGAATAAAACAAATTAAGGGTTGGTCAAGAGTGCTGGTGGGTAAGGGATTGCTATTTAAAATTAGAGAGCTCAAGGAAGGTCTTAGAAAAATGTTTCATTTGGGCAAAGACTTAATGAAGTGAAGGTGTATCTAGAGGAATACATGGAGATATCTAGAGGAAAAAGATTCTCAGAAGAATAAACAGCCAATACAAAATATTAAGAGGAAATACATCTGGAGAATTTGAGGATTGACTAGGTAGGAGGCAAGAATGGCTGAAGCACAGTGATTAAAGGAGAGAAAGTAGGTAAAACTAGAGAGGTGATGGAGAGGCAAGTTAAGTAGTACCTTTCAGTATTTGAGGGTACCTTGGCTGTTACTCAAGGTTTTGAGCAAAGCATGGTTTAATTTTTTTTAAAGTTATTTATTTATTGTTTTTTTTTTTTTGAGAGAGAGAGACAGAGTATGAGCAGGGGAGGGGAAGAGAGAGGGAGACACAAAATCTGAGGCAGGCTCCAGGCTCTGAGCTGTCAGCACAGAGCGCTATATGGGGCTGGAACTCATGGACCGTGAGATCAGGACCACGAGATCATGACCTGAGCCAAAGTCAGATGCTTTAACCAACTGAGCCACCCAGGCACCCTAAGCAAAGCATAGTATAGGTTGTAAGAGAATAGTTCTAATGCTGAATACAGATTTTCTGACGGTAAGAGCAAAAGCAGAGAGACATGTTAGGAGTCATATTTCAAATCTTCTTTTGAAATAGAAGATAATGGTAGCAGTGGAGGTGGCTGGAAGTAATAGGATTCTAGCCATATGATGACAGTAGAGCTATAGGATTTCCTTTAGATTGGATATGGTGTGTGTAAGACAGAGGGAAGCCAGGTGGTCCCCAAGAGTTTTAGTCTGAGCTACTAGACAAATGGAGATACTATTGCCTGAGATGGGGAAGGCTGCTGATGAAATTAGGCCTTGTGGGGTAAGACTAGGAGCTCAACTTCAGACATGTTAAGTTTGCAATGTCTACTAGATGTCCTAGTGGAGGTCTTGAGAAGGTAGTTACATATATGAGCCTGCAATGTGGAAGAATAAGCTGAAGTTTACATATATTAGTGAGGCATCAGCATGTAGATGATATGAGTACATAGACAGAAGACAAGAGGATCAAGGGCAGTACCTCCGGGCACTCTAATATAAAGGGTTAGTGAGAAGCGGTGGAATAGACCAAAAAACAGTGACTAGTGAGGTAGAGAGAAAACCAAGAAAAATGTGTGCTCTGGAAGCAAGATCAAGAAAGCATATATATATGAAATGGAGTTATGCAATTGTATCATTATTGATAGATCACTTAAGATGAGCAGTGAGAATTGACCATCAGATTTTAGCAAACCAACTTCTGTATGGTGGTGGGGCTTAAAGCTCAGCTGAAGTATGTTTACAAAAAGAAACAAAGAGGAGAGGAATTGGGACATCTGTCAGTGCATACTGACATCTATTCTGAGATTTGCTACAGCCAGGAACCTAGAAACACGGCAGTAGTTGGAGAAAGTGGGTCAAGAGGCGACTTTGGAGGCAGGAAGAGTATGAGCATATTTGTATGCTGAAGGCAATGATCCATGGGTGAAGAAAAATGTCTTGGGAGAGTGAGGTTGAGAACTTCTTTGAGTATGTGAGAGCGAATGGGATCTAGAAATGGAAGGGATTGGCGTAATGTGGGAGTACAGCGAGTTCATCCCTGGAGCCAGGTGTGCAGACACTGAGGGTAGGTAAGTGCTGAGAGTCTCCAGAAGTTCTCTTTTTTAAATGCTTCTATTTTCTCAGTGAAGTTGGAAGTAAGGTCAGCATCTAAGTAGGAGGAAGTGGGGTGGGTGGTATGAGGGAAGAGAAATATGAAATAGTATTTAGGGGAGAGGAAGGATGAGTGTACATGAAGCAGGATTACTAGACAGCACAAAGAGCTCATTTGAGGTTCCTGGTCATGAATATCAAATGAGATCTGCCATTGAAACTCTCTCTCACTAGCCCGTTTGCTCCACGTTTGCCTTGTTCACAGTCAGAACAACAGACAGTCCCCATCACATAAGCAGCCACCCACCCTACTCACCCTGCCTGTAGTCTCACTTCCCTCTAATTCATTCTCCACACAGCCGTCTGAGAGATTACTCTAAAACAACATCATTCTTCTGCCTCTAATTTCACACACATGGCTTCCCATAGACCTTAGAGTAAAGCCCAAACTTTTTACTGAAATATAGAAGCTCTTCAGAGTCTGGTCTCTGGATAGATTTCAACCTCACCTATTGTGTTTACCCTCAGATCCCCCAACACTAGGGCCAGCCACAAGAGCTACTTAAAAGTTCCCTGAATGTACACTGCTATCTTTTTTGGACTATAGACCTCTCCTGATTCACTCCTCCTAATGTTCCAGGGACTTAGCTCAGAAATCACCTCCTTCAAGGCACATTTGCTGAGAGCCTCCTAACACCACTTCCTCCCATTCTGTGTTAGATGCCCCTTTAGTGACCTCTATCACAGAAGTTCCCTTTGTGTATTATAACGGTCTCTTTTCTTTATTCCCCCAAATATTGTATGTAAATTCTAGAACAGCATCATGGTATTTATCTGTATCCTGACCTACTACTACCATGGTGTCTGGCATAGAACAGGTGCTCAAAAATGTCTGTGGAATGAAGAAAGGAAAAATTAAAGTCAATAATAGTTTACTGTCTACCCAGGCAGGGACCAGTGAATGTTAACACATAATATATAGCAGGATGCTTCAAGACAGCCATTCTTGATCTTTTTGGATAATTTTTTTAATTGTTTGACTCTTCCCTACTCCTGAATATACTTTATGGCATATCTTTGATTTTTACAACTAAAACAGTTGTGATTTATTTAGAATTTGAAATAAAGACAAGCCGTCATTAGGACATACTCTTTTAACAGTTCAGATCCTGGAATTAGGTGGCTTTGAGCCATGCTCATTATCTTACGTACAATTAGCTAAGGGGGAAGAGGCACACACTCTGGGGTCCATTAGACCCAGGTTGGATCTCCACCCCTCCTCTTTACCTCATTGAGTCTCAGTTTCCTCATTTGCAATAAGCTTACCTAGACCATTGTTGTAACTTGGCATTTTGCAGTTGAACAATGAATGCTAGTTAGCTATTATAATTGTGACCTAGGACTCTCCTTGTTTAGGCAGCTTCTCAAAATGATGAGTGGCTGTAGAACTGAACAAAACCAACTGTTGCATTTGACAAACTACCTCTTCCCCTCCTCTCTGAAACCCGCCTCCCTTTCCCCCTTTATGTCATACTGTCTGTGTCCTCATTTTCTCTAGCTATTCTACCTAAATTAGTTTTCACTATGCTCCCACTCCCTCTAGCTCACTGGTCCCTGCCCCCCAATCCAGCTCCTCCCTTGTCATCACAATTCTCCAGTACTTTCATGGTGTTGATCACCATTTGCAATTCTAAAATATGTCCCAGAATTGTC
The DNA here is from genome assembly GCF_007474595.2 of Lynx canadensis. Classification (NCBI taxonomy): domain Eukaryota; kingdom Metazoa; phylum Chordata; class Mammalia; order Carnivora; family Felidae; genus Lynx; species Lynx canadensis. The sequence continues at coordinate 129,053,804 of NC_044310.1, read as the reverse complement.
TTGTTCAGTGCTATAGTTCCTGTACCTCACCCAGAGTCCAGAACATAGCTATTAGGCAATCAATAAATATCTGATGAATGGATAAATTGTACTCTGTTTTAATCATATTGGCCAACCAGTTTGTATAGGCTTGTGGGGAGTTGTTTAATTTCAGTGAGATTACTGGAAACTGTGTTTCTGCCCTCCTAATGTGAGGAAGGCATATTGGTCATCAAACAGGATGGCTCAGGTGCTAGCGATCATGGTCTCAGAGACTTCCCTTCTGCTCCCCTACCCCCAAGGGCTTCGCCAAAGAATATTGACAATTATGTAAAAGAAAGTTCTATTCTTGTAGAACAATTTGTAAGCCTGGATCATCTTCAAAAGTTCTTAGCATGCATGACAGAGAGCATCTAGAAAGATAGTTAGTTTCTCAAACGAAGCTTCTGTCAAAGAAAGGAATATAATAATATAAAATCTATTGGTCATGCCTTAAGATGAGAATCACAACTCAGCTACCCGCATTTTGCCAGATGCTGAGGGAGCATCCCAGAATGCGTTAAAACACTGATCATGCCCTGCAGGTCGCTTCCAAGCTGGCTGGAGAAGTCGAGACTGACATCCTTGAAATCTAGAGAGAATACAAGTCGACATAAATTATGGGCTAAACTGTGTTTTACAGAGGAGTACTAAAGTTACTGTAACTTAGTGCAGAATGTCCAAGGAGGAGGAAGATCACTGAGGGCTGAAGGCTTCTAAAGCTGGGGCTTGAAGAAAGAGTATAAAGAATAGGGGAGGCGTGGCCAGCAGAAGGGGGTCTGACAGAAAAGTAACGCCCCCTGCTGGTGCTAAGCTTGCTGTTCGCATAAGGAATCGGCAATGGCCGGCACTGGACCCTGGCTGTGCGCAGTGAGTGCAGTCCCGGAACCGAGAGGGCCTGCGGTCTGGCAAACTGCATAACACTGTGGACGGCCCACCTGCAAACACTGTGGCTTCCTGTCCACTTCTCTGCGGACTCCTGCCTTCTCTGGAACAAAGCAAAAGCAAAACACCACCACAATAACTGCAACAAAAGGAAACAAAAAATTCTCTACCCACAGTATTGGCAGCAGGTGGCGATTCCACGCTCTTGCCAAAGGAACCATAAGGACAAACGTTTATGAAAATGCGTCTGGCTAAACAGTTGTTATTTCTCATAAAGGACAACAATTACAAACAAATGACAGCAGGACACGCAGCATGCCTGTGTGTGTGTGTGGTGTGTTCATTCATGGTGTGTGTGTGTGGTATGAGTGAGTGTGTATGTGTATGGTGTATGTTCATGTTGTATGTGTGGTATGTGGCGTGTACGTGTGTACGTTCATGCATTGTGTGGTGTATATGCTTGTGTGGGGGGCGGGGGGTGCATGTTTCCCTCCCTCCCCTAGCATGTGCTTGGCCATCCTTGATTCTTGGCTCCCTGAAGGAGGTTTGGGGCGTAGTCCTTTTCTCCGCTTTTTCCACTTCAGGCACACGTGGCAGTGGCATCCCCCTTATATAACCAGTGCCCACCTGCGGGGACCCTCCCTCCCACTGGTTTCCTCCCCGGTAGGGGAGGGGAGCTACGCTCCCCCGGGGAAGGTAGGAAAGCAGAGGAAGTGACTTTGATGGATCACATTGTACTGGAGGCCCAGCGCTAGCAGATTAGAGAGGCTGTGGCTGTGGTGCGCGGGCCTCCATCCGGGGTTTGTTCTGATGAGATAATTTTTCTCATTAACCTTGATACTCCCTGCTGATATATGGATCTGTCTGCACTCACATAGGACTTTCTTTCTTTCTTCCTTTCTCTTTCTTCTTCTTCTTTCTTTCTTTTCTTTCTTTCTTTCTCCTTCTTTTTCTTTATCCGTCTGTACTTTCTAGGGGGAGAATGCAGAGCCTGGTGGCGGCCTACAGCTGCTGGCCCAGCTGTTGACTAGCTGGGTTGCCAGCTTTCTGGTGACAACAGAATGGGGGGAATGCAACAGTCCCTGTCAGTACCCTGAATTTTCTTAGCCATAAAACTCTCAACAAATACGGACCCTATGTTGGAGAGAGTGAGAGATTCAGAGATTTAAGCATCCCACAGGGCGGGAGGTGTGGCGCCTCTGTTCCAACACCAGCTCCCATTTCCTGGCCTTTAGCCTGCAGCCAAACCCAGCCAGCTGCTCAGGCTCTTTACAGTCGCCCTCTCAGTTCCCATGCTCCAGCCTCTGCCCCAGTTGTCCCGGCGCCGTGAGGCCGTAGGTCACATTCATAGTCCTTACTTGAGGTGTCTTTCCCAGAACACTTCCTCTTCTCCCCAGTTAACATGAATTTCCATATCATGGACATCCTTCTCTTACAGGATTTATTAAGTCTCTTCCCTTGGTAGGCTGTGAGCTCTTTGAGGCTATCTTTTTCATCTTTGTGTCCTCAGTATTAATAGAGTGTCTGGCAAATAGTAAGCACTTGATAAATGTTTGTTGACTTTTGATATGAATGAGATAAGACATGAAATTAGGGAGTACTTTAAATGCCTGACGGAATTTAGTTTTAAGGAGAAGTTATTAGCATAAGTTGGATTGCATCCATTTGAGACCTAATGTTGTATCCTCGTATCTGCTCCTCTCGACACTATTTTCCCAGAGTTTCTCACAGAGAGACCAGGGCAAGTTGATATACTGAGGCTCTAGTCTACTATCATGCAAACATATGGCCCAAGAATTTAATATATTAACAAGTGAAATACTTTTATGAAAACCCAATGCAAGATAACTGTGTTGTCTATGAGGTAAGTAGAGCAATTATTTTAAACATAATTCACAATACAGCACAGTAAGTATGGTCCAGATATGGGACTCAAGTGGAGTGATCATCTTTCACATAAAACTTAGAGAGTATATGAAAGTTCTAAATTCAAGCTCCTTTACTAATAAGATGCCCAGGCAGAAGTTTCTTGACCTCTTGTCCCCAGTGGGATCCTTCCACCTACATACATATCACAAACACCTTATCCCCTTAGCCACGCAGAAACCATTCAATAGGCTTTGCTTACCAACTGATGCTCAATTTTGGAAAGATGCCATGTGTTTTAATTATCCTCATGATTCATTAGAGAGGCTGACAGAGATGTTATGTTGGGTCATAGGGCAGGGGAAGTGGAATTTAAAGAACTCTCCAGGCACTCTCCTCTCTGCAGAATGTAAGAGGTGTTAGCTGGCAGCTGCTGTAGAGTGGGCACCAGTGTTGATGTTTGAGGAAAGACTAAGACTAGAGGGAAAGGGATGGGATCCTCCCTTTCAGCAATGGTGGTTCTCAAACTTAATGACCTGGATGATGCTGACACTTCTGGTCCTGAGAAAAATGCCAGGTTACCTCAAAGTTCTTGGAATTGGGAGAGAAACCAGTGACTATTATTTGAATTACAGAGAATTTAAAGCTGTAAAGGATCTTATAAACCATCTGGTCTACACCCTCATTTTATAGACAAAGAGACAACAGGGATCCAGTGAAGACAAGTGACATCATTTAAAATTTTTTTTTAACGTTTATTCATTTTTGATAGAGACAGAGTGTGAGTGGGGGAGGGGCAGAGAGAGAGGGACACAGAATCTGAAGCAGGCTCCAGGCTCCGAGCTGTCAGCACAGAGCTGACACGGGGCTTGAACTCATGAACTATGAGATCATGACCTGAGCCAAAGTCGGACATTGAACCGACTGAGCCACCCAGGCGCCCCAAGTGACATCATTTTAAACATAAGTGACTCAATATTATACCAAGAGAGATACATTTTTGGTCATGAGGCAAACTGAGGCTACTCAAGTGGTTGTTTAAGCTACTAAAGACATTGAAAAGATTACAGCAATATACACAATGGGATTAATAAGGGAGTATTTATTCTTTATCTAAAGATTCTGGTTCCTGAATTTGATGTGAGGAAAACTGTCCAAGTTGTGCTCCATAAAATGATCTCTTCCTACTATGTGCCAGGCATTCTGTGAGGTCCTGGGGATGGAGCTCACAGTCTAGTAGAGGAGACACATTTTTGATGTGTTAGAGTTGGCCAAAGACAAGTTTTCAAAAAAGGTTGGCCTCCAGCTTTTATGAGCAGCACATCAGACCTGTATGTTGTGGATGAGTGGAAGAAGCTATAATGGTTGCAAAAAAGTGGAGTTCCCTTTAAATGTATCCCAGCCTTTTGCAAGTGTAGCAATACCTCTGGAGTCAATGAAAATTATTATGCTGTTGGCTCATCCTTTGATGAAGCCTGGCAAATTCCAGGCAGAGCTGATGGTTCTCATTTTGCTTTCATCACATGGCTTTCAACCTCTCTCAGCCATATTTTCTTGTCTAGCGAAGGAGGTGAGGATTTAATAAAATGAGATAATGAGAGTGCTGTGCCTCACAGAGGGCTTAGTATGTGGAAGACACACAAATATTGTAACTTATGCCAAAGTGAGAGAAAGAGTGTTTAGGTTAATTTCAGATAATACTTTAATTTTGTTTATGCTTTACCTCCACTCAATGAAATGGATAACATTATTATCTCCCTTTACTAATAAAAAACAAAGGTTCAGAAACATGGAGAAACCTGCTTAAAGTCACACAGTTAGTAGGTGTGAATCATGAATTCAAACCCAAGGCTGTCTAAAACTAAATTTGTTTTCTTAATGATGCATGCTTGATAACACCTTAGCCTGTGGGAAAGAAAAATATCTGAAAAGATTTGTTTGTTACCTGATCCAAGGAATGAGTTGACCTACAATACTTTTCTTTTGATACTGCAGTATATTATCACTTTGGCTTTCTTAACATTATTTCATAAGGGTGAGAGTTAAAAACTGGATCTGTGGCCAATTGCTACATTCCTCACCTCCTCCTTTTACCCAATGCTTAGTCTGCTTCGTTCATTTATATTACCCGTGTCTTCCGTTTGGCATCTGGACTTATGGCCCTTGAATATCCTTTTTATATTTCTTCTAGTAAAGTGCCCTGATATATCTACCCAAAGTCTATACAGGTAAGTTCATAGTAGTTTTACTTAAACCAAAAAACAAAGCAAAACCAAAACATGGAAACAACCCATATGTCCATTAAAAAGTGAATGTATAAAAATTTGTGGTAGATCCACAAAAAGGAATGTAGTAGCACTAAAACAAAAAGAATTACCAATACACATAGGAACATGGATCAATCCTGAAAACATGAGTGAAAGAAGTCAGACACAAAGAACACACTATGTAATTCAATTGGTATGATATTCTAGAACTATAGTTTTATAACCAAACTAATTTATAGTGACAGAGAGCAGATCAGTGGTTGCTTGGAGTTAGGAGGTGGAATGGGGAGGGGTATTGACCTTAAGAGATACAGGGAGCTTTTGGGGGGTGATGAAAGTGTTTTGTATCTTGATTGTGGTGCTGGTGGTTACACAGTATATACACGTATCAAAAGGCATTAGACTGTATACTTAAAATAGACACATCGAATTACATGTCCATATATCTCAATTAATTTTTTTAAAAATTTTCATAATGTTTATTTATTTTTGAGACAGAAAGAGACAGCATGAATGGGGAGGGTCAGAGATAGAGGGAGACACAGAATCTGAAGCAGGCTCCAGGCTCCGAGCTGTCAGCACAGAGCCCAACGTGGGGATCGACCTCACAGACTGTGATATGGTGACCTGAGCCAAAGTCAGACGCTCAACCGACTGAGCCACCCAGGCGCCCCTCAGTTAATTTTTTTTTTAATCAGCTCTTGCTTTGGCCAATAAAAGCATAAGCAACAGCACAAGGCTTTTTATAAAGGAAAGTACTAGATAACAAAATAAGGCCAAACTATGCCCACTTGGCAAACGTGCTGAGGGCTTGATGGTAGCGAGCTTCCTTGTGTCTCTGAAAATATCTGCTAAGCATGTTGCCTGATAAATTCCAGTCCTAGTACTCTAGATTTGTTTCACAGAGACAGTAAAAGAAAGAAACATAAGAAATATAAAGAGCTCACACCATGGTGGAAAGCATATTTAAGAAAATGACCTTTCAGAAAGACTGGAGGGGGTGCCTGGGTGGCTCAGTCGGTTAATCCTGGACTCTTGATTTCAGCGCAGCTCATGAGCTCATTGTTGGAGAGTTCAAGCCCACATCAGGCTTCTCAAGAACAGTGTGGGGATCTCTCTCTCCCTCTCTCTGTGTCCCTCACCTATGTGTGCATGTGCACACACATACTCGCTCTCTCGCTCTGTCTCCAGATCAATAAATAAACTTAAAAAAAAAAAAAGACTGTAGCATGCTATGATTCTGAGAATTTTACCAGGAGCTTCAGCCTATAGTGGCAAAGGCCTGGGTGCAGAAGTGATATAAAGAGTGAAAGGATTGATTCTGCCAAGGCAGCTGGCATGAATAGATGGAAAGTAATAGTACTCCTCCCTTGAAATGAAGAAAAGGAATTCCTAGTGTTTGTAAATGAAGAAGAGAGGGTTAAGGAATCTAGTTCTCCAAACAAACGAGACAATATATGGCCCAAACACCACAAGAACCACAATCAAACATTGGAAAACATTCCACATGGAAGCTTGTGTTTGTGATATTTGATCTGGAACTTGACATTGTGTCAAGATGCAAATAATGGAAGAAACTTAAATATTAGCTGACGGAAATGCAGGTAGTTTACATGTAAAACCACGAGTTCACCCAAAATGCTTTATTTTATTGGTAATTCACACAAATCCCCCACTGTGGTACACAGAATGGGAGCTAAGTAAATCTAGAAGGAAGAGAGGGAAAGAGAGATGGAAGGAAGGAGCATATTTTAAGCATATTTTGGTTGACTCCATATATCTAAGGACAAAAAAATGTATTTGATGAAGAAGTTCAATAAATAAAAGACATTAACTTTTTTTTAAAGTTTATTTATTTATTTTGAGTGGGAGCAAGTAGAGAGAGAGAGGGAGAGAGAGAATCCCAAGGAGGCTCCAGGCTGTCAGTGTAGAGCCTGATGCAGGGCTTGATCTCATGAACGGAACCATGAGATCATGATCTGAGCTGTAATCAAGAGTCTGATGCTTAACTGAGCCACCCAGGCACCCCAAAGACATTAACTTTTTAAAATTTTATGTCACACCTTCCCACCTGTCCTTGTGCAATAATTTATTAATAAACGAGTTAAAATATATTTTTAGAGTAATTTTAGAAGTCTATAACTAGGCATACATATATAAAGTCTATAAAAAGGCATACATTGGGATGGTTCCTTAGAATGGATTTTTATCTCTGTATTCCTCCCTCAGCAAACTCTGGCCGAGGAAGGAGAAAACATGCTTGGACTACTCAGTGGATGTCATGCCCTCATCTAGGCATCCGACTTAAGGAATCAGAAATGGGCCATGATTATTGAGTAGCCATGGCAGTTCAGCTGATGGATGATCAATGGACTTCAACTCAGATGCACGGTTTGACTGACAGAAGAAAATTCTCATTCAGGCTAATGGGCGACTTGAATCGGTCTCGTGGTGTTAGAAAGTGAGAAAAGGGTAAGCCTCCTCAGATGAGAAAAAAACAATCTCTTTGGTGTGTCCATCCTTTTAGCCCGACTCCCTTTGATAGCAATATAAAAGTTTGCATTTTCAAATGATCTTTCTCAGTTTGGATTTTTATCAACATTCTTTGTATCTTTTCTCAGAAAGAGGCTAGAGATTGCCTTCTTTCCTCCAGGAGAGAGTAACTGAGCATTATAAAGGTTTTCTGCCAAAAGCATGGAGCCTCAGATAAGTAATCTCATCCTTCACCCATGATAAATAAGCTATTAAAAATCAAGGGAAAAAGGTAACAGTTGGAATGTCTGAAATGCACAGACAATGTTGTGGAAACCTCATTTGTAAGACCACAAGTCTTCTCCATTGTTTAACCACAATGCTGGAGTCTTCTCTATTTTTATTTTTGTTTGGGGATTTTTCTCTTCCCCAGGCTGAAGTGCTTTGTGCATGAGACAGAAAAGCTGCCAGGACTAGTCCATCTGGCTGGCCAAATGGATTGCACTCACTGGAGCATTGCCAGATGTATGTCAGTAGAAAGTTTAATTTCTGGGCAGTCTAAGCCCTCAGTTCCTTTCTCAGTTTAATGGAAACCTTGTTTCCATTTTACAGAAACTCCTGCAGTTGGCCTGAGTGTTGTCACCCAGTCTTGCCTCCTATAATCTTGGTTCCAGTCTCCATAGAGATCACCCTGGTCAAAAGTCCATCCTCTCGTCTTTATCAAGTCCAAAGCAGTGAAATGAGTTTGACAAAAAGGTTTATGCCAAGTGAAAAATCACTGTGTTACATTTGATTACATTTGTCTGACCTTGAACAATCTTAGGAGCCAGAGTAGTCATTTTAGTTAAGTAATTTAGTTTAAATTGCCTAATTAAGAAATAAAATTTCATGGAATTCCCTAGATTAATTTGCACTTATACGTAAGAGCATCAACATTTATAATCAATTTAAAGAGGAAATAGGCCTAGAGTATTTTATAGTTTGCAGTGAAACCTAATTGGATTCATTTGAGCTGAAATAGGAAATATAGAGAGATCTGATATATTTTTAATTTCCCACATCTTAAGGACAAATAATGGGCATTTAATCTTTGTGAGGCACTGAGTTTTAGAGTTGAAGTTGAAGAAATTGTGGATTTCAAAGATAAACCGGCTGATTCTCCTGTGTTCTTACCTTTTGGGAAAGGCATTCAGCAGAGCGGGATTGTAACAGGAACTCACAGACCGGGCTGACCTACACCTGTGAGTAGGTGACAGTCACAGAGGAGGGTGTTTTGGCCCAGCATAGCCCTGCTCCTGTCAGGCCTCTGTACATGTTCTCTACCAGCACTGATCACTCCCCTCTTTCTCTCGAAAAATATTTGAAATGAGAGTGTCAGATGTGAGTGTTTTAAGAAGATTCTGTCTGAGGTATAGGGAAGGGATTTGAGGGGAAAAGGACAGAGAGAAGAAGGGATCGTTATTAAACTCATGTGTCTATCCAAATCACAGATCCTGAAATTCTGAATGGAGACAGCAGTAGTAGAAATGGAGAAGAGGAGATAATTCTGGAGTTAATATCAAAAGGACTCAAGACATCCAAGTTTGTCTTGGGCTGTGCTGGTTAAGGCCCGTAGTACTATCCTTTTATTCTCTGGTATGTCCCAGTTTGGCAGACAGATTTATATGGTTACCCTAGTGGAAGAAGGAATGACAATCACATTGAGAATTCTAGGGAAGAGATGTGTTGGAAATGGAGATTTCAGACTTACTATATTTGAGATGACTATTTATTCATCCATTTCCTTCAAACCTTTGTTCAAGTCTCCCTTTCTCAGTGAGGTTCCCTTAACCATCTAATTTAGTCCTTCAGTCCTCCCCCTTAACCCATTCCTGATCTCCCTTATCTTGCCCTACTTTTTCTTTAGTCTTAGCATTTAACAACTTCCATGTGTATAATCATCTTGATTATCATGTTCACCATTGCCTACCTGCTATGACGGGAGCTCCTTGAGGATAAGGATCTTGATCTGTTCATGGATGTATTCCAAGTACCTAAAAGAGTGCGTGCTATTTAGTAGGTAAACCAATGACTATTTTTGAATGAAAGAATTAATAAGTGTATTGAAAGAACTCAAAAAATATGTATTGAAAGCCAACTATTTTTTGAGCCCTTGTGTGTGTCCTAGTTGGAGATGTTCAGTAGATTCCAGGATGCTCAATAGAAAGTGAATACACATGACTCTGAGACTCGAGAGGTTGTTTGGGCTAGAATTATAAAAGCGTGTATCAGTAATAAGCAGATTGTGTTTGTACTATGGCATGATTAATACCCCTTAGTGAAATCATTTTAAGAGGAGGGCTCAGGATCGAGCCTAGAGATTAACAACATTGAATGGAAACAGTGGAAATAGCCAATGAAAAAGCACAATCAAGAAAGGGTAATGTTGGGGTGCCTGGGTGGCTCAGTTGGTTAAGCGTCGACTTCAGCTCAGGTCATGATCTCACAGTCTGTGAGTTCGAGCCCCCACGTCAGGCTCTGTGCTGACAGCTCAGAACCTGGAGCCTGCTTCAGATTCTGTGTCTCCTCTCTCTGCCCCTCCCCCCGGTTCACACTCTGTCTCTCTCTTTCAAAATAAAATAAAGACATAAAAAAATTTTTAAAAAGAAAGGGTAGTGTCATGGAAAGTTGAGGGGGACTAAAAAGAATTTTTATAAGGAGAGAGTTGTAAAAAGTATTAAATAAACCACATTATTCAAGTAAAGCTAGAACTGGCATTGAATTTATTAGGAACATAGTTTCAATGCAATGAAATGAATTGTATTCATATTTGGAAGCTCTTACCCCTAATGTGACTATATTCGGAGACAGCGTCTTTAAAGAGGTAGTTAAGGTTAAATAGCTTCATAAGCAGGAGTTGCAAAACAAATAGGACTGATGCCCTTGTGAAAAGAGAAAGATACCAGGATTGCACCTGCACGGAGGAAAGGCCATGTGAGGACACAGAGAGAAGGCAGCTGTCTGCAAGCCGGGAGAGAGAGACCTCAGGAGAAACCAATCCTGCCCACACCTGGAACTTGGATTTCCAGTCTCCAGCATTGTGAGAAATACATTTATGTTGTTTGAGACACCCAGTCTGTGTGATATTTGTTTATGGAAGGCTTACCAGGCTAATACAATGGGCATTATTGATATTTGAATAATTACATTTCCAGAGGTAGGAAAAGCTGACATCATAGAGCAGTAGGGTAGGGAGAAAAATGGAGGTGAGTATATTCCCCTTTATATAGAACTGTGGCTATGTGGCAGAGAGAAATAGCCCAGGAACCAGAGAGGCTGTGTTGAAACCCTATGAGAGCACAATTACATCGCGTTTACCATAAATTTCCAAGAGACAAGTTGATCATCTTCACACTGTAATATGCATAATTATGCATGTTGATTAGAGCATATTTCTTTGTTTTGTAACTGAAGGAAATCTTGGGAGAATTTTTAATTTGAACCAGGCAGGAGAATCTTACAAGGACATTAGCAATGAAGTTGGCATTGCATTCTTTTGGTGTAATTTTAGGGTCACTAAATCAGCTGGATTTCACAATCTAAATTAGAGCATGTTGACGTTGTGCCCCAAGTTGTAGAAAGTGTAGGGTTGTTTGAAGTCATCTCTCAGAATTTTTTAGTACATTTCTTTGTTTTCTTCCTCAGAGTTTATCAGACTGAGTTTTTCTTTCTGGAGGGCATAGTTTACTCCTACTAATAGAACTTTCCTGAATTAGCATGTTACAGTTTTCAAAGTGAGTTTGCATTTATTGTGTCCTAATTCTTCTTTCCCTCTTAGGGAATTTGCTCTTCCAGGTACTCCACATCTTTCCTGAATCACTCATTCCCCATCACAACACAAATGCATTGTTAGTCTCCAATATTCAAAATAATAATAATAATAAAACACACTTTCTACCCACATTGTCCAAGGTATCAGTCCTCTGTTCTCCTATCTTCTCTTACAAAGGTCACTTCTTAGATGGTCTCATGGTGGTTTCTCACATATACATATCACCTCTAAGGTGATGACTCTTCAGCCTTCCCCTGGGCTTCAGTCTGCTAAACCTAGGCATTGAGTATTAACATATCCAAAAAAGCAAGCATCTTGATTCTCCCTACCATCTCTAGTCCAGCCCTTACCATTGACATTCTACCAATAAACAGCTTCATTGACACAGATGTTCAGGCCAAAGCTCAGAAATCACCCTTGAAACTTCTTTTTCTCAATCCATCCCCAGAGTTGTGTTGGCTCTACCTTAAAATGAGACACCAATTTAAAAAACAAAACTAAATGAGAAAACAGAAACTTACGGTGCTCATACCTGCTGGTGCAGGTAGCTGGGGTAGTGCTTACTGCCCAGAGCTTGCAAAGGGTTCACTTATCCCGTGGGTCCCCAAGGGCCCCTGCGCAGCCCTCACACCCCCATGTGAAGTGTATGTGTATTCAAAGAAAGATTCAAATTTTGACAGCAGATTCCTTCCCATCTTTGTGTTTGCCTCAAATCCCCTTCCTCTCCAAATGTCTCTAGGTCCTCCCCACAAGTGACGTGGGCTCACCGCTTGGCTATACTGAGGATCCTGCCCAAGATTTTAAAATATAAAAAAAGGGTAAAACGTCTCATTTATGTAAAATAAGAAAGGTGGGCCGAGCCTCCAGGGTTACTAGGGACCGCCTCCTGGCCGTTTCTCAGCTGCACCACAGAGTCCTGGGCTTGTTCTGCCTAGACCTCCCGCAGCAGGAGTCTCGAAGCCCTCTGCAGGGCTCGTTCTGGCTGAGACCGCCAAGCATACTAGCTGCTTCCCCACGTTTCCCAGAAACAGGAGCCATAGCATTCCCTGCACCCAGCGCCGGGTCAGGAGCGGAGCGTTCGCCAAGGGCAATCCCTGCCAGAGCGCATCTGGACCTGGCGGCCCCGACCTGCACCATTGGATCTTGCATTTGTTCCTCAAGCATTTCTGAGACAGATGGACGGACCTCTGGAGGCCGTTGCTCTTGCAGCCGCCATTTCTACCCCACCCGCTAGTGAGTAACAGCGCAGGTGTTTCATGCATGCAATTGCCAATTAGTAAAGACTTGAGGTGACTGGCAGCAGGAGTTTGTGAGTCACATGCGGTGCAGGAAACAGTGGCCTGAACAGATCTTCACGCCATGCTGCATGAGCACGTCGTGGGACAGCTCAGCGAAGGACCTGAAGAAGCTGAAGTTGCACAGCTGACCTAACTTGAAAAAGGTTGGGCCGTTCTCCCCGCAGGTGCGCTCCTGCTCCTTGGCGACTTGCTACCTTGGCTCCATTCCCTGCCAGGATCCAGGAGACCCCGGCGCGCTGGCTCCTTGATCCCCTTGATACGCCCATCCGAGCTGTCCAAGGACCAGCTGTTGGTGATGTCACACACTAGGAGGATCCTCTGCGAGCCCCTGGAGTTAAGACCTGAACACCGTGCGGAACCTGCCTCCGCCCAACGTATTGGAGAACTCCAGCTTGACCCGCTGGCCGCCCGGCAGGTTGGTAGTTGTCTTGTAGTCAATCCGGTTGCTGTAGGCTTAAGGGGCTTAGGCTGCATCTTCCTGCACGCGCTCCTGGATCTCGCCCTGGCCCACGTTGCTGTCGCCCACCCACAAGAACTTGAACATGTGGTTGTACCTCTTAACCAGGCTGCCCTGGGTCCCCATCCTTGCTCATGCACACCTCCATGCTCGTGGTGCAGGCTGGGTAGAAGTCCACTGGCCATCCGCTGAGAGCCCTCAGACCAACCTACGCGGTGGCCCAGTTTCAGGGAGGCAGTGCAGGACGGTCCCACTTCTCCGCACCAGCCGCCTCACCTCAACCTGTGGTCCCAGCTTGTGCACCACACACCATTAGCACGTTTTTCATGGGTAACTAAAATAGTCTCTAAAGCGATATTCTTGCTTCTGCTCTTGCTTCCATGATATATTCTCCACATAATAGACAAGGTGATACTTTACAAATATAAATCCTATCAAGTCTCTCCTGTCATATTCATTAGTACTACCCACTGACCACATTGTCCCCATGCCCCTCTGGACACCTGGTGGGATTGTGTTTACCCACCTTCTTGTGGATGGGTGGGCTTATGTGGCTCATTCTGGCCAATAAGTTGTAAGCAAAAGTGACATCTGCATTACTGAGCTGGAGCATTTAATTGCTGTTTCGAGACCCCCAGATCTTCTCTTCCCACTGCCACAGAGCCTGGAATGTTCTACACAGTGGTGACTTCATCAGCTTGGGTCCTGGAGTGAGGACAAGGATGGTCACCATAGAGAGCAGAATCTCCAGCCAACCCTTGTTAAACACACATTGAAATCATGAGGGATGTCTGTATGCTTTTAAGCCACTGAAATTTTCTTTTTTGTTACTATGGCATAACCTATCTGTCTTGACTGATGTCCTCTGCTGCTTGAAACATGCCCCATGCAGATGGAGTTGCAACAAATCCCTTACCATGGTCTGTCACCCTATGTGACTTGACCCCTGCCTACTTTTTGATTTTTGGTTGTTATACTCTAGACACACTGTCCTTGATGTTTCTCCTACTTATCCACTTCTTAGGTTTTTTTGTACTTTCTGTTCTCTGTTTTTCTGGAATATTTCTCTCTTCAGGTCTGCACATAGCTAACTCCATCACTTCATCATTCAGTGGCACCCACTTAGACTTCTCTCTTTAAAATCTGTCCTCTACCTTCCCAGAAATATTTTAAGTTTCTGAATTAGAAAAAAAAAAAAAAAACTAACCAGGTTATGCTAAAGTAACAACAACAAAGCTCCCAAAACTCAGGAGTTTATCACAACAAAAATTTACTTTGTGTTCTAAGTGTGTAACTAGGGTTAGCAGTGGATCTCCGCTCATTGCTCAAGCAAGGATCCAGGCTAGTGGAGGCTTCACTTCATCACAAGCTTCCAAGAACCCTGTGGCATAAAGATGGGAGCCATACAGTAACTAGCACAACTAATTAAATACAATATTCCTGAAGTGACACATGCTACTTCAACTAACTAACCAAGTAACCATTGGTCAAATGGCCCGTCCTGATCACAGACATTTAGGATTTGGTCCTGGAGTAGAGAAGAATCTTCAGTGTCATTCTGGAGGACAGAAAAATCAGATTATCAGGAAAGCCACATTAGTGACTGTCACAGCTGCTGTGTTGATTAGCTACCTGCTGCATAAAAAATTACTACTAACTCGGGGCGCCTGGGTGGCGCAGTCGGTTAAGCGTCCGACTTCAGCCCGGTCACGATCTCGCGGTCCGTGAGTTCGAGCCCCGCGTCGGGCTCTGGGCTGATGGCTCAGAGCCTGGAGCCTGTTTCCGATTCTGTGTCTCCCTCTCTCTCTGTCCCTCCCCCGTTCATGCTCTGTCTCTCTCTGTCCCAAAAATAAATAAAACGTTGAAAAAAAAATTAAAAAAAAAATAAAAAAAAAATTACTACTAACTAAGCTACTTAAAACAACTTTCTTTTATTAGCACACAGTTCTATAGGTCAGAAGTTTGGGTGGGCTTTATTTGGTTCTGTGCCCAGGATATCATAAAGCCAAAATCAAGGCTGAGCTGGGCTCTTGTTGGGGGAAGGGTCCACTCCCAAACCCATTCAGGTCATTGATAGAATTCACTTTCTTGAAGTTGTGGAATTGAGGTCTTTCTTTCTTGCTGGGCACTCTCTGTTCTTGGAGACCACTGGCAACCTCTCACGTGGCCTCTTTCATCTTCAGACTAGCAGTGGCATTTGAAGTCCTTCTCATTCTTCCCCTTGTATCCATTGAGGCCTGACTGTCCTTTCTGCTTTTTTCAGGAAACGTTAGCTTCAATCTATTGTATTGTTTTTGTATCTACCATTCATCTCTTTGTCTTCTTTTGCCATCTAAAGCTCATCTTCTTTAATCCTCCTTTCTCCCATCTCTTCCTAAGGCCATTCACATTCTTTTCCTCTCCCATATCTGACTTCCTGGAACTTTTATGATATATACACTTTCATGTTACATTTGAATAAGTAATACAGGTCCCTGCCTCATCCTCACTCAGTGGGAGATGCTTTGGCCCATGGTGAAATCGATCTGCATGATGATTTTTTCCTTGAAACATCTCTTTCTGCCAACTTTCCACACCAAAAATGCAGTAATCTTGTCTCTCTGATGCTCTCTCTAGGAGTCCACACAGAAAATCCAATAGTCTCAGTGACTGTTCCTTTTTTAGCCCTATGTATCTCTTCTTGGACTTTGTCTACATCATTGTCTAAATTTAACCTCTCATATATGCACATCTATCTATCTATCTATCTGTCTATGTGCATATATATATATATATATATATATATATATATAGTGTGTGTGTGTGTGTGTGTATTACTTCTGAAAAATTTCCAGACTAGGTTTTGCCATTCTCAATCCATGAGGAGGGGCCTTGTCTTTCCATCTATGTAAAAATGTTGGTTAAAATTTGTTTATTCCATAAGAGCATGTTACTTCAGCAAGTACTTGTATGGTTTGCAAAACTTTAATAAATATACAGAATTAGGTCTCCAGGATACTAATCCTCCAGTTGCTGAATAGAGAATATAATCTTTATATGAGAGACAGCTCTTTTTTAAGACATACAATTTGTACAGAGTGATAGTGAGATACTGTCATATTTAAATGTGTGTACTCTATATTTTCTTCTAAATATTAGATTCTTATGGTGCCTGTTTGGCTCAGATGGTTAACTGTCTGACTCTTGATTTCAGCTCAGGTCATGATCTCTCAGTTCTTGAGATCGAGTCCCATCTTGGGGTCTGTGCTGACAGTGTAGAATCTGCTTAGGATTCTCTCTCTTTCTCTCTCAATAAATAAATAAGCATTAAAAAATATTGGACCCTCATACTCTACTTTTTCCATTAGCTTTCAAGCAACCTTTGGTCACAGAGGACTACTTACACTTTTTTCCTTTTCTCAGCAAGTGTTACTATATGAGACCACTCTTATGTGCATGATACCATCTAAATTAGAGTTACTAAATTATACTTGGGGGGATGGTGTGCCTATGTGGCTGAGTTGGTTGAGCATCCAACTCTTGATTTAAGCTCAGGTCATGATTCCAGGGTTGTGGGATGAAGCCCCATGTGAGGCTCTGTGCTGAGCTAGGAGCCTGCTTGGGATTCTCTCTCTCTCCCTATGCCCCTCTCCCCTGCTAGCACACGCGTGTACACACACACACACACACACACACACACACACACACTCTCTCTCTCTCTCTCTCTCTCTCAAATAAAAAATAAAATAAATTACACTCTGGTATTATGATTCTTTTATCAGAGTTCTCTGTAAGGACCGTCATATGATTCTTTTGCATTTGATGTGAAGTAGGGGCTGAAGATGTTTACTTTTAGATCATATATGTCCCCTTTCAGTGTAGGCAATCTGCAAGCTTAATAAGCAGGAAAACTTTGTTTTCTTGAGGAACAAAATACATTAAAACCTCACCATATTTTCCTCTGCATATTGGCAGCCAAGAAACTGTGTACATTTCATGTTCAATTCCAGAATTTGTGTTGATTTCTATTAGTGGAATATTGCCTGTAGCCTCCTAACAAACATCTCCAGGCCACCATGCATTTAGACAGGGTAAACTGCATCCTCATGCCCAAGATATATATGTGACTGTTGAAAGAGAAAGAAGGAGAAAGAGTATGTGTTGGAGTGGGGGAAAGCAAATGAAAAGGGGAGCATTAGGATCCAATGAAACCACATGGCATCAGACAGATTATGGCTCAAATCCCACATCTGCCATTTGATTGTCAGAACTTACATCCTCTCTAACCTTAGGTTTTCTCATTTATAAATTGGTAATGAAAATACCCTCCTCACAGAGTTATTGAGAGGATTGGTAAAAATACCTAAGTAATTAGTAATAATGTCTGGTTCTTAGTAAAAGCTCAATAAATGGTAGCTCTGATTGTTCTTCTTATTAATATTATTGAAGAAGAAAGATGGAAAATCCCAGCAAAAAAGCCAACAGCCTCAAAATGGAACTATTAGGGAGTTGTCTTTAATATACTTTATGAGAAAAGGTTGTGCAAAGCCTCAAACTGCCAGGAAAACTGTGACATGGTAATGTTTTGCCTCCAAGAATTCTATTTTTTTCTTCTCTTTCTGTTCTTTTAGGATTCCTAACTACTTGTGTCCATCAGTTTGT
Source organism: Lynx canadensis (assembly GCF_007474595.2). Lineage (NCBI taxonomy): Eukaryota > Metazoa > Chordata > Mammalia > Carnivora > Felidae > Lynx > Lynx canadensis. The sequence continues at coordinate 129,036,089 of NC_044310.1, read as the reverse complement.
TCAAGTGTGTTCATTCATTCTTTTATTCATCATTCATTCATTTAAAAGGTATTTACTATCAAGATGCCTGGGTGGCTCAGTCGGTTAACCATTCGACTTTGGCTCACGTCATGATCTCACCATTTGTGGGTTTGAGCCCCACATTGGTCTCTGTGCTAACAGCTAAGAGCCTGGAGCCTCCTTCAGAATCTGTGTCTCCCACTCTCTGTCCCTCCCATGCTCACACTCTGTCTCTCTCTTTCTCAAAAATAAATAAGTGTTAAAAAAAGGTATTTACAAAACAAAAAGGTATTTACTATAAACCTGCTTTGTTCATAATACTGAGCTAGGTTCTGGGGATATAATAGTTAATACAGGCATAGCTTTGCCTTCATGGAGAGTGCAGACTAGAAAAGGAGGCAAAGTCTATTACAAGTGGTAATTGTGTATGCCTCCTCTTGTTGCAAGCAACAGTGACCTAGCGAACTATTTCACACAAAGGTCTTAATGAATCCTTCTAGGATTATTTATGACTAATGAAAAGTTCCTAAAGAGGTGAAAGCTTAATCCAAATAAATGAATCTCTAATAACAGAAGTTCTATTAATGTGTCACCAAGAGTAAAACATATTTAAATCAAATGCTCTGCCAAGAATCCCTCAAATCCCACCACATAGTTAACTCCTCTTCTGCCAGGAAGTAAGGCTTTGATACTCTTTGTACACAGTGACTGTTAAACAATAAAGGATGTTCTTGGCCCCATGCCCCAAAGTGACACTTTCTCTCCTTATATACAAGCTCAAGACCAGCAAAGTCAGTTTTATATTTTAAAAGTGAAAAGGCCTTCTTGACTTGGATGAGCAAAGGAGGATCCACAATTAGAGTAACAAGGGTTTTTAACTCTGAGACATTTACACATGGAAATATGGAAGATATAACTAAACTACCAAAGGAAACATGATAATTGAGCTGAATGGAATTAAATGTGAAAGTCGTCCTCAAATCTTGCTGCACATTACAATCACTTAAGGACCTCTTTAAATGTGTTCATGCTCAAGGTGCCTGGGTGGCTCTGTCGGTTGAGCATCTGACTTCAGCTCAGCTCATGATCTCATGGTTTGTGAGTTCAAGCCCCACATCGGGCTCTGTGCTGACAGCTCAGAGCCTGAAGCCTACTTTGAATTCGGTGTCTCCCTCTCCTTTTGGTCCTCCCTGCTCACTCTCTCTCTCTCTCTCTCTCTCTCTCTCAAAAGTAAGTAAACATTAAAAAAAAAAGTGTTCATGCTCCATTTTAGACCAGCTAAGTAAGCATACTTGGGATCTGGTCATTGGATTTTTTTTTTTTTTTTGCATTTAAATCTTCTAGGAAATTCTATCATGCAGCCCAGGTTGAGACCACTGAAACAGAAAGGAGTCTTAGGGACTGAAGATGAACCCTAAAAGCTTGGCCAGATTTTGATACATGGAGAGGAGTAAAACTGACAGCTTGACAAGAGACTAGTGGAGAACAAATAGTCATACTTGAGTATGGCCCCACTTTGGGCTGTAAAGAGATGGCCTGACCTAAGCTAATGCCTCCTGTTGCACAGGTGGAAGGTAGGTCTGTGGTATGTGAACAGGAATTATTCTACCACAAATACTCTTACTTCAAGTTCTAATGTAGTCATGAAAGTTTCCTTGATTAGCTTTTTGGGAACAGTGAATATTTTGGTTCCAGTGAGTTTGAGGTACTTCTTTTGGTGTATCTGGAAATAAGGGAAACTAAGGATTCAGGGGGAATAAAAAAGAAGATAAAGATTTGGCCAAGAGATTCCCCCCCCACCCCCCTTCATGGGTCTTCTAAAGGAGAGAAAGCACTGAAATAATTGAATGAGCACTGAACCTGGATCACAGTTCAGTGCTTCTAGAGGCCAGGCATGTAGACAACTGGGAGGCTCCCTTTCCTTTGGAGACTTACCTCAGGAGTTCTGCTGGTCTATGTGGGAATTTCCAAAGAAAATCCTGAGAGGAAGTGATTGTAAGTGGAAATTAACTGTATATTTCTTTTTTGTTCCTTCCTTCTTTCCTTCCTTCCTTCCTTCCTTCCTTCCTTCCTTCCTTCCTTCCTGTTTTTCTAATTTAGGTTATCTAGATCATAAATGGTATTCTCTTTGTTTTTCCATCTATATTGTCTTATTTCAAAGAATAGGAGAATATTTATAAGAAGTCCTGTAGTTTCATTTACAATGTTAACACCCCACGCTAATTTCTCTGTAGGATGATAAATTATCCAAACCTGAATTCTAACAGAGTAAAGTTTCCAGAAACCTAAATTGGGCAGTTAGAAAGATAAACTTATATAGTTAGAAGTTATTCCAGTTAGTGTTTGACAAGACCTAATAACAGTAAAGACTGTTACCCATCCTAATTCTTTGCATTGCCAAGTTTAACAATGCTGACGTGTAGGGGTGCCTGGGTGGCTCAGTTGGTTAAGGGTCTGACTTCAGCTGAGGTCATGATCTCGCAGTTTGTGGGTTCGAGTCCCTCATTGAGCTCTGTGCTGACAGCTCAGAGTCTGGAGCCTCCTCCAGGTTCTCGTCTCCCTCTCTCTGCCCCTCCCCTGCCCAGGCTCTGTCTCTCTCTCAAAAATAAATAAACATTAAAATTTTTAAAAAAATTTAAAAATGCTCCGTGTAAGCATAAAAACATAAAAATACAGTCTTTTGCTTTGGAGTTGATCTGTTAGACTTTGCTGTATCCTCAGGAATGGAGAGAGAGAAAATTGAATTTGCCAAAATTGGTCTTAGGATGAGTATTACTTGTAGCCAAAAGGAATAATGTTATAGGATACTTTAGGTTGGAATGGTGAGGCTGTGGACAGCATAACTGGATAACAGCAGATGGTAAGTAGACTACCTTCTAAAGGAAGTGATGGCAGTTAAATGCAAGGATTTATTTTACTGAGTGAGTTTTCAAACTTGACTGCTGTCCTCAGTCAAGTTTGACTTTTTTCTCTTCCCTCCTTCATCGCCCTTCATTTCTTCTTTATGTAAACATGGAGTAAATATTTTTATATTTTTAATTAGTTTTTATTAAAGTGTAATTAACACAGTGTTATATTAGTTTCAGGTGTAGAATATAATGATTCAATATTTCTATGCATTACTCCATGTTCATCACAATAAGTACACTCTTAATACCCTTTATCTATTACACCCATCCCCCAACCCACCTCCCCTAGAGCAAATATTTTTAAAATATGAATTTGCAAATGTGCCAAATGTTAGTCTTCCTGGGCTGGTCACATTATCATCTCCATATCTGTCTTGAACTTTACCTTCTTGAAGAGTACTGGTGGCCCTGAATGCTCCTTTATTCCCTTCCCAATATTTTGCCCTTTGTAGCTATCATTGGACAGATTCTAAGATGAGCCATACCCACCCCACCCCCCCGCCACACACACACATATAGACACACAATGCCTCCTGCCTCCTTGTCTTCATGCTCTTTTATAATTCCCTTACCTTGAATGTGGGTGGGACTTGTGACTTGATTCTTACTAATAAGATACAGCAAAAGTAAAGGATATCACTCCTATGATTACATTGTTATTTAAGACTACTTTGGTACCAAACCTGCTCTAGAGACTCGTCCTGCTAACATGAAGTTAGCAGCCATTGGGGAAAGTCTACATGGTGAGGAATTAGAGGCAGGTTCTAAGAACTGAGGGCAGCCCCAATATCAAACCAGTAAAAAGCCAGAGCCCTAAGCCCTGCAATGACAAGGAAGGTAAATTGTGCCAACAATGGCAGTAGGTTTGGATATGGATAATTTCAAGCCTTCAGATGAGAACTCAATGCAGCAGACACCAGTTGCAACCTTGTGAGACCCTAAACAGGAGACCCATTTAAGAGGTGCTCAAACTTCTGACCCACTAAAACCGCGAGATTATAAAATACGTGTGTGGTTTTAAGCTCTCATGTTTGTGATAATTTGTTACAAAGCAACAGAAAACTATTTTACCTATTTAGAAGTACAAATCAAAATGATGCTAAAGATGAACCAAGTAGGGACCAGATGAGTGGTAAGACTCCATCTTATCTGTAGCATTTGTTCTGAGGTTGGAGGTTCTGTCTTTCAGTAATTCATTTACAAAAGGTTTGGTGTGTGGAATTACCACTTTGTCTCACTAGTGCCCTGTCAAGCTGAAAAACAAGTGGTAATCAGGCAATCTGAGAACATTTTTAATGACTGAACATAGTTTACATCATTAAAGAAAAATAGGTCAGTGTAATTTACCAGTTGTTCACCAGTATGAGAGAGATTTGTTTTACCCTGTGGATATTGGCTTGTTATTATAGTTACTATAATCAATACAAGAAGAAAAGAAAACTCCAGTGTTTGAGCCAGACCAGTTCATGTCTTTTGAAAGCTATTTAAGGATAGATTGATCACCTGAAAAAAGCAAGTGAAAAATGCCAGCTACTCAACTCAAAACAGTATGTGTATGTATAGCTATGTGCTGATTAATCCCATTTAAATTCTGTTACCTACCTTTTAAATAAACGATCAAGAGAGTCCTTGTATATGCATACATTTAAAAAATGATGAAACTGAGTCCAGCTGCATTACTTTCTTTTGTAGGAAGACTAGTGGCAGTCCTGGATTACAAATGAAATTGTCTAATACAAATCAAATATAGGGTATGGAAAGAAGACTTAGGAAACTCTCCAAATACAAGATGATATGATACCTTCACCCAGTATTCTTTATATAGGGAACTTTAAGGGCATTAACTTTTTTTTTTTTTGGACTTCAACGTTCATAGAAGCTTTATTTTTTTTTAATATTCAGTCTGTTCTTTTATTTTTATTTTTTTAATAAGAAATTTATTGTCAAATTGGTTTCCATACAACACCCAGTGCTCATCCCAACAGGTGCCCTCCTCAACACCCATCACCCACTTTCCCCTCCCTCCCACCCCTAATCAACCTTCAGTTTATTCTCAGTTTTTAAGAGTCTTTTATGGTTTGGCTCCCTCCCTCTCTAACTTTTTTTTTCCTTCCCTCCCGCATGGTCTTCTGTTAAGTTTCTCAGGATCCACATAAGAGTGAAAACGTATGGTATCTGTCTTTCTCTGTATGACTTATTTCACTTAGCATAACACTCTCCAGTTCCATCCACGTTGCTACAAAAGGCCATATTTCATTCTTTCTTATTGCCAAGTAGTATTCCATTGTGTCTATAAACCACAATTTCCTTATCCATTCATCAATTGATGAACATTTAGGCTCTTTCCATGGTTTGGCTATTGTTGAAAGTGCTGCTATAAACATTGGGGTGCAAGTGCCCCTATACATCAGCACTCCTGTATCCCTTGGGTAAATTCCTAGCAGTGCTATTGCTGGGTCATAGGGTAGATCTATTTTTAATTTTTTGAAGAACCTCCACACTATTTTCCAGAGCGGCTGCAGCAGTTTGCATTCCCATCAAAAGTGCAAGAGGGTTCCCATTTCTCCACATCCTCTCCAGCATCTATAGTCTCCTGATTTGTTCATTTTAGCCACTCTGACTGGAATGAGGTGATACCTCAGTGTGGTTTTGATTTGTATTTCCCTGATGAGGAGTGACATTGAGCATCTTTTCATGTGCCTGTTGGCCATCTGGATGTCTTTTTTAGAGAAGTGTCTATTCATGTTTTCTGCCCATTTCTTCACTGGGTTATTTGTTTTTCAGGTGTGGAGTTTGGTGAGTTCTTTATAGATTTTAGATACTAACCCTTTGTCCTATATGTCATTTGCAAATATATTTTCCCATTCCGTTGGTTGCCTTTTAGTTTTGTTGATTGTTTCCTTTGTAGTGCATAAACTTTTTATCTTTTGAGGTCCCAATAGTTCATTTTTGCTTTTAATTCCCTTGCCTTTGGAGATGTGTCAAGTAAGAAATTGCTGCAGCTGAGGTCAGAGAGGTTTTTTTCCTGCTTTCTCCTCTAGGGTTTTGATGGTTTCCAGCCTCACATTCAGGTCCTTTATCCATTTTGAGTTTATTTTTGTGAATGGTGTAAGAAAGTGGTCTAGTTTCAACCTTCTGCATGTTGCTGTCCAGTTCTGCCAGCACCATTTGTTAAAGAGACTTTTTTCCATTGGATAGTCTTTCCTGCTTTGACAGAGATTAGTGGGACATACTTTTGTGGGTCCAATTCTGGAGTCTCTATTCTATTCCATTGGTCTATGTGTCTGTTTTTGTGCCAATACTATCCTGTCTTGATGATGACAGCTTTGTAGTAGAGGTGAAAGTCTGGGTTTGTGATGCCTCCCGCTTTGGTCTTCTTCTTCAATATTACTTTGGCTATTCGGGGTCTTTTGTGGTTCCATACAAATTTTAGGATTGCTTGTTCTAGTTTCGAGAAGAAGGCTGGTGCAATTTTGATTGGGAGTTCACTGAATGTGTAGATTACTTTGGGAAATATTGACATTTTAATAATATTTATTCTTCCAATCCATGAGCACAGAATGTTTTTCCATTTCTTTGTATCTTCTTCAATTTCCTTCAGAAGCTTTCTATAGTTTTCAGCATACAGATCTTTTACATCTTTGGTTAGGTTTATTCCTAGGGATTTTATGCTTCTTGGTGCAATTGTGAAAGGGATCAGTTTCTTTATTTCTCTTTCTGTTGCTTCATTATTAGTGTATAAGAATGCAGCTGATTTTTGTACATTAATTTTGTATCCCGCGACTTTGCTGAATTCATGTATCAGTTCTAGCAGACTCTAGGAGTCTATCGGGTTTTCTGTGTATCATATCAAAAGGACATTAGCTTCTTTTAAATTACTATTTTCTAGGACAGTCTAGGGTTGAACATAATTTATATCCAAGGAAAACTGGAGACACTCTAATAATGTTTAAATAGTTAGCAATAATAACTTAGTGTTTATATATCATTTTATAAGGATGTTCATATTAATAATCTCATGAAATGTAAGACTGAGACAGCAGATTCTACATTCTGCATTTGAGAGAGGGAGAGAAAGAGAATGGGAAAGTGGAAGGGAGAGAGAGAGCTAGTGAGCACAAAGTCAAGATGAGAGTGGAAATTTTATACTTCCTTCCCTAAGGACTTACCATCATCACATCCTATTTTATTAACACCTGTGTATATGTCCAGACAGAACTTCTGCCCATCTACCATCCAGAAACACCAGGGAGAAGGAGACTCATCAAGTTTTATCAAGAAAATCCTGAATCTATACATTATCAGTCTTCCTTCCATTATTGTGCCCTAGAATTGATTTTTTGAGGATAAAAACTGGGGCCCAAAGAGGTGGTGTGTCTTGTCCAATATGAATAAGAGTTGGCCCCTAGTAGAAACTACCTATAAAGCCCTGAGGTCTTACCTTGTTCTAGCCACTTCATATACATCATCCTTCTAAGAAACTTTGTGCATATGAAGAAACTGAGGCGCAGAATGCTTAAGGTACTTGCTCATAGCTGCACAGCTAGTAAATGGAATCTGAAGGATTTAAAGCCAGGTCTCTTTAATGCTAAAGTCCACACTCCTTTCATTAAGGTAGGCCACTTGTTGACAATCTAGTTCTCTTGATTCCCAGTGATAGCAACTTTCTTATCAGTGTGTCTGATCCCAGAGTTCTAGGTCAAAGATAAAGTCAAAATAGGTCTTTATCCTATGACGATTTATCTAGAGATTGTCTGTCTTTCACAAATAGCTAGAGCATTGGTTTGTAAGAAAACAAAAGTACAGCTGCTTCCTTGCAGAGTCTTTGTGTGTGTGTGTGTGTGTGTGTGTGTGTGTACATGCGGTCACATGGCTCTGTTATAATAGGTAAAGCAGAAGTTGGTTGCTCTCTGTGATGTTTCTGCATAGTGATGTTTGTAAAATTATTTTTACTTTTTGGCTTTTATTTGACTTGTAGTTTTTCACTGTTTCTATATGCCGACATTCATCAGCATGTATTAACGATGCTTGGAAAAAAAAAAAAGATGCCTGTTCACAGTGACTGGGCCAGCATGAGCCATTTCAATCCTGGCTAGACTGTTTCTTCCTTAGGGCATCAGTCTGGAGTCATGGAGCCTGAGCTTCCTTGATGTTTCCCTTTAGGAAAGGAAAGAGAATTTCACAGGCACCAAAGGACCCTATCAAAGACACCAGACTTCGGGTGGAGCCTGGGGTATAGTGTGGCACAGTGAAGCAAAGTGCATATTTACAGGACAAATGGAAGGCTTTTCTTGGAATTTCAAGAACAGAAGGTACAGACAGACACAGTAGTCTCTCAGCCACACTTTAATGAGCCAGGGCCCTTGGCTGCCTGGATGCTCAGTAACAGGACGCCTGTGCAGTGAGAATACAAGCAAAGGATGTTCGGGCTCTGCTTGGGCAGGTGTCTCCAAGGGGAGGGAAACATGACTCATGACAATTGAGCTAAGTTGACACCACTGCCATCACCCTTGGAAAACAATTTGTGGGCAGAGATCTAGGCTGTTTATAAAAATGACATGAGCAGGAGCTTCAACCTCAGGAGGCATCATAGGAATAGATAAAGAGGAGGATTACAGAAGCTAAAGCTTTTGTTTAAAGAAAGATTACAAAGCATTTAGGTCGGATCAAGTTGTCCTGAAGCTTAACTGCTAAAATGTGCCCCTTTTCTCTATTCTGTAATGAGTTTCGCTCTTAAACTTAGTGCTCAAATGTGAAGATGAAGATGAGGCTGTGTTTGGAATAACCACACATGAGATTGTTGGTCTCTTTCCCTTCTGTTAATAGGAATTCAGGAAACATGAAGATTAGAAGAGATTCCAACATTAGTTTTTCTTGTAACAAGGGCAAGTGCTTTCTAAGTACTTGAATGTGAAGAGGAAATCATGCAGCGGGAAAGTGGATGCAACAAGGTTAACACTACAGAGATTTTCATAAACTCATGGTTTCTGTGTTGGAAATTGTCCAAAGTGTAGACTCCCCCTGTTGAGAGAGTAAAAATATAGGTTTAAAAACATTCAATCTATTTCCCACTTCTGAGGCTGAATTGGATTGACTGCATGGCTGATCCAGTACCTGCAAAAACCTACACATTCAGGAAGTGACTTTAAAAAATGAATTGACCAAAACTCAGCCAATTTGTCAGCTATTTGTAGAATTGGCCTTTGTTCAGCTAGGGATCATTCCTGATATTCTCTATGTCAGAGAGATTTTCTGCCTCAGTGAATCCTTCCCTTTCTTTGGGAATTAAAATTTAAAGAAAAATGATAAAATTCCAAAAGAACCATATGCAAAATTAGACATGTGTGACTTATTAATTCATTTGCTAATACAATAGCAATGCATAGAACATCCACTAGATGCCTGGCTCTATTCTGAGTGCTGGAAATCCAGGGACAAACAAGGTAAATACCCCACACTTAAGTTACAGTAGGGAAGACAGAAACAAGAGTTAAATACACAAGTATGTACAAGAATATGCTTTTATAGTGTGGTAGATGTTACCAAGAAATTAAAGGAGGGAGAGTGTAGGAAATTTAAAGGCTGTTCTAGAGTGGATGTCAGGGTAGGCTTTTCTGAGGAAGGGATATTTAAGCAGAGATCTGAAGATATGTAGGAAAAAGTAGTGTGAAGTTCTAACAAACTGTTCAATAGAGAGGTGATAACATAGGATGGGAATAGCAGGTGTAAATGTTTTGAAGCAAAAACTAGCTTAGAGTGTTTTACAAACCTCAAGGAGGTCAGTGTAGCTGAAGTGAAGAGGGTCAGAAGGAGCAAAGCAGGAGGTAAGGCTAGAGGGTAGCAGAGGCCATGTTGTATAGGCCAGGGGAATCCTTGGTAAGCAGCTGGGCTGTTATTCTAAATGTGATGAAAAGCAGAACAGTATTGTAAAGGAAGTGACATAATGTGATATGTAGTTTTAAAGAGCTCCCTGGTGACTGTGTAGAGAATAAATTGTAGCGTGGTGAGAGTAGAAGCAAGGAGACCAGTTGTGAGTCAATTTCTAAAGGCCACAAAGGAGATGGTATCTTAGAAGTGTGTGATGTTTGAATAAGTGAGCAGAAATAATGAATCGTGGATATATTTTGAGAGTAAAACCCAAAAGAGCTTTCTGATATATTAGACGTGGATAAAGTTGAGATTGGAGAAAGAATAATGGGAAGAATGGAGCCATCTAGAATTTTGGCAGAGCACAAACTTCACCCATGCACAAGCCATGATTGAGTTTAGCAAATAAGTGAATGCAATGAGGGAAATAGTGAAGAAACAGATGTTTGGGGGGATTGAGGTGGAAATAAAAAGTTTTGACTAGAACATGTTATGTTTTAGATACCTCTAAACTATTACTATTAATATTCAGTTAGGGGTGAATCTAGCATCAGGGAAAGGTCTGGATGGGGAATACAAGTTGGGTGTCATCAGCATATAGATGCTTTATAAAAGCACAAAATTGTAAGGTCACTGAAGGAGGTAGAGAGAGAGTAGGGCCAAAGACCAAGATTGGGGGGCAGGACAATATTCAGGAAAGAGTAGAGGAAAAGAAACTGGCAAATAAAACTGAAGAGAATTCATCTGTGAAATAAACAAATTTCACTGAGAATAAAGTGAAGGGAGTATTTCAAAGCTTGATAATGATTGAATAATAAGGACATTGAACCGACTGATGGATTTAGTGAGATAAAGATGTTTGTGACATTATAAAGAGGAAAAAAAGGCTGATTATAGATTTTTTTTTAAAGAAAGGAAGTGGAGACTGTAGATAATACATTCAGTGATTTTTCTGTAAAGAAAGCAGAATAAATTGACACTAGCTGGAATAGAACGTAAGGTTAAGATATATTTTTTTTATAATGTATTTGTATGCTCTATTAGTCAGGATAGGCTAAGTTATGCTGCAGTAACAAATTAGGCCCCAAATTCCAGTGGTTTACTATAACAAAGGCTTATGTTTCACCCATCCTACAGATTCAGGGAAGGTAAGCTGGAAGCTCTCTTACCCAAAGTTCCTTGAGGTCACAGTCTGACTGAGGTTCCATTGTCTTATATGTGCATGATCTTAAATATGCAAACCGTTCAACTGCTACAGCAGATGAGTAAGACTAGAAAAGTGTACATGGGGTTTTTCGCTCTCTTAGTGCAAGATGGTTGTACATTTACTTGGTCAGAAGTAATCACATGGCCTGCCTAATGGCTAGAAAATTTAGGAAAGCAATTGAAATATTTAATGGGCTTCCACCACGTAAGTCAGTAGGAATGACACCATAGTAGAGTAAATGAAATTTAAGAACCAAATTCCTGAGCAGGCAGGAGGGGATTAAAGTCAGTTCCCTTTTAGACAGACTAGTTTTAGCAGCCCTATTTGAGTAAGCATATTTCACTGGCTGTATCAGAAACTTGAGTATATAGATACTGATTATAAAACCTGGGAGATTTGGTGATGGAAAGATGAGGGAATTGTCTTCTGAATACTTTATTTTCTTGGGGAAATAACAAAGTCATCAATTAGGAATGAAGAAAGGGGAGTAATTTTTATAGATTTTATGAGAGCATCTGTAAATAATGGTCTCTAACAGTGGAAAACACATTCACTAGGAAATGTGGTAAGATGACAGAGGCAATATAGTATAATGGTTATCTGCACAGATCCTGCAGCCAGACTGTTTGGAATGCAGTCTTGGCTGTATCAATTATAACTGTGTCCTTACTTACCTAACAACTAAGTGCTTCTGTTTTCTGATCTGTAAAGTTGGGATAATAATAGTACTTACATCATAGGATTGTTTGGTGAATTAAAAGAACTTGGCATTGTGAAATGTCAGCTGTTATTGTGAGGATAGCCTGACAATGGGACAATTTCAGATTAATTGTCCTAAAAGTGAAGTAATGCTAATAGTTCAGTTCTGTGTTTTCTTCTCCATCCATGTTCAACTGCTCAGTTACTAGGAAACAGATGTGTAGTAGGCAGAGAAGTAGATTTAACCAGGGTTAGACTAGATTTATATGAGAGAGGGAACTCTCTCCAGGTCTCTATGGCAAGGTAGTCTTATTTCCTCAAATATGAAGATGTCTATTCCCACATTGTTTTATTTCTTATCAGAAATCCTAAAAATTTTTCTGTTTTCTATGAGCTATGTCAGATTTCACAAGATGTTGCAGGGATCCTTCAGAATATTGAGAGGGTTAGAATTCCATGTTTGATTCTCTTCTCCAAGAAAAGCACCATTTATAATTCTATTAAAAATGGCATATTTGGCAGCAATCAACCTCTGTGTGTCTTTAGATCTGAAATGAATCTCTTATAATCATATAGATGAATCTTTTTGTAAATTTATATTTATATTTAGTCCATATTATATTTAATATGTACCTATTGCATTTTGTTAATTGTTTTCTGACTTTTTTTTTTTTAAATCTCTTCTCTGTTCCTTTCTTCTCCTGCTCTATTTCTTTTTGGTTTGGTGCCTTTCTTTAGTGGTATGCCTGTATATCTTTCTTTTTATCAAACAGAATTAACAATTGTTAGCTGGACTCACCAAGAAAAAAAGAGAAGGCTCAAATAAATAAAGCTAGAAATGAAAGAGAAGTTACAACTAATACCACAGAAATATAAAGGATCATAAGAGACTACTATGAACAATTATATGCCAACAAACTGGATAATTTTGAAGAAATGGATCAATTTCTAGTGTTCATCAGTGGATGAATTGATGAAGTGCAGTATATAAACAACGGAACACTACTCAGCCATAAAAAAGAAATCTTGTCATTTGAACAATGTGAATTTGAGGGTATTGTGAAAAAAAAAAAAAAAAAAAAAAAAAGAGAGAGAGAGAAAGAGAGAGAGAGATCATGATTTCACTTATATATGGAATTAAAAAAACAAACGAACAAAGAAAAAACTCAGAATCAGAGAACAGATTTGTGGTTATCAAAGGGGAAGCAGGATGGGGGTGTGAAAAAAGGGTTAAGGAGGTCAATTTTATGGTGATAGATGGTAACTAGACATACTGTGATTGTCACTTTTAGTGTATACAAATATCAAATGATTATGTCACATGCCTGAAATTAATACAATGTTATATAACAATTTTACCTCAATTAAAAAACAAGCAAAAAAACAACCTCCTCTCTTGGAAATGAAATAATTTTTTCTGTATCAAATAAAATTATATATTTGAGATAAAGTTCACATTATTTTTACCATAGGTTACTTCTTTTTCCTCTATTTAAGAATCCCTGAGTATTTGGACCTTGGTGTTTAGTGGGAAACAGTAAACCAAGAATCTCTACTTCAATTATCCTGCCAGCTTACACACTGCCTTCTTAGTTGCTAATGATCTGAAACAAATGTCACTAAGTAGAAAGGAAGATTAATTCCAATAAGACTATGTGGGTATGCCAAATCTATTTTCTTTCCTCATGCAGGAATCTGTGAGGAGGCCAAAAGCACAATCTGCTTTGTGTAATACAATAGGGCAATTTTCTCCATATTTTTCCTTGCCTTTAGAAGTCTTTTTACATTGGCTTTACCTTCCAGATATCCTCTCTAGCTTCCTTAATAACCCAGGCTACAGACACCCTTATGATGTTTGATAGTAGATATTACTTGGTATCTAATTCCTCATCCTGTAGCTGTTAGATTTCTGACTTAAACAATTTCCCTGATAGCCTCTCCCAGTTCTCACTAAAATATGCTTGCAAATATATGAGAACAAGAAATATAGAAATGGCAAAAGAAGAAAACTCAGAAAAAAGGAACTAAAATTAGAAACTAATATAATGCCAAAATCAAAGTAAAATTCTCCATTGCAGACGGAGCCAGATGGGAAAATCCTTCACATTCCATTCTTCTATTCTCCAGACATATTCTTCTGTTCCTAAGACATGGACAGCCAAGGAAACAAGCAATTCTTCTGTGGTGTCAAGTCTATGATGCCTACCTCATTTGAGTGATGGAATTGTGAGTAAATTTTATGTTTTTTTGCTGATACTTATTCTTTATCTTCTAACTTTTTAATCTAAATAGCTTTAAAAAGAATATCTGTGTATCTATCTGTCTACCTATTAGCAGAAGATTAAAGTAGTTATTTTGGGGATTAGGAGTTTGGGTGATAATTTTGCCTTTCTATGTTATTATATTTTGAAATATTTCTATATTCATATTTTACCGTATAATTAGGGAATAGAATGTAGTTTTCAAAAGATAGTACTTTAGAGGACGTTGAGGAAATTCATTACCTCTTATTTTAAGCCAGATTTGCAACAAAATATTTTCTACTTGGTGTTTTTTTTTTCTTTTTCTTTTTTCTTTCTTTTTACTACTAACGTGAGAAAGAGTACCTTTTTTATGAAGAAGATTAATATATATGTAATTCAAGATGGTGGTCTGGGTTCTTACCCAAAATGGATGGTATGTTTAGGTGGTCTGCCTTAAAATATAGTCTAGGTAGTATGCGGAACTCACAATAGTGGTTCCAGGGGGCCGTTAAAGAGCTAGATTATCTAGAAGATAAAACTGGGGATGGCTTTTCAATAATAATGACTTTAACAATGTTGAAACAATTATTGAGATAATGTACTATTAATAAAATTTCTTTGGATGCACGAGGGACTATGGCATATCTTAAGATAGGAGCCATCCTCTAAACAACCAAAACTGAGGTATAAGAGACTCTTGTAGCTGATTTGGAAGCATCTGCTTTATACTTCGTTACTTTATCATTATTGTAATTGTTATTATTAAGGCATAATTTATATACTTTGAAATGTACAGATCTTAGGTGTGAGTTCTAACAGTCCTGACAAATGCATGTACTGTGTAATCTGTATCTATATCAAGGTATAGGACATTTCCTTTCACCAGAACATTTCCCAGAAAATTTGGTTTCTTTTCAGTGTAGGGTTTTTATGAGTAAAAATGCTGTGGACACTCCTGTCTGGCATGATGGACATAAACACACATTCCTGTGGGCAGATGTCTGGAGTGAGATTGGCAGATCATGGGATATGTGTTTCTTAATATTTAGTAGGTACTGTAAAACTTTTTTTCTATGTGATGGGATCAATTTACACTCTCCTGGCTACGTAAGAAGTTTACAGTTGTTCCATATACTTGCCAACACTTAGTATTGCTCATCTTTTTAATTTTACTCATTCTGGTGAGTATGTCATAGGAACTTATTG
The DNA here is from genome assembly GCF_007474595.2 of Lynx canadensis. NCBI lineage: Eukaryota > Metazoa > Chordata > Mammalia > Carnivora > Felidae > Lynx > Lynx canadensis. Next base: position 129,020,958 of record NC_044310.1, on the reverse strand, counting down.
TGGTTCTAAGTTACATTTTTCTGGTAACTAATGATGTGTGTACTTTTTTATTTGTTTACTGGATATTTTGATAGCCTCTGTTGTGAAAAGCCTACCTATCACAATGTATTTTAAATGGTATATTTTCGTATCTATTATTATGCCCCAACAACTGGTCTGTAAATTCCCTAAAGGTAAGGAATATTTTTAAGAGATTTTAGTCTTGATACTTAGCACTTTGTACTACACAATGCAGATTCTAAGGCAAAAAAAAAAATGATTTGAATGAAATATAGATAATTATTAAATAGCTTTTCAAATGTGCCAGATGCTTTTCATGTATTACCTCAATTAATATCTGTATTAACTTCACTTATGGATGAGGAACTTAAAGCTTAGAGAGCTTTAAATATTTGCCATGACTACAGAGTTAGTAAATGGCTTGAATTGCTATAGTCTGAAACCAGGACTTTCTTGTTCAAAAACGATTTTCTTTGTCCCTTTGAATCCATCACAATGGCTTCAGATTAGAAACAGTTCTTTCATTGTACTTATTCTGCACCTATTTACTGCACATGCTGACAGAGAGTGCTGTGCTCTCTAACATCAACGTTTCTTTTCTTTTTTTCTGGGCGCACAGATAAACTACATTTCTCAGGCCCTTTGAAATTAGTTTGGGTCAGTGAACAAGTTACAGCAATGGAATGTGATTTAATGTTTTGTATGATACTTCTAGGTCTCATCCATAAAAATCTCCCACATGCGATCTTCTACTTAATGTTTCTGTGGCACACTTGAACTTCACACGTTGAAGATGGTGGTATCATAAGATATAAAGAGCCTTGATCCCTGAGTAACTATGTGGAACAAAAACTCCTCTCTTCTCCCTGTCATATTGGTCTGTCATGAGTGAACATTAAACTCTCATTATGATAGACCACAGATATTTCAGAATTTGTTATATCAGCGCAGCCTACTAAAATCTCTTTCTAGGTGTTGGTGATGCAGAGATGAATAACTGTTAGCTTTAGGGAATATAATTTTTACAGGCAAAGAATTCTAAACAATATGAGAAATGCTATAAAAAGGTACAGACCAACTTTTATGGCAAATGATGGAGAGAGATTAATTCTGCTTTGTAAATTTAGGGAATATATCACTGAGGGGTGCGTGTGTGTGTGTAGTTGTTTTTTTTTTTTTTTTTTTTCACTTGGGTCTTGGGAGGATCAGATGAAAATGATAGGAATTTTTGTTTGTAGAAACAGCATTAGGAAATGTGTAGAAAGCTAAAAAAAAAACATGCTATACTCCTTCCTGGAGATTTGTGAAGTTTTATGTGGCTAAAATATAGCTTTGCATAAGGAGGATGGTAAGAGAAAAGTCTAATAAAATAGATTGATAGCCAAAATTGAAGCATCTCATATGCCATGATAAAGAACTAGAACTTGGTCTTATGATCAATGGGAGCCATCTCTTAAGAATTGAAGGGAGAAAAAACTGGAAGCAGGAGAATTATTTGAAGGTAGTGCAATTATCTTGATAAAAAAAAAACGAGGATCAGAACTAAGACATTGTCAATGAGAATTAAGAGGAGGTAGATTCTTAAAATTAATACTGCTCTGGAGGTAAAGAGAATGACATTTAGACTGTTTCTTTGGTTGAATATCACCCACCATTAGAAAAGTGTTACATAAATCAAATCCAAATGAATCTTTTGTATTTTCAGGTCTGATTCTGTAGTCATGTTTTTTGTTAAAATGTCAATTGTTGATTTCTTTCTCTAACTTCTCAGAACTTCTAGAAACCTTGTTCTATTTAACATGTGCTCATCAATAACATTGTATCAATGAAAAAAAAGTTCTGATGCTATAATTGTTCATTCCTACACACCCTTCCTCAACTTCTCTGTTTCTTTGTTTTCTGTTTTAGATGGAAGAAAAGCAGTTGAATTCCATAAATACTTCTGAGCTCCTATTATGCGCTCAACATAGCAGTAGGCACTAATGATAAAGAGGGTATGAATCTCAGTTTCAGACTTTAAAGAATTCCTGGTCTAGTGTGGGTAGGGAGACAGTGGATTAAGAAGGATGAGATAACAACTCCAGATGGCTACAATGCAGTCTAACATAACTACCAAAATGAGGTATTATAAGGGTTCGTTCTAAGTGATAAGAGGGTTCAAAAGAGCGATGTTACTGATTAAGAACAATACGTATGGTTCTGTGCAGACTACACAATGTGGTACAGGTTTCAATGACAAGATGCTGCTGCTGCTGATAATGATAATGGAGGACAAGTTCCTTTTAGCATCTACAATTATGTTAGTTACTGTTGACATGTCTATGGGAATGTAGCCAGGCAAGCTATTCATCCACATGCATGCCTGGTTTCCTACATTAATGATTCAAATCACTGATTATGTAATAATAATAATGAGAACTGTTAGCCAAAAAGTCAATTTCCATTGTTTGTTTTGCTTCTTCATGGAAATAAAGGCAGTTTTAGAAAACCTCCTTTGAATTTACAGAATAAAGCAAACACACAGGAGGAAAAGTATCACCAAGGATTAAGGAAGCTTATGCATCAGGATCAGAGTAGGAAACACCTAACAGCTTAGCAAAAAGAATAAAAGAGCAGTTTCTTCTCTTCTGCCCCTGAAAAAATATACTTACAAACTGAATCACAGTAGAAGAGGAAAAGATAGGACGTCGCGTGACAAGGGGAGGTAGGAAAAAAAAAAAAAGCAGCAAGCAGGATTTTAGTTTTGTTTTTCAAGGATTAAGTAAGGATTCTGCCAGGAACATGATGAAGTAAATTTCTCAAAGGGGTAAAATTTTGGCAGAAAATCAGAATTATGTATTTAGAAATGAGCACTATTCTTTAACTGTAACAATAAAAATTCTAAATTATTCAGCCTGGAAATGAATTTTGGAAAGAATACAACAGATGTATTCATTCATTCATTTATTCTCCAAACATATTGAACGTCTATTATAGACCCAACACTGCAGAAAAAAATGGCAGAAAAAATGCTGAGACAGTGTAGTTACCCACAAGAAGTTCATGTGGGGTGATTCACAGGAAAAGAAAAACAGCCAACAAACATAGTGATGTGTATTATGTAGCTATGTATGGGCTGCTAAGGAAGTGAGGCGAAGGGAATTCTTCATCTGCCTGGGGCGGTCTGGAAAGGTTTCACAGAAGAGAAACAATGAAACAATCTGGAACTGAGATGTGCAGGATGAGTAGAAATTGACCATGAGGAAAAAGTGGTGATAGATATTTAAGGCAAAGGGGAAAAAAATGAGAATGAGATCATGCATCAGTAATAATTGATGTAGACAAGATTCACTGTTGGATGCTAAAATTAGTGGGTAAAAGCTTTAGAACAAACAAGATTTACATAGTCTCAAAGTATGTCTGCCAAGATATATATTAACTACAAAGGCAATGATAGAAATTTTACAGGAAAAAAACAGTCCTGCAGAAACCATCTTCTGATAGATAGAGGTCAATATCACCAATAGTAGGACATATCAACATTGTGAACCCCATGATATGATGCACTGATAAGAACACAACATTTCTGTGTTGTTCTTACCAAAACCACATAACTTCAGTCCAAACATGAGAAAACATCAGGCAAACCAAAACTGAAGGACATTCAGCAAAACAACTGGTCCATACTCTTTAAAATGGACAAGGTCATGAAAGATAAGGAAAGACTGAGGAACTGTTACAGACTGCAGGAGACTAAGAAGCAATTACTCAATGCAAGGTGGGATCCTAAATATGATTTGGAATAGCAAAAAATGTTAGTGAAAAACTCACAAAATTTGAATAAGTTCATCTAATTTAGTTAATAATGTTGTCTCAATGTGAATTACTTGATAAATGGACTGTTTTTATGTAACACGTTAGAGGGAGTAAGGAATATACGGAAAGAATTTACTATTTTTTCAACTTTTCTATAAGTCTTTGGTTTAAAATTTAAAAGTTAAAGAAAAGACCTACAGGTTTAAGATAACAGAATATGCATATGGAAGAATGAGTATATTGATAGAACCTTGATATTGGATACATGTAGGCCAAGTCCTTCCTAAGGAGTTTGAGTTTAATCCTGTATGTGATAACCAGCCATTGGAGAGATTAAACAGCAGAGTGTCACAACTGGGTTTGTGTTTTACAAACATCCTGGTGACAACATGGACAGGAAGGTAGGCTCATGGGAGTTGGGGACACTGTTAAAGTAGCTAGGCCCATGGAAATATGGTAGAGGCTTGTACCAGGACAGTTGCCCAAATGATGGAATAGAATAACAGAGTTCCACAATAGTCTTTTAAGACATTCTTCATCATTCCTTTGTTAAAATTTACATAAATATTTCCTAGGCCTATTTTCAACACCCAGCAGCCATATAGCTATGTATATAGCTTACACTATTGTCCATTTTATCTTGATAGGTATTTATTCATTATCTCATTTGTGCTTCTCCTTCCTAACTTCTGGCCTGAAGTTTGGTGTTGTTACTTGGAGATCAGTTTCTGCTTGCATGGAGCACATCAGATTTATTTCAGTGAGTCATCCAACCTGACAGTGGTCTTTCCATCTCTAGAACACAGTCTATGCAGGCAGCAAGAAACAGAGACAAAGAACTTTCACTCTTGCAGTGCTAAAGTTGCCAATACATCTAGCTGATCAAGACCACTAGGACTTAGGATGCAACAAATTCTGAGCCCAGCGCTGCATTACTCTTTTGCTAAGAGAAAGAGAGCGGGAGGGAGAATGGGGAATAGAAGGGAGGGAGGGGTAAAGAAGGAAGGAAGGAAGGAAGGAAGGAAGGAAGGAAGGAAGGAAGGAAGGAAGGAAGAAGCAAGGGAAAGAAAAGAAAAGGAAGGGGGAAAAAAAGAGAGATTGTCAGAGAAATTTTCTTGAATCTCTAAATAAAACACAACAATACAGTACACCTTCCAAACCATTTCTCATCTTTGGATTTTGTCACTACTTTATACTGTTTTACCACTCTTTCCAAATTTCAGCTGCCTGTGCTTCTGCTTGAGGCTGTTTAATTCTGTGTTGTAATTTACTCTGGAGTTTCTATTTTAAAAGGCTGGGAAATGGGAAAGGCTTCAAGTAAAATAAGAAGGCTGGCAAATGTATTCTTCAAAACTTCTACTTATTCTATACCCTCTACTAGTTTTTTGAATGCTTCCTTGCAAATGGAGCCCAAGTGACCATTAGGTAGATCAATAATCAAGCAGATTTAATTTGGTAAGTAGAGGAAATAAGAAGTTGCCTTCCTCAGTGACCTTCCATCTACTTTGTTCTAAAGACTAGTGATGTATGCCTTTTTAATTAAGCATAACTCTCAGTTCTTCCTAAATCTTTTTCTATTGAAGCTAAGATTCCTGATAGAAAGGCTACATTAGGCCACCACCATGTCAGTGTGCTCAATGTTATTAGGTCTCTGTCATTGAGTAGAGAAAGCGGAAAGCCTGAATGAGTATGCTGGACACCTCAGGAGGAACAGTGGCATAGGGTCCAGGGTGAAAAAGACACAGTGGAAGTCCTAGCCTTCCAAACATACCAGACTTTAGCACTTCTGCCTCATTGCTTTGCATGGGATTGTGTAAATTAAATGAGATTAATTTAAATACATAGCTGCCCATTGCCTTGAACACTGGAGTAGGTGAGGAGTAATCTTATCCTAAGGTGGAAGGAAGTAGAAAACGATGCCTGAAAAATATTTTGAAAGGAGGAGGAAAGAGAGTGTACACTTATAAGAACTGGAATTACTTCAAAAAAAAAAAAAGTTAAGACACACTAAAAATTAGCTTAGTGTCCAAATTGAGAAGTGGAAAAAAAAGTAGAGGAACTACAATCTAACCAGATGGGCAGTATAGAGTACTTAGTGGCAGGGAAAGATAAATTGTAGAGACGTTACAGACATTTGCCTGAATCCTTGGGTCTGGCTACTGCGATGTAGCTTTGCTTCCATAATCTGATGTAAAAGAACATGATAAATGTAATTAAGTCTAACAAGCTTCGTATTAAGGTTACTGAAATCTTTGGCCTATTTTGTGGTAAAAAATAGGGCCTGTTACAGGGAAGAGGAACCACTGCAGGTGGAAATTTCAATAATAAAACCATCCCAGGGAGAAATAGTCTGTATCTGTTTTTGGAGCATTGTTGTCCAGGTATTATGGGAGAGTCCCAACTCCTTCTCAGACTCCAAATTAATTGGTTCTTTTTATAAGACAATGAGGAAAATAAAGAAAATTCAAGAGAAACTTTAGACAGAAAGGCTTTTAGCAAAGTTCTTTTATTTTCTACTCAAAATGACATTAATAATCAAATATTACCCACATTAATTTCTTAGCTTGGTATGAGTGAGTTATTTTGCCTTTAATTTTTAAAATGTCAGAGTACGTATTTAAGATCTACTCTGATTTAGGAGGAGGAGACATAAAAGAGATTCGTCTGCAGTTAAGCTTGTGGACTATGCTTCTCCCTCTTGAGGGAGCCCATATTCTTCTGTCATACCCAAATGTCTTCTGTCATACCACTAATGGACATAATAACCTGTTACATCATTTCCTTTTTCATTTGAATGTAAGACGTAGGCCGTCTGCTTTCTGCTACCCAGATTTTACAGAGTAACAAGCAGCAAAATTATCCAGACGTACAAAATATAAAGCCCAAAGAACTTTATCCACTTACCTTTCCATCCCTTGTTGTAAATCACATAACTGGAATGTGCCATGATATACTAGTGACAGTACTATCTTATGCTTATTGATCTTGAAGGAAGCACTGCCACCAGGGAAGTGGCCAAGAAGAACTGTTCATGGGACATGAGAAGAGTTCCAAAGGAAAAAACTTCACCTGTTTCACAATTTTGCCCTGAGTCAGCCTTGACCTCATGGGAAAACTCCTAATAGCACTATGAGAGTGGTCCTCTCTCCATCACATTTCCACTACTCAGGACTGTAGGATAGTAGAGCCATCACCACTTGATGTACTGGCTCTCCTCCAGTAGTATGAATGGCTGCTGTTGGGACACAAAGTTGTCTATGGGGATTGGTGGGATTTTGTAACAATTATCAAGAACTAATTTTTGTTCAACATTGTTAAGTGTGATATGCTATGTATTGAAAATATTACTAGTGATGATTTATCTAGGATCTTTTGGAATATGAGGAATTATCTTGTTATGTATTATTATAGTAAATTCTCTGTCTCCTTTACCTAATAGCAAATACTTTTAGTAGGATTTTAAATAGATTTCTGATGATCTATTTTAAATATTCAACCTAATACAGAATGCTGTAAACATATATTTTTTATCTAAAGTAAGAAGTTCCTCTTTTTTCCTTGGAGATCCTGGGCTTTAGACACACAAACTGCTGGGAAATGTGAACATGGAAAGCTATTCTTGTGAATCAACTCCCTTACTCTGTAGTAGAAAATTAAAGCTAAGAGGTTAGTTGGTTGTCCTGAATTTATGGGCAAACCAGAGTCAAAGCCTAGACTCACACTGAGTCTTCTTCATTCCCTGTCCAGCACATTGTCTTGCACATTGACTGAGAACAGGGATTAGAAGAAGCTGCTGTCTAGGAAGCCAAGAATGGAAAATCCACACAATGATGAGAGAAAGGAATTCATAACATATGCAAGGAATCATGTTGTCATCTAATGCTATGCTGCTGGTGGAGATAAAATGGATTGGTGGAGAATAAAGAGGTGTTTCTGGGATTCTGTTGTAAGCCAAGTTGCATGTTTCTGAGTCATGGGACATCCCTTCTTTAAACAATATTTATTAAATATCTACAGCATGCCAAACATTGTGGTAGCAGTCTAGGGATCTTAGGAGCTAGGGTGAGATTTTTCCTTCCCTAGTTTCAGATTTCTGTAAGAAGAGAAATCACAGGGCGCCTGGGTGGCTCTTTCAGTTGGGTGTCAACTTTGGCTCAGGTCATGATCTTACGGTTCGTGGGTTCAAGCCTCGCGTCAGGCTCTGTGATGACAGCTCAGAGCCTGGAGCCTACTTCAGATTCTGTCTCCCTCTCTCTCTTGGCCCCTCTCATGCTCTCTCTCTCTCCCCTCTCTCTGTCTCTCAAAAATAAATAAACATTTAAGAAATCACTTGGTATCTTTCCACCCCTATACACTTATATCTTCCCAGGGGGACAGTGACCTACCTCACTAAAGAGCTTCAAAGAACTCAGTCCCTTAATCTTTTCCTTCTCTTTGGAATCTATCTGGTCAGCTCTTGGTCATGTGTTAAGCTTAACAACAAAGGTTCTATTTTAATGGGGGCCAGTCTGTAGTTTCCCCTTGATATTTGTGACTAGAACTGTCAGTCTTATGAAGACTCAGTATTGTGAAACCCAATTTGCCTCACACCTATGTGAAGTTTTCTATTGAGTTCATTAATAATAAAGTTGGCTGGAGTCAGGCAAAGTGGTGCTAGGTCTACAAACCGCATATGGGCCACCATAGTATAGGGCTGGGATCATGAGTATACAACCAGTGCAGTCACACAGAGCTCTGCTACTTGATGGGCCCATACTAGGTTTCATGCATTGATATCATCTTGTTGAAATTCTTACTAAGTTTGGAACAAAGGCCTGCATTTCCATTTTGCACTTGACCTCACAAATTATGTAACCAGTTCTGTCAAGGTCCTTTGCCCAAAAGTTTGGACTTAGATGTGGGCTGCATGGCTTAAATTACTCAAGTTCAGCTTGGCTGGTATTGAAAGGTCATTTTAGGCATTAGTGGAAAGAACATTTGCCACTTCTAAATCTGAACATGTCTGAGATCTGCATACAGAGCACTGGTAAGATTCTAATAGTAAAATGTTAGGTTGCACTGTATTTGTTCCCCCAAATTCCATTCCATGTTCAGGAATATGGAGGGAACTCTGTATTCCTGAGGACAATGGAAAGCTTCTCTACAGAAGATTCCCTTTTTTCTTTTCTCCTGCTAAAACAGATCTTGAATCTATGCTCTGACTTTGTTTTGGAAGAAATATGGACTTTAATGAAGATTATACCTTTTGGTAAAAGTGAGACCCGTGAAAACATCCAAACAACAGAAAATGGGGGAGTCAAGAATTAAGACAGTCAATCCCCCCTTATCCACAAGACCTAAAGAAAGAACAGCACCTGCTTCTCTGTCTTTGTGGTTGTGTCAGGCCTAGTGCAGGCCAGACCTATGGAAGGGACTCTATAACTTGCCCGACCTATGGAAGGGTCTTTAGTTTCCTCCTTGTGAAACTGTAATACTCATTCAGTCAGACTTCTGCCTCCCAGCCTCACAGTAAGAGGCCCAGTTTTTTCTAGTCCTAGCTCATGACTGACTTTCCTCTGACCCAGGTATCTCTAGTAGAAAAGATAGTGCTGCCAGTCCCAATTGCCTCACACATTCTGTATCACTACCTCCAGCCCCCTGAAAACCACACAAATTGGATTCATATTGGCTCCCCATTAGTTAACTACTAAGATATTTCTGTATTGTATTGTATTTGAACAGCACATGCTAGAGATTTGGGTCCACACAGGGCCCCCATGCACAAGTTTTGGAAGCAGTTGAGACAGCTTCAGTTCTCAGTGTTGGTCACACTAACATCCAGGTAAAGAGAGGGAGAAACTTTCTCTAGGAGGCAGCTTTCATAGGCCTAAGCACTGCCACAGCAAGGGGCTTTGTTAGCAGACATGGAGGCATAGGGAAGAATGCCTGACACCATGAGAGTGTTGAAAGTTGCTTCTAGAAAGAGCTGTACCCAATAGAGGACCAGGATACCACAGACACAGGGATCAAGGAGAAATTGAAATTAGGAAGGTTTAAATACACTGAATGGGAAAGAGTGATACCTTGCAAAGGACCTGAATACACCAAATGGGAAAGAGTGATACCTTGAAAAAGACACGATGTTTGTACTGCTACATTGCGAATGTCTAAACTCCAGAAGACAGTATATTAAATGGCACTTTCTGTAGATCGAGTTCCCTAAATCAGGTATGGTGCATAAATTAACCCTTGTTTAAAAAAAGACCTTTCAAATGAACAAGGTGATGGACTTCCTTAACAGGCTGATCCTAACTGATATCCTTTGGAGCTTAAACCACATTTTTCCCCATATAATCACTTCTTTCAAATATCATTGAATCTTTTCTGTATTCTTTGGCAGTCCTTAGTTCTGGATTTCTTTGCCTCGGATGAGGACTTGAGGACTGAGAATTGCCTTCATTTATGCATTTCTAGGTTTGTAGCAGTACCAGAATAATCTCTTATGTACTAATCTTTGGACTCTTTAAATGAGGTACATGACAGACTTGATGTGGAACTAAGTCAGTTCTTGTGGTCTAAAGGAACTGTATTCTAGTGATGGGCAGCACAGGCTATAGCATCTAAAAGAACCAAACTCTATTCAGGCATTGAAAAAAACATCTTCAGCTAGAACAGAATACAACAAAGACTTCACTTTCATTGGGATTTTCATACCCATGTTCAAGAATATCTGACTTTGGACTTTTTTTCCTGTTTAAAGAGTATTTATTTTATTTTTAAAAGTTTTTATTTAATTACAGTTAGTTAACATACAGTGTAATACTGTTTCAGGTATACAAATATAGTGATTTAACACATCCACACAGCACCTGGCACTAATCACAACAAGCACACTCCTTTATCACCATCACTTATGTAATTACTTTGAATTTTGATGTATTTGAACTTGAATATTCAAGGAAATCGAATCCATGGACTTTATTTTCTCACAAGGAATTTGATTCTGGAAGGGGGTTCATATTCAGGTATTGGAATTTTTATTATTAGGTTAGTTTTCTGGTTACTTATATACATTTTTTAATTTTTTTCTAATGTTTATTTATTTTTGACAGAGAGAGAGAGACAGAGCCATGAGCAGGGGAGGGCAGAGAGAGAGGGAGACACAGATTCCGAAGCAGGCTCCAGGCCCAGGGCTGTCAGCACAGAGCCTGATGCGGGGCTCAAACTCACAGACTGCGAGATTATGACCTGAGCCGAAGTAGGACTCTCAACCAACTGAGCCACCCAAGCGCCCCTTCCTGGTTACTTATATTAGGCAATGTGCTTGAACAGAACGCAGGATTGGGGGAAATAGGCAGACAGATTCCAGTTATCTACAGTGGCCTTGGAATTAGTTTAGTTAATGACCTATTTCAGTGAAGAAACATCTATACTGTCATCAGCAACCTCAAGAGGGTCTTCCAGTGATTGGTATGGGGGAGAGCTTTATGAAGACCACCTTAATGGGCTACCAATCTCCTCCCCCAAGGAGATATCCATACCAATTTTGACCATATATTTAAGGGTAAGCCAAATGGGTTAAGAGAACCAAGGTCTTGGGAATGTTAATTGGAAAGCATCCTTTATTCTGGTCCATGTTTACAAAAGAAGCAACATTAGTATAACCTCTTGGCTTCTCCCCTCCCATTTTACTTATTCCTCTCAAAGGCAGATGGAGTGAGTGACCAGATTAATGAGATAGGGAGAGGAACTGGGATGCTCAGTCCCTTATTTCCCCTGTTTTTGGGCTCTCTGTGCCTTCAGAAATGTATATTCTCTGCTCTTGGCCATGAGATAAGCTTAGTGTCTGAGATTTTGCTTGGGGAGGCCTACAGTTTTCTCAGACTGTTCAAGATTAAGGAGCAGTATTATGAAACCTACTGTTGCTTTTCACTTAAATCACAATCTCTATCACCTCTGTAATTGAAAAAGTTGATATTTTTACTTCTCTCTGCCTTGTTGTAGACACGAGAAAGACTTCTATTTATAAGCTAGATGAGCTTTGTCAAACTACTTAACCTTTCTATTTCTGTTTCCCTAGGTGTAAAATGGGAGAATGCCTGTACTTTTTTATAAGATTGTTACAGATTGAAAGAGTTCATGGAAAGTGCTTAGGCAAATGCTTTGTTAGTGTTTGCTGTTGCTCCCTTATCTCACATATCAATGTGTACATAATTTGAGGAGTGGGAATGAGGAGATGCTTTTTACTGGGTCTCCCATGAAGTCCAACAGTCAGTACTAGTGTGCACACAGAGTGACATCATGGTTCTGGCTTAATTCCAGTGATAGAGATGACAAGTGAACTGATAATTGTAGTACAGCATGTGATGTGTTATAATAAAAACGAGTACTATGTGCTATGGGAACTCGAAGTTGAGAGCAGCTGATAATTTAAATGTTCCTACAGCTGTACTCAAGGCTAGCCCAAGACAAACTGTGAGTTAGAGGGTAATATTTTTCAACTTCAGAGTTAAACCTTCATGTTTGTGGTCTTCTCCATTTTTCTGCCACACAGTGATCTATGTTCTCTCACCACTCCCTGGATGCCCTCCTGGAGTTTCTCCTTCTAATATGCAGTTCCCAGATCCAATAGCAGGTTGGCACAACAGCTGCCTGAGGCATCCATCCATATGAGCTGCCAAACCATCAGCTGAGGATTGAAAACATCACTGGATATGCAGCAAAGTAGAGAAAATTGAGTTTATCTGAAAGGAAAGGATATAGTATACCAGATGAGAATTGTAGTTCCAAGCAGCAGAAGCTAGCTCAGGATGATTAAGCAGAAAAGGAATTTATTAAAAAGATATTTAGCAGATCACAGAATCATTGAAAGCAAGCTGGATACTAAGCTCTCAGGGCAGTGCTCCAAAACCACACCAAAATTCTGGTCTGTGAGAAACTATAGTTAAGTCCACTGCAGAGTAGATAAAATGATTTGCACCATCACCATTTTGCATCAGGACCTCATTGCTTCTGCATTCATTGTTGCTGCCTGTACTGATGCCTCTTCTGCACCTGCAGGCAGCTCTGCATTTTCTACCACCACCATAGACCCCTAATGCTTGACGTCAATCTTTGCAACACAACAGCAAAAATAGCAGAAAAGTGGATTCTGTGCAGTCCTTGCTTTTACCACTATTAACTTTCTATCACAGTTTTGCAAAGGTGCATCCAGTTGGTGGAGCCCAGGTAGCATAGCCAAATTTCAGCTGCGAGAAGCTGACAAAGCTAGTTCTCTAGCTTCTGCCTTAGGGTAGTATTAGAAAAGTCGTAGGGAGCCAGGAAATATGACAAATGCTCAGGATGCTATTCAGAGCCTTGGAGGAAGAATGAAAGCCTTTAAAGACTTGATTGAATAATGATCGATGCCCATAAATATAAGGCTTTTTCTTTCTTTTTCAAATTGATGAAAATGTTTTCTTTTTCTTTTTTTATTTTACACGCAAGCTTGGAGCCAGAACTCAAAAAGGTACATGCAAGGCCAAGCAATTCCACTATGGGTTCCCTTTATTCAATGTTCCTCACATAGTGATCTGCCTCTCCTTTAAGTGTTGAGTATATATTAAAAGAAAATGTTGGAGGAGATTGGAGGGAAGATGGCGGCGTAGGAGGACACTGGGCTCACCGCACGTTCCGCTGATCACTCAGATTCCACCTACACCTGCCTAAATAACCCAGAAAACCGCCAGAGGATTAGCAGAACGGAGTCGCCAGACCCAAGCGCAGACGAGAGGCCCACGGAAGAGGGTAGGAAGGGCGGCAAGGCGGTGCGTGCTCCACGGACTGGCGGGAGGGAGCCGGGGCTGAGGGGCGGCTCGCCGGCCAAGCAGAGTCCCTGAGTCTGGCTTGCAAAAGCGGAGGGGCCTGACGGACTGTGTTCCGACAGCAAGCGCGACTTAGTGTCTGGGAGGTCATAAGTTAACAGCTCTGCTCAGAAAGCGGGAAGGCTGGAGGACAAAGGGAGGGAGAGCTGCTGAGCCCCGGGACGACAGAGCTCAGTTTGGTGGGGAACAAAGGCGCTCACCAGCGCCATCTCCCTCGCCCATCCCCCAGCCAAAATCCCAAAGGGAACCGGTTCCTGCCAGGGAAATTGCTCGCTCCACACAAACACCCAACTCTGTGCTTCTGCGGAGCCAAACCTCCTGCAGCGGATCTGACTCCCTCCCGCTGCCACAGGGCCCCTCCTGAAGTGGATCACCTAAGGAGAAGGGAGCTAAGCCTGCCCCCCTGCCGCCGTGCACCTTGCCTACCCACCCCAGCTAATACGCCAGATCCCCAGCATCACAAGCCTGGCAGTGTGCAAGTAGCCCAGACGGGCCACGCCACCCCACAGTGAATCCCGCCCCTAGGAGAGGGGAAGAGAAGGCACACACCAGTCTGACTGTGGCCCCAGCGGTGGGCTGGGGGCAGACATCAGGTCTGACTGCGGCCCCGCCCACCAATTCCAGTTATACACCACAGCACAGGGGAAGTGCCCTGCAGGCCCTCACCACACCAGGGACTATCCAAAATGACCAAGCGGAAGAATTCCCCTCAGAAGAATCTCCAGGAAATAACAACAGCTAATGAGCTGATCAAAAAGGATTTAAATAATATAACAGAAAGTGAATTTAGAATAATAGTCATAAAATTAATCGCTGGGCTGGAAAACAGCATACAGGACAGCAGAGAATCTCTTGCTACAGAGATCAAGGGACTAAGGAACAGTCACGAGGAGCTGAAAAACGCTTTAAATGAAATGCAAAACAAAATGGAAACCACCACAGCTCGGATGGAAGAAGCAGAGGAGAGAATAGGTGAACTAGAAGATAAAGTTATGGAAAAAGAGGAAGCTGAGAAAAAGAGAGATAAAAAAATCCAGGAGTATGAGGGGAAAATTAGAGAACTAAGTGATACACTAAAAAGAAATAATATACGCATAATTGGTATCCCAGAGGAGGAAGAGAGAGGGAAAGGTGCTGAAGGGGTACTTGAAGAAATAATAGCTGAGAACTTCCCTGAACTGGGGAAGGAAAAAGGCATTGAAATCCAAGAGGCACAGAGAACTCCCTTCAGACGTAACTTGAATCGATCTTCTGCACGACATATCATAGTGAAACTGGCAAAATACAAGGATAAAGAGAAAATTCTGAAAGCAGCAAGGGGTAAACGTGCCCTCACATATAAAGGGAGACCTATAAAACTCGTGACTGATCTCTCTTTTGAAACTTGGCAGGCCAGAAAGAATTGGCACGAGATTTTCAGTGTGCTAGACAGCAAAAATATGCAGCCGAGAATCCTTTATCCAGCAAGTCTGTCATTTAGAATAGAAGGAGAGATAAAGGTCTTCCCAAACAAACAAAAACTGAAGGAATTTGTCACCACTAAACCAGCCCTACAAGAGATCCTAAGGGGGATCCTGTGAGACAAAGTACCAGAGACATCACTACAAGCATAAAACATACAGACATCACAATGACTCTAAACCCGTATCTTTCTATAATAACACTGAATGCAAATGGATTAAATGTGCCAACCAAAAGACATAGGGTATCAGAATGGATAAAAAAACAAGACCCATCTATTTGCTGTCTACAAGAGACTCATTTTAGACCTGAGGACACCTTTAGATTGAGAGTGAGGGGATGGAGAACTATTTATCATGCTACTGGAAGCCAAAAGAAAGCTGGAGTAGCCATACTTATATCAGACAAACTAGACTTTAAATTAAAGGCTGTAACAAGAGATGAAGAAGGACATTATATAATAGTTACAGGGTCTATCCATCAGGAAGAGCTAACAATTATAAATGTCTATGCACCGAATACCGGAGCCCCCAAATATATAAAACAATTACTCATAAACATAAGCAACCTTATTGATAAGAATGTGGTAATTGCAGGGGACTTTAACACCCCACTTACAGAAATGGATAGATCATCTAGACACACGGTCAATAAAGAAACAAGGGCCCTGAATGAGACATTGGATCAGATGGACTTGACAGATATATTTAGAACTCTGCATCCCAAAGCAACAGAATATACTTTCTTCTCGAGTGCACATGGAACATTCTCCAAGATAGATCATATACTGGGTCACAAAACAGCCCTTCATAAGTATACAAGAATTGAAATTATACCATGCATACTTTCAGACCACAATGCTATGAAGCTTGAAATCAACCACAGGAAAAAGTCTGGAAAACCTCCAGAAGCATGGAGGTTAAAGAACACCCTACTAAAGAATGAGTGGGTCAACCAGGCAATTAGAGAAGACATTAAAAAATATATGGAAACAAACGAAAATGAAAATACAACAATCCAAACGCTTTGGGACGCAGCGAAGGCAGTCCTGAGAGGAAAATACATTGCAATCCAGGCCTATCTCAAGAAACAAGAAAAATCCCAAATACAAAATCTAACAGCACACCTAAAGGAAATAGAAGCAGAACAGCAAAGGCAGCCTAAACCCAGCAGAAGAAGAGAAATAATAAAGATCAGAGCAGAAATAAACAATATAGAATCTAAAAAAACTGTAGAGCACATCAACGAAACCAAGAGTTGGTTTTTTGAAAAAATAAACAAAATTGACAAACCTCTAGCCAGGCTTCTCAAAAAGAAAAGGGAGATGACCCAAATAGATAAAATCATGAATGAAAATGGAATTATTACAACCAATCCCTCAGAGATACAAACAATTATCAGGGAATACTATGAAAAATTATATGCCAACAAATTGGACAACCTGGAAGAAATGGACACATTCCTGAACAGCCACACTCTTCCAAAACTCAATCAGGAGGAAAGAGAAAGCTTGAACAGACCCATAACCAGCGAAGAAATTGAATCGGTTATCAAAAATCTCCCAACAAATAAGAGTCCAGGACCAGATGGCTTCCCAGGGGAGTTCTACCAGACGTTTAAAGCAGAGATAATACCTATCCTTCTCAAGCTATTCCAAGAAATAGAAAGGGAAGGAAAACTTCCAGACTCATTCTATGAAGCCAGTATTACTTTGATTCCTAAACCAGACAGAGACCCAGTAAAAAAAGAGAACTACAGGCCAATATCCCTGATGAATATGGATGCAAAAATTCTCAATAAGATACTAGCAAATCGAATTCAACAGCATATAAAAAGAATGATTCACCATGATCAAGTGGGATTCATTCCTGGGATGCAGGGCTGGTTCAACATTCGCAAATCAATCAACGTAATACATCACATTAATAAAAGAAAAGAGAAGAACCATATGATCCTGTCAATCGATGCAGAAAAGGCCTTTGACAAAATCCAGCACCCTTTCTTAATAAAAACGCTTGAGAAAGTTGGGATAGAAGGAACATACTTAAAGATCATAAAAGCCATTTATGAAAAGCCCACAGCTAACATCATCCTCAATGGGAAAAAACTGAGAGCTTTTTCCCTGAGATCAGGAACACGACAGGGATTCCCACTCTCACCGCTGTTGTTTAACATAGTGCTGGAAGTTCTAGCATCAGCAATCAGACAACAAAAGGAAATCAAAGGCATCAAAATTGGCAAAGATGAAGTCAAGCTTTCGCTTTTTGCAGATGACATGATACTATACATGGAAAATCCGATAGACACCACCAAAAGTCTGCTAGAACTGATACATGAATTCAGCAAAGTTGCAGGATACAAAATCAATGTACAGAAATCAGTTGCATTCTTATACACTAACAATGAAGCCACAGAAAGACAAATAAAGAACCTGATCCCATTCACAATTGCACCAAGAAGCATAAAATACCTAGGAATAAATCTAACCAAAGATGTAAAGGATCTATATGCTGAAAACTATAGAAAGCTTATGAAGGTAATTGAAGAGGATTTAAAGAAATGGAAAGACATTCCCTGCTCATGGATTGGAAAAATAAATATTGTCAAAATGTCAATACTACCCAAAGCTATCTACACATTCAATGCAATCCCAATCAAAATTGCACCAGCATTCTTCTCGAAACTAGAACAAGCAATCCTAAAATTCATATGGAACCACAAAAGGCCCCGAATAGCCAAAGGAATTTTGAAGAAGAAGACCAAAGCAGGAGGCATCACAATCCCAGACTTTAGCCTCTACTACAAAGCTGTCATCATCAAGACAGCATGGTATTGGCACAAAAACAGACACACAGACCAATGGAATAGAATAGAAACCCCAGCACTAGACCCACAAACGTATGGCCAACTCATCTTTGACAAAGCAGGAAAGAACATCCAATGGAAAAAAGACAGCCTCTTTAACAAATGGTGCTGGCAGAACTGGACAGCAACATGCAGAAGGTTGAAACTAGACCACTTTCTCACACCATTTACAAAAATAAACTCAAAATGGATAAAGGACCTAAATGTGAGACAGGAAACCATCAAAACCTTAGAGGAGAAAGCAGGAAAAGACCTCTCTGACCTCAGCCGTAGCAATCTCTTACTCGACACATCCCCAAAGGCAAGGGAATTAAAAGCAAAAGTGAATTACTGGGACCTTATGAAGATAAAAAGCTTCTGCACAGCAAAGGAAACAACCAACAAAACTAAAAGGCAACCAACGGAATGGGAAAAGATATTTGCAAATGACATATCGGACAAAGGGCTAGTATCTAAAATCTATAAAGAGCTCACCAAACTCCACACCCGAAAAACAAATAACCCAGTGAAGAAATGGGCAGAAAACATGAATAGACACTTCTCTAAAGAAGACATCCAGATGGCCAACAGGCACATGAAAAGATGTTCAGCGTCGCTCCTTATCAGGGAAATACAAATCAAAACCACACTCAGGTATCACCTCACGCCAGTCAGAGTGGCCAAAATGAACAAATCAGGAGACTATAGATGCTGGAGAGGATGTGGAGAAACGGGAACCCTCTTGCACTGTTGGTGGGAATGCAAATTGGTGCAGCCGCTCTGGAAAGCAGTGTGGAGGTTCCTCAGAAAATTAAAAATAGACCTACCCTATGACCCAGCAATAGCACTGCTAGGAATTTACCCAAGGGATACAGGAGTACTGATGCATAGGGGCACTTGTACCCCAATGTTCATAGCAGCACTCTCAACAATAGCCAAATTATGGAAAGAGCCTAAATGTCCATCAACTGATGAATGGATAAAGAAATTGTGGTTTATATACACAATGGAATACTATGTGGCAATGAGAAAAAATGAAATATGGCCCTTTGTAGCAACGTGGATGGAACTGGAGAGTGTAATGCTAAGTGAAATAAGCCATACAGAGAAAGACAGATACCATATGGTTTCACTCTTATGTGGATCCTGAGAAACTTAACAGGAACCCATGGGGGAGGGGAAGGGAAAAAAAAAAAAAAGAGGTTAGAGTGGGAGAGAGCCAAAGCATAAGAGACTGTTAAAAACAGAACAAACTGAGGGTTGATGGGGGGTGGGAGGGAGGGGAGGGTGGGTGATGGGTATTGAGGAGGGCACCTTTTGGGATGGGCACTGGGTGTTGTATGGAAACCAATTTGTCAATAAATTTCATATATAAAAAAATAAATAAATAAATAAAATTAAAAAAAAAAACTGAGAACAAACTGAGGGTTGATGGGGGGTGGGAGGGAGGGGAGGGTGGGTGATGGGTATTGAGGAGGGCACCTTTTGAGATGAGCACTGGGTGTTGTATGGAAACCAATTTGTCAATATTTCATATATATAAAAAAAAATAAAAAAAATTACTGAGAAAAAAAAAAGAAAATGTTGAGTATGTATTAAAAGAAAATTATTTTGAAAGTACATCAAGTTATCAGCTTACCTGGGGCACCCATATGTCTTGATATTTCAAAACGGTGTGCCATGGTAAAGTTCTCTCCTCCAAAGTACAGTGTTGTGGTTCTCTTCTTCAAATAAGATAATGTCAGATATTGTCTGATCATCAAATCCTTCTGAAATACGAACTAAATTATCTCTTTATCTCTTATCACATTCTTTCCCTCACCGGATGCCGTAACCATACTAGACACTGTGGGCCTTGCTCAAATATATCATTCTATTTGTGCCTCCAGGTATAAATTCGGGTCTTGACATGAAAAATGCCTTCAAACCTTGGTTCTGAAATGTCATAGATAAGACACTTTGGTTAAGTTTTCTTCCCAAGAATGAGAAAAAACAACACTATCAAGTAAATACTCAGAAAATATTACTCATTTATTATTATTTTTGTTAATTAGGCATAGAGGATAAAGGATTTTAATAATTTGTCCTCATGTAACTTATTTATTTTGATAAGGGGTTTCTGAAACTATACTGCAAATCTCTTAGGTGTTTGGGTTCCCTAAGGCAATACACATAACTACCCTTGAGAAGGGCTGTCAAGTAAGGCCTCATGGTCCAGAAGAGAGGTGGAATAATCCTCTGTTTCACAGAGAAAAAAAGAAAATGTTCCTGATCCTTCAGAGAAGGATGACAGTGGGCTAAGAGAGCTGATGTCAGGAACCAAGTAGGGTACATTTGAGTTGAATTCAGCACCAAAAAGTGGAGTTACTTTTAATCTCTTCTTCCCTTGAAAGATCATTGATAGAAGCTGGCCCAATGAAAGCATGCAGTGCTGGACATCATCAGCAAAATTCTTCAGTGACACCTTTTGGTAGTAAAAAACTGTGGGTACAGAAGGTACAACAGACTGATTAGAAAGCCAGCCTCTCTTTCTTTGGACATGGAAATCCAACCGGATTAGGATGGCCAGCTGTCTTCTCAACTTCCTCTGGGGGTTGATCTGGTTTTATTTTAATTTGAAGAAATAAAGGGTGTCATCAAACTTATATGATGATTACAATATTTAAAACTGTAATTATGTTTTTATTGTTATGGAAATTGGCCACACATGCCAATATATATGGAAAGGACATGGGGAAGACTAAAGCGACAATGGGGAAATACATAGCAATATAAAATATAAGCATAGGTAATTTCACATGTTTACAGATAACAGTCTCACTTTGGAATAAGTTCTAGTGGTTATTTATTCTTCCACTGTCTCACAGGGTCCTTTTGAGGGAAAAATCACTAAATGTTTGACCTGGAAGAAACTTGGAAATTGTCTAGTCATTCAATTTGACAGAGAAATATCCTGAAGGCCAGTGAGGAAGTGAAACCTAACAGCAGAAGTGAGACTGGAATTCTGTCTCTTCTGGTACCACCTTGCCTTGATCAAAAACCATCTAAGGATCTACTCAAAGACAGCATCCTTTGCTTTTCCTTTAAGCGTTAGGCAGACTTTCTTTCAAACTCTACTTTTCAAAATGATTACTTTGCAAATCTTAACAGCCTCGTTAGAAAACAACAAATTCTAATGTTAATTATTATATGAAAAGAGAAAGAGGACTTTGCAAATATTTTATCATATCTCTAAGTAAATTGAGTTATGGGGCTAAACTATTTTTTATTACTTTTTCCCCCAATCCTAGTTTAAAAATACATGCTGATGGGGCGCCTGGGTGGTTCAGTTGGTTATGCATCTGACTGTGGCTCAGGTCATGATCTCACGGGTTCATGAGTTTGAGCTCCATGTCGGACTCTGTGCTGAAAGCTTGGAGCCTGGAGCCTGCTTCGGATTCTGTGTCTCCCTCTCTCTGCCCCTCCCCCGCTTATGCTTTCTCTCTCTCTCTCTCTCTCTCTCTCTCTCTCTCAAAAAAGAAACATTAAAAAATTTAAAAAGTGAGAAATAAAAATACATGCTGATAACTAACCTGTTCCAATCAGTCCATTTTTCAGAATCCAACACTTGTCTTTGCCTCTCTTTAACATTGGCCATCTGTGGGGCCTGCATTGGCTTTGTTCCTAATTACTATAGTATTAGGTTGCTGTTCATCTGTTCTTGGCCATTTAGTCTATGTAGACCTCTTTTCTTTGCCCTACTGATTATGAGTTGGGCAGTGGCATAACTGTGGCAATCCCACTGAGACCCAATAGATAACTCTGTGCAGTATTAATTGTCTCATTTGACGAAACTTTCACTAGCCATTCCCTGAAGCATTCCCTTTGAATTATTTATTTATTTATTTATTTATAAAAATTTTTAATGTTTATTTGTTTTTGAGAGAAAGAGTGTGAATGGGGGAGAGACAGAAAGCGAGGGAGACACAGAATCGGAAGCAAGCTCCAGACTCCAAGCTGTCAGCACAGAGCCTGATGCGGGGCTCAAACCCACGAACTGTGAAATCATGAACTGAGTGGAAGTCGGACGCTCAACTGACTGAGCCACCCAGGCGCCCCATGAATCCTAATCCATTATTTAATAAAGTTCCCAAATTAGCAATCGGGGCTCCATATGGCTTAGGCAAGTATATCCTATGAGTTCATTCTATTAATCTAATTTTGGGGGCACAGCTTAGACCTGGGGTGCTTCTTGAGAATCTAGATCTAGTTTTAAGGTTGTATTTTGGGCAAAATATACTAAATAACTTAGTATGCAGTTTTCTCTAGATACTTCTATGTGTAAGTAGGCTTTCCATAGCACAATAAGTGAGATGGGTTGATAATCCAGCTATATTCAACTAAAAACACCTTACCCCCCAAAAACATACCCCAGATGGTCTTTCCAGGAAAAAAAATGCCTGAGACTCACTTTCCAATTATATTTGAAAAGCCCTAATTCTTTTTAATGATCCCCATTTCCAACAATTTAGTGATTACTATGGAACAGTGAGAGCAGGGCCTCAGAAGAACCCCACTCTTGGTTTAATGTTTTATGTTGCTGTCTTAAAAGTTAGTAATTTCATCTTTGTGTGTTTTATAAATGAAGTGCTATGGTACAATGGAGCATATACTTGAGCAAAAGACATACATGGAAGACAGGTAAAAAAAATCATATTTTAGTACTTTTAATGAAACTGTTTCTGCTTTTTAAGCAAGGAATCTCACATTTTCATTGTTATTCTGAATGAGAGTGTCATATATTGTAGAGTCCTTACTTCACCTTGGCCATTTGTATTCATATATGACCCTATAACCTTCTGTCCTGGTTTATATCCTACTCACACATCACCTCAATGACTAAGGTTCACTTTCTTTCGCTTATACTAACACTTACTTAAACTATTTGTTAAGCACTTACTCTGTGCCAGACATGTACCAAGCACTTAATCCATATTATATATGTAATCAACATGGTGACTCTCTGAGATCACTGTTCTCATTATTCCCATTTTACATATGGTGAAATGTAGATTAAGTAACTTGTCCAAAGTCACATATGAAGTGTTGGAGTCAGAATTTGAACCCTAGAATACTTAGATCCATTGCTACTGCTCCAGAATCACTAGTATAAGTGAGAAATATCTAAGAAAATGCTTAGTCCAAGAATGTGATCTGAATGTTACATTCTTATTAATCTACTCCATTATTTTATCAGTGATCTTTGACTTTTTTTTATTTATTTTGACTTAAAAATACCTTTCATATAGTACTATTTTATATTAAGTTTATGGTCTATTAAAATACATCTTAATGAGGTTTTCATGAGGTGATAAGACCAGTAATCACCTACCTTCTCTCATTTCATTTCTTTATTCAGAGTAAGGAATATTTGAGTAACCTATTGGTCTTCTTAAGGTCCTTGGGTCAAAATTGCACTTTAGTTTACTTAATTGTTTCTATTTCCTTATCACTCCTTCTTTCTCTGGGACTCAATTTTAGACAACTATGTGCACTACAGATAGTAAGTTCAAAATCTGTAGAACTCAGTTTCTTGAACCGGATTCCAAGAAAGCATACATGGTCTCCATACCAATCATGCAGATATATCCAAAAACTATTCTCCTCTTTCCAGTTTACCCTTTAACTCCAAGAACAATCCAAAGATCCTACTATGAGGTGTTTATTCTCTCCCCTGATTGCCACATCAGTCATTCCAAATTCAGAACTGAGATGATCTTTCAGTCTGTGAATGCAAGGAAAAAAGTTCACTCTTTACTTCTTTCTTCATCTTTCCCTACTGCTAAGTCTAAGTCAAAATGTTACACATTCAATAGAGTTCCAGTATGAGCCCATGAGTAGCTGGCAACTGAAGTAGAGAATGTGAGAGAGTAGAGAATGTGAGTTTATTTTTGTGAATGGTGTAAGAAAGTGGTCTAGTTTCATTCTTCTCCATGTTGCTGTCTAGTTCTCCCAGTATCATTTGTTAAAGAGACTATCTTTTTTCCATTGGATAGTCTTTCCTGCTTTGACAGAGATTAGTGGGACATACTTTTGTGGGTCCAAACCTGGAGTCTCTATTCTATTCCATTGGTCTATGTGTCTGTTTTTGTGCCAATACCATGCTGTCTTGATGATGACAGCTTTGTAGTAGAGGCTAAAGTCTGGGATTGTGATGCCTCCTGCTTTGGTCTTCTTCTTCAAAATTACTTTGGCTATTCGGGGCCTTTTGTGGTTCCATATGAATTTTAGGATTGCTTGTTCTAGCTTCGAGGAGAATGCTGGTGCAATTTTGATTGGGATTGCACTGAATGTGTAGATAGCTTTGGGTAGTATTGACATTTTGACAATATTTATTCTTCCAATCCATGAGCAGGGAATGTCTTTCCATTTCTTTGTATCTTCTTCAATTACCTTCATAAGCTTTCTATAGTTTTCAGCTTACAGATCTTTTACATCTTTGGTTAGATTTATTCCTAGGTATTTTATGCTTCTTGGTGCAATTGTGAATGGGATCAGTTTCTTTATTTGTCTTTCTGTGGCTTCATTGTTAGTGTATAAGAATGCAACTGATTTCTGTACATTGATTTTGTATCCTGCAACTTTGCTGAATTCATGTATCAGTTCTAGCAGACTTTTGGTGGAGTCTATCGGATTTTCCATGTATAATATCATGTCATCTGCAAAAAGCGAAAGCTTGACTTCATCTTTGCCAATTTTGATGCCTTTGATTTCCTTTTGTTGTCTGATTGCTGATGCTAGAACTTCCAGCACTATGTTAAACAACAGCGGTGAGAGTGGGCATCCCTGTCGTGTTCCTGATCTCAGGGAAAAAGCTCTCAGTTTTTCCCCATTGAGGATGATGTTAGCTGTAGGCTTTTCATAAATGGCTTTTATGATGTTTAAGTATGTTCCTTCTATCCCGACTTTCTCAAGGGTTTTTTATTAAGAAAGGGTGCTGGATTTTGTCAAAGGCCTTTTCTGCATCGATTGACAGGATCATATGGTTCTTCTCTTTTCTTTTATTAATGTGATGTATTACGTTGATTGATTTGCGAATGTTGAACCAGCCCTGCATCCCAGGAATGAATCCCATTTGATCATGGTGAATAATTCTTTTTATATGCTGTTGAATTCGGTTTGCTAGTATCTTATTGAGGATTTTTGCATCCATATTCATCAGGGATATTGGCCTGTAGTTCTCTTTTAAACTGGGTCTCTGTCTGGTTTAGGAATCAAAGTAATACTGGCTTCATAGAATGAGTCTGGAAGTTTTCCTTCCCTTTCTATTTCTTGGAATAGCTTGAGAAGGATAGGTATTATCTCT
This sequence comes from Lynx canadensis, assembly GCF_007474595.2. Lineage (NCBI taxonomy): Eukaryota > Metazoa > Chordata > Mammalia > Carnivora > Felidae > Lynx > Lynx canadensis. Next base: position 128,995,671 of record NC_044310.1, on the reverse strand, counting down.
GCTTTAAACGTCTGGTAGAACTCCCCTGGGAAGCCATCTGGTCCTGGACTCTTATTTGTTGGGAGATTTTTGATAACCGATTCAATTTCTTCGCTGGTTATGGGTCTGTTCAAGCTTTCTATTTCCTCCTGATTGAGTTTTGGAAGAGTGTGGGTGTTTAGGAATTTGTCCATTTCTTCCAGGTTGTCCAATTTGTTGGCATATAATTTTTCATAGTATTCCCTGATAATTGTTTGTATCTCTGAGGGATTGGTGGTAATAATTCCATTTTCATTCATGATTTTATCTATTTGGGTCATCTCCCTTTTCTTTTTGAGAAGCCTGGCTAGAGGTTTGTCAATTTTGTTTATTTTTTCAAAAAACCAACTCTTGGTTTCGTTGATGTGCTCTACAGTTTTTTTAGATTCTATACTGTTTATTTCTGCTCTGATCTTTATTATTTCTCTTCTTCTGCTGGGTTTAGGCTGCCTTTGCTGTTCTGCTTCTATTTCCTTTAGGTGTGCTGTTAGATTTTGTATTTGGGATTTTTCTTGTTTCTTGAGATAGGCCTGGATTGCAATGTATTTTCCTCCCAGGACTGCCTTCGCTGCGTCCCAAAGCGTTTGGATTGTTGTATTTTCATTTTCGTTTGTTTCCATATATTTTTTAATGTCTTCTCTAATTGCCTGGTTGACCCACTCATTCTTTAGTAGGGTGTTCTTTAACCTCCATGCTTCTGGAGGTTTTCCAGACTTTTTCCTGTGGTTGATTTCAAGCTTCATAACATTGTGGTCTGAAAGTATGCATGGTATGATTTCAATTCTTGTATACTTATGAAGGGCTGTTTTGTGACCCAGTATATGATCTATCTTGGAGAATGTTCCATGTGCACTCGAGAAGAAAGTATATTCTGTTGCTTTGGGATGCAGAGTTCTAAATATATCTGTCAAGTCCATCTGATCCAATGTGTCATTCAGGGCCCTTGTTTCTTTATTGACCATGTGTCTAGATAATCTATCCATTTCTGTAAGTGGAGCGTTAAAATCCTCTGCAATTACCACATTCTTATCAATAAGGTTGCTTATGTTTGTAATTGTTTTATATATTTGGGGGCTCCGGTATTTGGCGCATAGACATTTATAATTGTTAGCTCTTCCTGATGGATAGACCCTGTAACTATTATATAATGCCCTTCTTCATCTCTTGTTACAGCTTTTAATTTAAAGTCTACTTTGTCTGATATAAGTATGGCTACTCCAGCTTTCTTTTGGCTTCCAGTAGCATGATAAATAGTTCTCCATCCCCTCACTCTCAATCTAAAGGTGTTCTCAGATCTAAAATGAGTCTCTTGTAGACAGCAAATAGATGGGTCTTGTTTTTTTATCCATTCTGATACCCTATGGCTTTTGGTTGGCGCATTTAGTCCATTTACATTCAGTGTTATTATAGAAAGATATGAGTTTAGAGTCATTGTGATGTCTGTAGGTTTCACGCTTGTAGCGATGTCTCTGGTACTTTGTCTCACAGGATCCCCCTTAGGATCTCTTGTAGGGCTGGTTTAGTGGTGACAAATTCCTTCAGTTTTTGTTTGTTTGGGAAGACCTTTATCTCTCCTTCTATTCTAAATGACAGACTTGCTGGATAAAGGATTCTCGGCTGCATATTTTTTCTGTTCAATACATTGAAGATCTCTTGCCAATCCTTTCTGGCCTGCCAAGTTTCAAAAGAGAGATCAGTCGCGAGTCTTTTTTTTTTTTTTATTTTTTTTATTTTTTTTATGAAATTTATTGACAAATTGGTTTCCATACAACACCCAGTGCTCATCCCAAAAGGTGCCCTCCTCAATACCCATCACCCACCCTCCCCTCCCTCCCACCCCCCATCAACCCTCAGTTTGTTCTCAGTTTTTAACAGTCTCTTATGCTTTGGCTCTCTCCCACTCTAACCTCTTTTTTTTTTTTTTTCCCTTCCCCTCCCCCATGGGTTCCTGTTAAGTTTCTCAGGATCCACATAAGAGTGAAACCATATGGTATCTGTCTTTCTCTGTATGGCTTATTTCACTTAGCATTACACTCTCCAGTTCCATCCACGTTGCTACAAAGGGCCATATTTCATTTTTTCTCATTGCCACATAGTATTCCATTGTGTATATAAACCACAATTTCTTTATCCATTCATCAGTTGATGGACATTTAGGCTCTTTCCATAATTTGGCTATTGTTGAGAGTGCTGCTATGAACATTGGGGTACAAGTGCCCCTATGCATCAGTACTCCTGTATCCCTTGGGTAAATTCCTAGCAGTGCTATTGCTGGGTCATAGGGTAGGTCTATTTTTAATTTTCTGAGGAACCTCCACACTGCTTTCCAGAGCGGCTGCACCAATTTGCATTCCCACCAACAGTGCAAGAGGGTTCCCGTTTCTCCACATCCTCTCCAGCATCTAGACCCACAAACGTATGGCCAACTCATCTTTGACAAAGCAGGAAAGAACATCCAATGGAAAAAAGACAGCCTCTTTAACAAATGGTGCTGGGAGAACTGGACAGCAACATGCAGAAGGTTGAAACTAGACCACTTTCTCACACCATTTACAAAAATAAACTCAAAATGGATAAAGGACCTAAATGTGAGACAGGAAACCATCAAAACCTTAGAGGAGAAAGCAGGAAAAGACCTCTCTGACCTCAGCCGTAGCAATCTCTTACTCGACACATCCCCAAAGGCAAGGGAATTAAAAGCAAAAGTGAATTACTGGGACCTTATGAAGATAAAAAGCTTCTGCACAGCAAAGGAAACAACCAACAAAACTAAAAGGCAACCAACGGAATGGGAAAAGATATTTGCAAATGACATATCGGACAAAGGGCTAGTATCTAAAATCTATAAAGAGCTCACCAAACTCCACACCCGAAAAACAAATAACCCAGTGAAGAAATGGGCAGAAAACATGAATAGACACTTCTCTAAAGAAGACATCCAGATGGCCAACAGGCACATGAAAAGGTGTTCAGCGTCGCTCCTTATCAGGGAAATACAAATCAAAACCACACTCAGGTATCACCTCACGCCAGTCAGAGTGGCCAAAATGAACAAATCAGGAGTCGCGAGTCTTATAGGTCTCCCTTTATATGTGAGGGCACGTTTACCCCTTGCTGCTTTCAGAATTTTCTCTTTATCCTTGTATTTTGCCAGTTTCACTATGATATGTCGTGCAGAAGATCGATTCAAGTTACGTCTGAAGGGAGTTCTCTGTGCCTCTTGGATTTCAATGCCTTTTTCCTTCCCCAGTTCAGGGAAGTTCTCAGCTATTATTTCTTCAAGTACCCCTTCAGCACCTTTCCCTCTCTCTTCCTCCTCTGGGATACCAATTATGCGTATATTATTTCTTTTTAGTGTATCACTTAGTTCTCTAATTTTCCCCTCATACTCCTGGATTTTTTTATCTCTCTTTTTCTCAGCTTCCTCTTTTTCCATAACTTTATCTTCTAGTTCACCTATTCTCTCCTCTGCCTCTTCAATCTGAGCCGTCATCGTTTCCATTTTATTTTGCATTTCGTTTAAAGCGTTTTTCGGCTCCTCCTGACTGTTCCTTAGTCCCTTGATCTATGTAGCAAGAGATTCTCTGCTGTCCTCTATACTGTTTTCCAGCCCAGCAATTAATTTTATGACTATTTTTCTAAATTCACTTTCTGTTGTATTATTTAAATCCTTTTTGATCAGTTCATTGGCTGTTGTCATTTCCTGGAGATTCTTCTGAGGGGAATTCTTCTGTTTGGTCATTTTGGATAGTCTTTAGAGTGGTGCGGACCTGCAGGGCACTTCCCCTGTGCTGTGGTGTATAACTGGAGTTGGTGGGCGGAGCCGCAGTCAGACCTGATGTCTGCCCCCAGCCCACCACTGGGGCCACAGTCAGACTGGTGTGTGCCTTCTCTTCCCCTCTCCTAGGGGCGGGATTCACTGTGGGGTGGCGTGGCCCGTCTGGGCTACTTGCACACTGCCAGGCTTGTGATGCTGGGGATCTGGCGTATTAGCTGGGGTGGGTAGGCAAGGTGCACGGGGGCAGGAGGGGTAGGCTTAGCTCGCTTCTCCTTAGGTGATCCACTTCAGGAGGGGCCCTGTGGCAGCGGGAGGGAGTCAGATCCGCTGCCGGAGGTTTGGCTCAGCAGAAGCACAGAGTTGGGTGTTTGCGCGGAGCGAGCAAGTTCCCTGGCAGGAACCGGTTCCCTTTGGGATTTTGGCTGGGGGATGGGCGAGGGAGATGGCGCTGGCGAGCACCTTTGTTCCCCGCCAAACTGAGCTCTGTCATCCGGGGCTCAACAACTCTCCCTCCCGTTGTCCTCCAGCCTTCCCGCTTTCGGATCAGAGCTGTTAACCTATGACCTCCCAGATGCTAAGTCCCGCTTGCTGTTGGAACACACTCCATCCGGCCCCTCCGCTTTTGCCAGCCAGACTCGGGGGCTCTGCTTGGCCGGTGGGCCGCCCCTCCGCCCTGGCTCCCTCCCACCAGTCCGTGGAGCGCACACCACCTCGCCGCCCTTCCTACCCTCTTCCGTGGGCCTCTCGTCTGCGCTTGGCTCTGGAGACTTCGTTCTGCTCGTCTTCTGGTGGTTTTCTGGGTTAGTTAGGCAGGTGTAGGTGGAATCTAAGTGATCAGCAGGACGCGCGGTGAGCCCAGCGTCCTCCTACTCCGCCATCTTCCGGTATCCTCTCGAACTGATTCCATTCTTTAACTGAGGGAGTCTGTTTAGAATGGTCCTTTAACAATTCTCTAATATTATGCATTCTTGACTGGAAAATACCACTAACTCACCTCTCTCAATTTTCAGAACAAACTGCCCTGCCCTTTTACCAAATCTTTTAATTGGAGAAACTGCAGCCTCACCCACCCATTTTCCCTGGGGAATATGGCCAAATGCAAGAGCCACGCCCTCTTCAAAAATTCTCTGAGAGTCGCCAAAGGAGGCTATATGGTGTCTCAGTGGGCCTCACTTTGGGCATGGCTGGTTCCAACACAGAGAATCACTAGCTCATTTCCAAATGTTCTGTGTCTGACGATTGATCCAAATAACCACCCCACATCCCAAGAGGCCCCACACTGGCTCCATTCAGCTGTGACAATGTGCCTAAAAGCTACTGCAAGTTTCACTAAAGTACAGAGGAAATGTCAGACTTCCTTTGCATTATCAGACACACGTCTTACATGGTTTCTTTATTGGGTTTTATATCTTGAGGGGGGTCTTAATAGGATGAAAGGGAGGCTTGCTAGGTGCAAATGAGTGCCGTTCAACTATTTAAAGGCACATTTAATTAAACTGGATTCATTGCCTGCATGGGGCAAGTTAAATGAAAACTAAATAGATGGAGTATGATTACATATTATTAAGAAGAGAGACAGCTCTGGAGACCAAATTCTTTTAACACAACATTAAGCTGAGCTCATTTCATATGCACAGTTTAGCACCGGCCTATAAGGAGAACGTGTTTTGAGAAAATCAGCAGAATGGTTATGAGCTCTAAACAGCTTTTAATAAAATGCAGTGTTTCAGGGAAGGAGCAGCTTCTAAACTTCACTTAAATATGCTAATTAAAGAAAATGAAGTTTCCCACTGATTCCAGGTTCTCTTTGTTTTCCACTTTTTATGCTCATCTCATCCAGGCTACTTTCTACCTTATTTTATAAACTCCCAGAAATGCTCCAGAAACCTTATTAAAAAGGTGTCAGGACTTGCTGAGAGTTGGGGAAAAAAAAAAGCCAAACCTGAGTCTGGCAAATTGATTACTTTAATTGGCTGTCTGTGTCTGTTTGACCGTAGACTAAAATAGCCCCAAGCTTCTAGCTGGTATCTAGACCATTTTGACGAAAAAGGCTCCATTAAGTTTAGCAGTAATAATAAAAATAGTTATCTTTTGAGTCTCTTGAGTGGGGCAGGTACTTTGCAGACATCACCTAATTTGGTGCCCACCATCACCCTAGGAGATAGGTATTGATATTCACAGAGATGGGAAGGAAAAGATAGTCAGTGGTATTGCTGGTATTCAACTCAGGTGTGGCTAACTCCCAAACCTCCACTCCCTCACTGGCAACACCTAACCTGATCCCATCTAGGGAATTAAACCATGTAAGAGGGAGTGATACTTGAAAAGCACATAAACTAGTCAACAAAATTTTATGTTACAAAATAGGAAAAAAAAAAACTTGCAATGACTTTCAAAGAATAAAACCCTTCAAAGAAAGTTTTACAAAGTGTTCTTGGTTGCTTGTCTATAGGTTAAAACAAGATGTTGAGAAAGATCAATCTGATTTACTCACCCCTTAGTTATCTTGACTGTCTGACCATTCCTGGCTCTTCTGGTTGTAACATCTAGGTGTAACTTCATGAAATCAGCTCACCCCTTCTTTCCATTCCTGTGGCCTGAGCTGTGTCTATCCTATCCTTTAATTCCATGAATTTGCACATGTCCTTGGTCTGGCCAACAGAGCCCCAAATTGGCTTATTCCAAGAAATGAGCATCAGCCCTCATACTTTTGGCTCAAACTATTGAGAAAGATACTGTCTAAGGATACTAAGTTGGTAGAATATATGTCTGGCATTGCTTCTCTTCATGAGGGTTCTCTTCATGAGGGAGAGCCTGTCTGAGAATGAAGACAGACCCAGACATGGAGAGGCACAGAATCCTGACAACATTGTTTGAGAACCTGTGTCCAGCAATGTATAAAGTCAAACACTATACGTGGGCTTTCCAGGTTCACAAACCACTAAATTCCATTATGCTAGTAAACCAATCTGAGTTCTTCTATCACTAGCATCTGAAAAAGTATACCCCCCCCATCCCTACCAACTTTAGAACCTGAAGCCCAGAGAGGGAGAATGATTTCTCAAATGTTTACTACCAGTTAGTAACATATCTAAGCTTGGAACCTAGGGTCCCTTCATCCCAAGCCAGTTTTGTCTCTCTAGACCATTCATTCTTTAAGTGCGATTAGCAGATCAGCAGTGTCAGTGTCATCTGTAACTTGTTAGAAATGCATATCCTCCAGCCCCATTCCACAGCTACTGAATCAGAAATTGGGGGTAGGGCAGAGCAATCTGTGTATTAAAAAGTCCCTTCAGGTAACTTGGATACTTGCTCATTTGAGAACCACTTCTCTAGATCAAGGTTCTCAAATTTTTGAAGTGGCAGAAACAGTTTCTTTAAACAAAATTTGGCTAAAAGCTCAATATAGATACAGGCAAGTGCAAGTCATTTTGCTTGAAATGGAGATGAGGAGCCTAGAGATCTACTCGTTCCTGAAGACATATGGCAGCACCTGAAAACATTTCCAGGGACCCTTTAGGACCCCAGGAGATACAATTCAGATAAGGATTGGTGACATGCTATGTTAATAAGCACCTGCCCCAATTCACATCATGTTAAGATACTTTGCCACTAATGTTTACGCTCAGGTTTTCTATAACCCCTGAAGCTGTTTTAGGGTGAGCTATTCACAAATCTGTACATAAAAAAAGAGACTTTTGAATATTTACAGAATCAGAAGGGGCAGTTGGGTTTAGGGAGTGCAAAGTAACAGAGATGTGCCTTGGGAAGTCCCAGCTCCTGCTCCAGCTCTCCTGCAAATCCACATGTGGCTGTAAAAGAGAAAAGGCAGCAGCTCTTTTAAAAGAGCTCCAGACCCAAGACTTTTGAGACTGGAAATGCTCTAGGAAGCTATGAATATTCCCCTTAAACATGTATTACTCTAAATGTTGTAAATTCAGTAGGCCTATTTTAGACAAATTTATGGAAAATTGGAATGTGTTACGGAACCTAGCTTGCCTTGCTGTATGCTTATGTAGCCTTGCCTGGAGGGTCATGGAGTTGGTCTCTTCCACGGGAAACTGTTTCTGAACTACCCATGGACACTGCAGCCTCAGACGCTTAGTGTTCTACCTTTCCAGGGATATTTGCAGGGGATAGGGCAGTGTTCAAAAGAAAGGGAACCGTCTGTTGGGAAAAGATTTGGGATCAAGGAGATTTTTACAGCCCTTCTAGGAACACTGATAATTGCTTTTGTGTCATGGCAATGATTAGCTATTATCCCTGAAATACTCTGTGACCTTCAAATCAGTCCATTTCCAAAAATTCCTATTATTATTATGTAATTTCAGGTATCACTAATAAGTTTAACTACCCCCCCCATGAAAGTATCCCTGTTTCCCTGTCTTCCTGTCTTCTCTGACATTTTTTCTGTGTTCCCACTTATCCTTGTGCATGGCTATTAAAACATTTATCATATTTTAATACCAACAGTAACATTTTTATAATAATAGATAATACATTTTATACTTATTATTTACATTTTAAGGATATATGTCTCCACTATGTGGTAAAAGTAGAAACTCTAGTGTTTCATCTGTATCTCAACAGCCAGGCATAGCATCTGTCATACTATGGGGGCTCAAAATACCTTTTCTGTGAAAAAAATAAATCCCTTGCTAGGCCTACTCTCCCAAGGTCAGCTATGGAGCTTACCATCATGAGAACTTAATAACAGCTACCATGAATTAAATGCCTAATATAAGCCAGGCCCAGTGCTTGGTGTGTTTCAGATGAGAAAATTGAGGCTCAGACATGTTATGAACCTTTCTGGGATCAAGTAGCTTGTGGAGCAAGGACTTAATCCTAGCCTTGTTTGATTCCAAAACCTTTATTCTTATTATTATGTCTATCTTTGCCTCTTATTCATTCACTCATTCACTTAATCCACACTTAAGGAGAGCCTCCTTTGCTTCAACAGCATGGCAGGGAACGTGGACATTCTGAGGCTCTGTTCTCAGGGGTCCCTGACTTCCCTAAGCTCACAGAATGGCGAAGAGAAAGTCCCCAAAACTGCAACAAGCAAACAGAGTGTGATAAGGGGCCCTTGTCTTAGATTAAGTATTACTTTTCTTCTCTAGAATACAGACCTCTGAGTACATAAGCAGTGAGATCATAAAGACATCGCCCTTGTTTCACTATATTCCCCGACAGAAACAAAGCCCATTCCTTTACAACGACCTCAGGCTTGGAGGAAGATCAAATTAAGCAGGTTGTCTTGGTACTGTTCATTATCCCAGGCTGCTCGCCTATCCCCTGCTCTAATTGCTAGCTTTCCTGGGCAGAAATATTTCCAAGCTGCACGCTCTGCACTTTCTCCTCTTTTTTAATATCATCAGATTTGAAATAGACATACGCTGCAGCAGAGTTGCTGGAAATATTATAGAAGCCCAGTAGGAGATATTTGCATATTTATGAAAATAGTTTACCTTCTGCTATGACAATAACAAATGTTCACAATCTCAGCAGTTTGTTCACTTTGTCCAAGGAAAGAACCAGGAGTGTATTAGCAATTTAAGAATAACTTCTAGAGGATGGTTACAATATGATTTTCTTTTTCTTAAAGTTATTCTAAGAGGTTTTTTGGGGCATAATTTCTCATGCAGATATAACCTTCTTCTGACCATGAGACGCATGGAAACTTTTGGAATCCTCCCCCAAATTTTTCAAAACGTCAGACTTTGCCAAATTTACTCTAACCCTACTATACTCATAGTTTATATTCAACAAATATAATTTTTGTCGAATTTTTGATAATTACTTAGGAGTGACCTGTCAGTCTCATGAGTAATTTTTACCTTTCTAAAAATCTTGCAGAAGACATTAAGCAAAGGAGGATGTAACTCTGACTCACCAATACTTCATTTGTAGCCTTTTTCTAGGAAGAGAATGAAGATTCCCCAAAGAAATATTTTAAAACCGAAAGATGAAAATTATAGTACCTTTAATGACACTAAGTCTCTGGTGGTTGGTGTTTGTGTTAGACTACCTGCAGCTATACAACCAGCTTACTGTAATTTTGAGATGGCCTAAAATCAATGATTCCCATGTGGAACAAGCTGAATGATATATTAGAGCACAGGTTTTGAAGTTAGACAGACTTGGACACAAACCCTTACTCTCTTACTTTCTTGCACTGGTCTTTGGGAAAAAATTTTAACCTCTTTGACCCCAGTTTCACCAACTGTAAAATCAGGATGGGCTTTCCCACCTTATATGGTTCTATAAGTTTGACATTACAGAGAAATTGTGGATAGTTCTGGGCACAAAATGCTTCCAAAATGTTAGCAGGTGTTCAGTAACATTACCTCTTGTTCAGTAACCAGACTCTCAGAGTCTGTATTCCATATTTTACATTTGTGTTATAGTTATTGTATAGTTTCAATGTTGCTACCAGTTTTATTTATTTCCTGTGGCCACTGTGACAAATTTCCATGAATTTGGTGGCTTTCAACAGTAAGAATTTATCATCTCACAGTTCTGGAGGCAAGAAGTCTAAAATCAAGATTTTGACAACACTTGGCTTTCCTGGCTTCTCTGAAGGCTCTAGAAAATAATCTTTCCTTTCCTTTTCCAATTTCTACTGGCTCCGTGTGTTCCTTAGCTAGTGTCCGCTTAAGTCCAATCTTTGCCTTCCTATGGCCTTCTTCTCTTTGTCTCCTCCTGCTGTAAAGTGTTATCTTTGTGGGGACCACCATTCAGCCCAGTGCACTGATATATTTTGAAATTATAGTGAGTTATCTAGAAGATAAACTCCTTTAGTAGCATGGGATGATAAGGCAAAAACTTTAAGGAAACCATCACTCGAATGGAAGCACAGAAGTTAGTGGATTCACTGAGATAATAATGAGAAGTTGGTCAGGAAAATAGTAGAGAATGAATTTAGGCAAGATTGTCCTAGTTTGTAATAAGCTTGGGTGAAGGGATTATTACTAGACATTGATTATAACCCCATGTAAAATAATCTTTTTTCTGAGTACAGATATGATTGTTTTAATATTAATTTCCACGTCTGACTAGCTCTGAACTTTCCCCCCGCTTATCTGCAGTGAGCACAGTCTTCCTAGAACCATCCTGACTCAAATATTTCTGTAAATCCCCAAGTAGGAATGGGGACATGGCAGTGAGTTGACTAACACAGTGAATCAGTCTTATACATTTTGAAGACCTGCTAGTTAAACAGGAAATCAGATGCCCCTTAAGACTAATATTAATAGGAATAGTCCCAGGCAGCTAGCAACTGAACCTCATAAATATTGGCCTCCACTTTAGTTCCTTGGGAAAACCACTACTGCATCTAGCATTTGTGAGTGTTCTAGTATTGGAGAATGTCATCTGTTTTGCCCTGCACCCTAGGTCTAGGGGTCCTCATCATTGCCCCTCTGTAGTGAAAAGAAGCAAGTATTCCTGTATTGGAACAAGGCAGAAGAAGAGTGCATCACCTGTGTTATCCACAGCTGGGTCCTCAGTTAGATAACCCAAGCTTCCAAGGATTGTAGCTCTTCAGTGCTTACCAGACCAGATATTGGTAATAAGGTTCTGGTATCAATGGACACTTTTTTTCCACACTTACTAATTCCAACAATTTCAGTATTGGTGGGGAAGCTCATGCAAATATCCAGCCTCCCTACTCTCAAAGAGTACTGTTTTCCTTTTCTGCAATTTAATATTTAAACACATTCCCTGCTTTTCAGGCAATCTGTTATTATCTCTGGGTATAAAGCGTTGGAGGTCAGAATTCCATTCCCCTTTGTCCAGATCTGTTTCAACCCTTTGCAAAAGAGGAATACAAATAGACATAAAAAAAGTTATATGCCTTCACTTGGTATCATTCCCTACCCACATCCCCGGCACCTCTTGTGAATTCCTTGGAAAAATATATGTCTCAGTAAACCATGCTTAGACAAAGAAGAGTCCATCTTTACATTATAGGGACAAAAAGAAGTACAAGGACCAGTGAATCATGACTTGCTGTGAGGTGTTACCATGGGGAGAGAGTCAAAGACTAGGCATGTAGAATTCACTTTTCCACTGAATGTTATCTCTGGATTTCATTTCTGTTGCAACACTGAAGAAACTTGGAACATGTATTGATCATGATTGATCTTGGTATGTGAGAAGTATGAACCTTGGAAGCAGAGGGACCTAGATTGGAGTCTTAATATACCATTTACTAGCTTTGCTTCCTTAAACAAGTTGCTTAGCTTTTTTGATTATTTGGGCCATCATTAAGTTGAAGAAAACACCACTTAGCTCAAAGTATTGCAGTAAAGATTAAATGAGAATTGAGAGCTTTGAGCTTTTTCATAAGAATTCATTTCCTTATAACTTAGTATAAAATTTAATTATTTATAGATTAACTGTCCATGACATCTTTAACTCAGAGCATCTTTGTTACTAGACCTACCTCTTTGGCTTGTTGTCTCTTCATTTTGTGATTCTCTGACCTGCCATAAACTTTGCTCCCTGATAAGTTACTTAATGGGTGCTGAAGATTTAGATGAAAATACTGTCACTTTCAAAAATCTGTCTTTAAATAAATACACAAAATCCATATTTTTATCTTTCATTTGCCTTTAAAAATATACCAATATAGATAGAACTTTCTGACACACTAAAATGCCAGTTTGAGATCACTCAACTCATTTGCATGGATGACCTCTACTTGAACTCATTTCTCTGGAAATAAAAGTTTAGTGCACTACTAATTCAACTTAGAAAGTAATTGGAAGACTTCAGCAAATGAGGAAAATTCCAATTTTATAGGGACTTGGGACTTAATTCAAATGAAAAAAGCTTCATTGATGACATGAGTTAATTGTGCAGTTAACATGAAATAACCTTACCTAGCATTATGAAGACTCTAAAAGCATCAGTTTGCAGGTACCAATGATTAAAAGATTCTGTAACAGAAAATCACATTTCTTGAATTTTCTCCATGTTGTATAGCAAAGGAGACAGTCAGTGGTCACTAGGGAGTCTGATACTTTCCATTATATTATATTGTTGAACCCTATTAGAACCCTATTATAAAGTTACGGTTTCTTCAGATTCCAAGATATCATGTTTTCTCTTTGCAGGATCTTCATTTTCTGCCTCTAAATGTTGTTGATCTCAGGGCGCAATCCTAGACTCTCTTATATAATTATACCTGTTGGGAAATTTCATCCGTTGCTCTGGCTGTTAATACCATTCATATGCTACTGATGTCCAAATACGCCATCTCTCCAAGGTTGAGTCATGTATCAACCTGCCCACTTAGCATTACTACTGGGATGCCTCAAATTCATATCAAAAGTAACATGTTCCAAATTAAATCCTCCCTCAAGTTGGTTCCCTAGAAGAAGAGCCTCAGACAGGGATTCTCGGGTGATTTATTATATTGGTATTGATTTAGTGATAGTCCAGTGACTTATTTAGTGAGTGCCCTCAGGAAAAGGGGAGGAAAACAAGGGAGGGCTGGGTAAAAGAGCTCAGTGAGAGTAGCTTCAGCACAGTCCCACAGGGAAGCTCTGGAGTGCAAATTGTACACTAACTTGTTTTCATCTTGAGGCAAGGAGGCTGGCTTTTTATAAGTACATGGCAGGTTTCTGGATCCCCACGAATGGGAGGTTAGAGGACATAATTTTCTGAGTACTACAGCTACTGTTTAACTTGTGAAAATTCTCTGGAGAAGATGGTAGCTGTGAGCAATTAGTGGCTAACACTCATGGCAGCTGGGGAATGGCTATATCTATCAATAAAGTAGGTAATCGCAGGGCACCAATAGCAGCCACTAAAGATTAGTTGACCCCCTCAATGCGTGGCCTAAGTTCTTCCTACAGCTTATATCTGAAATCTCTCCACATCACTTCAACTCCACTTATACCTAGGCCAAGGTCCCATCATGTCGTAACTAAACTGGTAAAATGCTTCCAACGGGTGCCCCTATGTCAAACTTGACCCAACAGCATACATTGTCCTCACAGAAACCAGAGTTGTTTTCTTTCTTTGTTGTTGTTCCTTGAATACCAACATGATCACCTTCAAATCCTTTAATAGCTTCTTATTGCCTTAATTATTAATTTCAAACTCAAAACCAAGATCTAAAAGGCACTTCAGAATTAGGCTTCTGCCTCCAGTGCCAACACTATCAAGCCTCTTCTCTCTGATGTTTTTGATGCTGTCCTTTGGTCCATGCCTGGATTATTTAAGCTTCTGCCTCATGGCCTTCATTCTCATTGTTTTCTCTAGTGAGAATGCTCTTCCAGATCTCTTTGTTTGGTTGGCTCCTTCTCATCACTCAGGCCTCAGATTCAAAGACACTTCCTGAGAGAGGCCTCTCCTGACCTGCTTAGCTCATTGACAGCACTGATCACAATCTGCAGTTATTTGTTCTCTAAAATCCTGACTATTGAATGAGCCGGATTTGGTATATATAAGCAGAAAACAACTTTCTATTAACCTCGATCCCTTGACTCATTATCCTCCACAATGGATAATCCCATAGCTTCTTCTATTCCTGTCAAATATTAAAATTCCAATCCAGTGAAGCATCTACACTTTAGTTTCTTTGACTTATACTGTTGAAAGCTTTTTAGCTCTCCCAGATTGGGCCTGCCTCAGGCTGGGAAGACTGCATTGGACAAAGAGGGGGACATCAGCTTCTTTACTATTCCCCTTAACTTGCATTTCCTTCCTCTTCCCACCCAACTGTGTAGGCTCTCTGAGTCTTCGGAACTGGAACAAGGGCAGAGCTAGGAGAGATATAAAAAGACTTAATTCACTTGAATCATTGTAACCTGGCATCAGGCCTTCTGCGTTGTAGGCCTAACTACTGATTCTTTCTCAAGTTGCAGATTCCCCATCTGCAGTTTTCTCACACAGTTAATACTTTTGATACTGGTTGATTACACTCCTGGCTTCTTGTGGCTTCCTCCCCCAAACAACCATTTTAGGGTAGCCTCAATCCTTTGAGCAGTCTCCTTTTGAGATAACATGATACACGGATCCCTTTTGCAGAGGCTATATCTGGAGCAGGGACAATAATTCAGCTTTGTATTGCCAAAGTGAGGGTATACAGGATGGTCTCAGTCCATTCAGGCTGCTATAACAAAAATATCATAAATTGGGTGGCTTATAAGCACCAAATATTTCTTTTTCACAGATTTGGAAGCTGAGAAGTCCCAAGATGATGGTGCTGGCCGATTTGGTGTCTGGCTAGAGCCCTCTTCCTTATTGATGGCCACCTACTCAGTGTTATCTCACATGATGGAAGGGGCAAGGGAGC
Organism: Lynx canadensis; assembly: GCF_007474595.2. Lineage (NCBI taxonomy): Eukaryota > Metazoa > Chordata > Mammalia > Carnivora > Felidae > Lynx > Lynx canadensis. The sequence goes on along the minus strand of NC_044310.1, from coordinate 128,980,567 downwards.
TCTCTGGGAGCTCTTTTATAAGGGCATTAATACTATTCATGAGGGCTCTACCCTCATGACCTAATCACCTCGCAAGATCTCTACCTCCAAATACCATCACATTGTGGATTAGGTTTTAACATATGAATTTGAAGAGGTAGACACATTTAGATCATAGAAAATACTTTCCAGTGAAACCTGCTACCAGATGTTACTGAAAGTTAGCTGGAGGCTTTCAGCCATGACTAGTAAGATATCAGACCCTATGTCTCCCAGACTTCTGCTTTATGAGAATTAAACTTTCTGAGGATGAAATAATCTGCTCCCTTATACCCTGAGCTGCTTGCTAACAACACCCTGTCCATCACTGGTTAATTTCAGGCCTCTATTCCTTGTTGCTCTTTATAGCCAGGAGGTGAGTTTTGGCAATATATGGTGGAACCAATTCTATCCAACCAATCCTCTTACATAGGCAACCTCAAAGATCTAACACTTCAATTTAGAATTTGGAGTATATTACACCTACTGTTCTTAGTCTTAGGAACTCAGTTAAAACTCCCAGATGGTGAGAGCCCCATTTAATACCCTGTTATTTTTTCCCGCTTTTTTTCTGTAACCCTCACTAGAATATACACAATGAAAGCTGGGATCTTGTCCATCTGGTTCTTTGATGAATTCCTAGCTCTTAGCCCAGTTCCTGGCCCATAATCTGTGCTTAGTAAGTATTAGCAGAGGAAATTAATCTTTGCTATGTATATACATTTTTTTAGTTGTTTAGTTCCTTTATCTATAACATTTGTTTCCAACTTAACTTTCAGCATGAGGGACACAAGAGAAAAAATATGTAGCATACAGAGAAAAGAATCGGGGACTGTTATGTAGATTATAACCTTTATTTAGAATTTGAAGCGTCTAAGAAACCAGTCACTATCAGGGATTTACAAATTCCCACTGTTAGCCCATGGGTCTTTTGTTTAAAATGCAGTATTTAAACTGTCTAGTACTTTTTTTTTTTCTATTTCAGTTCTTGGTAAATTATTTCCAAGTCACTCATCACCCCACTTGCTCTCCCCAGAAGAGCTATTCAACATAAAATGGCCTGCATAGTTCTAAAAGGTAAGAGCCCTGGCTCTCACCAGACAGGTATTGGTCTTACCAACATTGTCTTGCTTCACCTACTCCGCCTCCCCCTGGGACTTCAGAGAGCCTCAGTAATAGCTCTGACTTCACATGAGGCAGAAAAAAGAGAAATACCTGGAGAATTTTCTGTTATTGGGTGATCAACACATCCTACTTATTATAAGAATTGTCACTATCATTAGGATGTATTAGCAGGCCACCCTACCAGGATGTTTTATGTAGTACAATTAGTGAACCTCCTGTCATCACCACTTTGTCAACACATTTTATTTCTCCAACTAATTAAGCAAACTAGTGTGTATTTGCATGGTTATAGTGAACAATTAAGTTTTGCAAAGGAAATGAAAGGAAGGGTGTCTGTCCAGAAGAACTGAGGATTCTACTCTGGAAGGTCAGCCACCTAATGAGAAGACATCTAGCTTCCCTGAGGGGCTCCTTATGTGTTAGTAATGATTTTGCCAGGTCAGTGCAGGTGAAAGTGATGTGATTGTATGCTTTGGAAAAGGTCAAGAGGAAAAAGTATGTGGACAGTTTAATAACTTAAACACAACACACGTAAGACAAGGACAAAGCCCAGCTCTGAACTTTTTCCCCAAGTTTCTCCAGAACTATTGGAAAGAAAAAGAGGAATGAGGGGAGAATTATTTCAAAGAGGAATGAGGGGAACATTATTTCAAGAGACATCTGTGGAGACTGTCAAGTTTATTATCAACATAAGTGAATGTTAGGCCTTTTTTAGGGGGGGACAAGCAAGATCTGAAATAAGGGTAGGAAATCACCACTCTTCCATAACAAATGGAGTGCCCAGGCCATAAAAATTAAATTCTGTGAGTTCTGGTAAAATATCTAGAAATAAAGGAGCACTATAGTTCTGCATTAGTACAGAGATAGTTTCTTCTTCCCTGAAAAATATGTGGCAACAACAAATGTTTATCCTTTACATATGGTACCTTATTTTGTTTTCACAATTTAACTTGAAGTCACACATCTTTCTAACATACTTCTAGCATTTCCCTGGAGTCTGACTGCCCATATCTGTATCCTGGTTCTACTCAATGCCTTTGCTGGCTGCCCATATGGCAAATTTGTGCAGGCTTGAAAAAGGTGCACTTTTTAAAAAATGCTTTACTTCCATCTGTCAAAACTGTCATAATGTACTGATTTTGTTAGGATAAAACACTGTACTGCCATCTTCCGGAAAATTGCCCTATCAATACACAAATCTACCATGACTATAATCAGAATGGCAAACCCTTAGGTGGGACACCTTTTGTGGTATACAACATATAAAAACCACCTTAGTTCTGCTCCTTTTTAGCTCTGTGAGCTTGTGCAATTATTTAACCTCTCTCTATTTCTGTAAAGTGAAGCCAATAATAGGTTTCTGGGGACTAAATTAGTTAATGCATATAAAGTACTTAGGTACTTGGCAAATAGGAAACATTCAGTAAATATAAATTATAATCATTATTACTGATGAAAAAATATACTTTGATTAGACAGCTTCCCCAAGGATATCCAAATAGTAAAAGGAAAAACTGGGATATGAATTGGGTCTGGTTTCTCTCCCCCAGCACTCATCTTCTTGCCCCTGATTCATGACATCTCCTGGGTCGGGCATGTGTTCTGTTGTCAAACATCAAAAGCTTTGCTTCATCAACATTGACTCTTAACCAAATGGAAAGTAGCTGTGCAATAATCTGTTACTGGTAGGAATGGCATAGACATACATTCTATTGTTTGTATTTAAATTTTAAAAATGTAAATAGTTTCCTTCAGAAAATCATGTGATTCTGCTTGGTATGCACTTCCTTTCTGTTACCTAACTTCTTGTAAAGAGTATCCTTTGTTATGTGTACTAATCTGGGACTTAATGTAATTATAGCCTTTAAAATAAAATCTTTTAGAACTATGCCCTTTTGAGGGTTTATGGATTCATGAAAATCAGAGCCCTGGTCATGGGAAAAAAGTTTGCAAACAGCTATGAACCCTGGGATGGGATGGGAAACTGGTGTCCATGTTCTAGACCAGACCTCTTTCTCATTTCATGTTCCCCTTAGAGACATAGGAGATTGCCTCTGTGGGACCTGAAACAGCCTTAGAACATGGGAGAATCTTCCCTTCTCACTCTTCCTGTGCACTATGCCCCTGCCAGCTCCCCCTATAATAAAAACCCCCCACCTCCTTCCAGCCTGTTAAACATAAGCAAGCTTGGCTGTAGTTCGTATCCTGAAGGCCCCCATATGCATCTTCAGATCTTTTGGAGAAATTAACTTCCCCAATTTCTGATAGCTTGGAATGAGCAAAATCCCATCTTGTGTGGCTGTTCATGGAGCTGGAGGTTCATGGAGCCTCAGATTTGTTTCTCTGCTTTTTCCTTGCTCTGCTCTGCAGCACGAAGGGTGGGGAGGCATTGACGGGGGAAGGCTGACTAATCCCCATAGGCTGTGTTTTCAACTCCTATTCTGCAGGCACACACTTATGGTTGGATTTGGATGGGAAGGCACTGATGGAAGACTGGACATTGGTGGGAAGAAGGGAGAAGCTGCCATTTCTCTGCCTGTGGTAGGATTTCCAATATCAGCTGCTTCTCCTCTGTGTCTCCAGCAAACTTTGCAATGACCCATCTTGGCTCCAGCTCACACTGGGTCACCCCCTTCCCAGGGCTCCAGTGGCAACACTCTTCTCTTGTCCCTTCAAATTTGGGATTATAGGGGTCTCCTGTTCTTGATCATCTCTGGGTTGCTTCCTCTGTACCAAATAGCCTTATAGCATGTTCCCTGTCCCCTGTATAGCTTTGGAATCAATTCTCTGTGTTTGTTTTACATGCTTGGAGTGGTTTCTGCTTTTCTGGTTGGGCCCTGACTGATAAAGGCTGATTTTAGAAAAGGTGGTTGTGGTGAGGTAGAATCAAGCATAAATTCATGAATATGGTATGCAGAACAAAGATTATGCTATGAGGAATGCATATGTTGTGGGAAATGATTCAGATTAAAAATAAGATGTTGCTGGCTTGTAAATGCTATGTTGCAGGAAGAAAGGAGGTTCGTACTCACCAAACTACCATACAACAATCATACTCAGACCTTAACCCATCAAAACCACAGCTTTCTTTCATACAAGAATACAGTTCTGGGCTTTTCCTCTGAAAATTCCTTTGTAATCATCAGGGAAGTAATAGACTCCTGCCACTAAGGCAGTGCATAAGAAAACTTCTGATACTCAGGATAGCTGGTGGGGGTGCAAAATTCAAAATACTTACTTGAAAGGATGATAGGGTGACAGTGTTCATCCAGTAAAGCATTAAGGATAGCTGTTTTGTTCAGTCATTCTATTACTATTAGTGAATGACTACCATGTTCCATGCTATTTTAGGTACTGGGGATAGAGCAGTAAGTGAACAAACAAAAAAATACTCTGTCTTTATGGAGTGTATAATATAGAGGTGAGGGACAGAGGAGGTAGACCATAAACAAAATATATAAGTAATATGTAAAAAATGTAATATATTTTATAGAGTAAAATAATGCAGGGAAATAAATAGTAAGTTTTGGGAGTAGAGGGTTAGAATTTTAAATAGGAAGGTCAAGGAGGGCCTCACATAGAATGTTATTTAAGTAAAGACCTGAGGAGGTAAAAGAAATAGTCATGGATCTTGTGAGTAAAGAGTATATGGGCCGAGAGAGGGAAAGGACTTACAGCATCATATTTGGATGAGGTGGGAGTAATAGGAGAGACTCAAGGAGGAATTCAAGGTTTCTGATCAGAGCCTGTGGAAGGACAGCATTTTTATTAATCGAACAGAGCAAAAATGAGATGGGGGAGGTTGGGTTGAGTTTGGGGAGATTAGGAGCTTAATATTTAGATATATTAAATACGATAAGCCTATTGCACATTAAAGAAGAGATGCCACATAGGCAGTTGCATCTGTAAATCTAGAATTCAGAGAGAAATTTCAGAGTCGTCAGCATATCAAGAGTACTTAAATTAAATTTAAGGCCCCAAGGAAATGAGAATAAACATAGATAGGAAAATAAAAGGCTGAAGATCGAGTCCTCATCACTCCAAAATTACGAGGTCAGGGAGATGAGGAGGAGATCAAAAAGAAGCTGTATTAGGGTTCTCCAGAGAAAAACAACCAATAGGATTTATATACAGATACAAGATACATTGAAAGGGATTTATTATAAGGGGCTGGCACCCCCAATTATGGAAGCTAACACCCTGACAGACACTCTTAGAAATGATTTTTTACCATTTATCTGTGCATCTTTCAGCCTGATTAAGTTGGCACTAAAACTAACCATAAGAAGAGACTTAGAAGTAGTGGCAAATGAGGTGCAAGGCAAGTGAAGGATATGTTTGAAGATAGAATGTGCCAAATGCTACTAATGGATAGAATACAGTGAGGACTAGGGACTTACCATTGGATCTAGCCATCTGGAGGTCACTGGTGATGCTGAAAGGAGTAGTATCACTGGATACAACACAGAGTAGGCTCAAGGGAGAATGAAATGACATGGCAGGGAAGGACAGATTAGAAAATAAGAGGAGAGGTATATAGTAGAAAATACCTGGAGAGTTTCTGTAAAGGGAAAGACAGAAATAAATGGTAGCTAGAGAAGGAAGTAGAGGTAGTTAGGAAGAAATTTTTTTAGGTAGGAGAATAAACAGTTAGTTAATTTGTTGACAAGGAAGATGTAGTAGAGAAGAAAAAATCACGGTTCAGGGAAAAAAGGGATAATTTCTGCTATGTAGTCTTTGATCAGACTGGAGGAGTTGGTGCCTAGGGCACAAGTTAGTTAAGAACATGGACAGTGCATCCATAGTACCAGGAGAGAAGGCAGAGTGTATGGGCACAGATGGAGGTAGGTGAGTAGTTGTGGTAGGAGTTTGTAAAGTTCTCTTCTGGTTGCTTTTATTTTCTCAGTCAAGTATGAAGCTGAGGAGTAGGAATCAAATCATCAACTAGGAAAGGAGTCTGGGGGAAGAGGTATTGGAGGTTTCAAGTATGAAATAGTCCACTAGAAGAGTAGAAGAGAAATAGATGTGGAAATTCAATTTCCAGTTAGTGTTAAGACCCCACTTGAGATTAGTGGTCATGAATTTAAATTGAGGGCCTTTATCATGGTTTTAAGGTTTTTCTTTTGTCCAGTTCAGTTACACAGTTGCAGGCATAGAGTTGACAGAGTTGGATTTAAGTAGGGATGTGTTTTAGCCTATGATGAAGCTACAGAAGGACACATAAGTCATTAATAAATGCAAAGGAGGGATTACAATTATTGGTTACAGAATTAAGGCTGGATAAGAAGGGGAGTGAATCCAAGATGGGTCAGAAAAAGTAAAACATCATGGATGAATTTTAGGTCCTGACAGGTCTAAAGGGAGGTTAGAGAGAAGATCATGGAAGGGAAAATGGCAGGTGGTGGTCAAAGAGTAGGATGCTGGAAATAGAGAATATGGGGGGGGGGATGTAATTCAGGTAATAACAAAATCTATGGTATAATCACAGAAAGAGAAGATCATAGGAAGCGGGGAGGTCAGGGACTGAGAAGCCAGGATATCAGGATCATATTAGATTAGAAAGACATTGAAATCAGCAAGAAGCAATAGTGGTATAAAAGAAAATGGCAATGAACCAGGATCAAAAATCTTCAAAGTATGAGTTGATAACTATAACGAAGAGGACTGGTATGTAGAAGCACCTGATCATTTGAGATTCAAAACTGAGTGTTTTCATGGAGAAGGAAGGAGCAGTGAAGAGGTAAGAGGACACCTCTCCCTCCTGCAAGCCCAGTGTCTGAGAATACAGAGGGACCAATAGCTATTATTAAAGGGCTATTGGGGAAGTGGCACTCTCAAGAAAGAGTCAGGGACTAGAACATAAGATGTCTTTCATTATATGGGACCAGCAGTTCTATAAGTCATACCCTAAGAGTTTTAGGAACTGGCTACATACAGTTGGAAGATGTGATCAGAAAAGGATTCCATGGTGATAAGTATATGGAGAGTATAGACAATGAAGGATTCTATATGATATTTATAATGATGGAGATTTGGGACTTCTTAACATGGATTTCTTTTGTTGAAACTAGCTTTTTAAAACTATTGACCTATAGTTTTGCTTAATTATGGAAGGACTAATTTCTTCTCATGGGGCAAGGTGCACAGACTTGAATACATATGAACTGGATTGTGTTTAAGAGATAATCTTCCATGTGCTATGATGCACTATACTTGAGATAATGTATGGAAATTGGGTGAAAACCAGAGTTTGGGTCAGGATGGTGAGATAACTACAGATTAAGAAAAAACTGAATGGAAGTGGGAAGAAGGAGTTGTTAGAATGTTAAATCAACCCTGACTTACTATTATGGGATGCTCCTTCCTCTATCATGCTACAGGCAATATGTCATGCCCTGCTATTGGTAATATAGATTTCAAGGGTGGGAAGAGGAAGAAACTGACTGACATAGATTTTGAACCTTACATGAATGATTGATACATATCTTGAAATCCACAAAAGTAAATTTTTATTGTACTTTTTCATCAATTGGACTTACTCTTTGTTGCTTTCAACCTCATTCCCACCTAATGGTGGAGAGTATAATCCATTCACTTTTAGGTAAATTCAGATAAATAATGGTTCACTTTGTCCTTTCAAGTAAAAGCTCAAATTCATACTTTTTCTCTACCCATTCTTCTCTCCAGTGTCAACACTGTAAGTCTAGGGTAGAGAGAAATTCATCTTCATTCAGGGGAAGGTCAGTGCTTACATTTAATCTGTAACATGACAGAAGGTGATCAAACATGGTGGCACAGTCTCTGTCAGCAATGCAGTGTGATCACTGACATCTGCTGTGCTCTCACTGGCTTCTAATCCCCTTGCCCAAAGCTGCCCTCTGTGATTACATCTCCTTGTCATAAACATGAGATCTGATGAGGACTAGTGGCCATCTTTTGGCTTTTACACATTCATTTGTGTGGTAGTGGGCAGGTGGATAGGGATCTTGAAAATGTTTGCTCATTCCACTCATAGGTCTATGAGAACACATCTTGAGGTGTGGTGTCCTTTGTTTTTCTCTTTGCCCTTACAGGCATAGCCATGCTATACTAGAAGTGATAGTTTTACTTTGCAGTAGCTACCTGTGACTGCATAAAGATTTCTCCAAGAGGTTTGCTCTCCCTGGGCTTGACTTAGGACAGAAGACCCAGATGCCCTGTATTTTCATATCTCCAAATTTAAGTGGATTTTTTTTGTGTTACCCCACATATTTGCTATAGAGTTGGACATGTGTGTTTCTTCCCCAGTGCTCAACAATGAGAAGAATTCTCTTTTATGTCTAACATTCCTGTTATTCTAATAATTGTATTTACTATTCTGAATTCAAACCACCTTTAGTTCATGAAGACATGGGAACTTGGTCAGGGCAGGGAGAGGAAATCATTACTTACTGAAGTCATAGGCTTTATCCCTGTAGTAAGACACTTGATACCCTTGTACTGTGTGGTTCCCCATGAAGAGAAGCCTTGAGGGCTATGACTGGATAAGATACATAGTAAGTTTTTATGTTCTCCTGGATTATCTATTTTTACTTTAGTGAAAAGCTTGGGTTGATAAGTGAAATAATATGTATAGCAATAGCCGAACTTTTTGGAAGAAAGGTGCTATGGAAATGGAAATAATTGTTTTAAATTTTTGAGACTGAGAAAGAAAGAATGAGCAGATGGCTCGTCATGCTTTCATTGGTTTTCAGGTTGGTTCCAAATGGTAAACTATTGCCTGGGCAAATATTTGGAATCAAAATGACCCTACTCCATTTGTTCAGAATATTTCAGTACTCTGTGTACTATGCAAGTCATGTTCACCATTATAAAAGGACATAAAACTTGCTAGGAAAAAAAATTTGTGATTTATTAGAGTACTGGGATGAAGTTTGAAAAGAAAGCAAGTGAAGGAACAGATATCCATCACCAAATGGCAAAGATGCTAACAGAGAAAGAAAAGATTCTGAGAACATTGTGGAATTTGAAGTTAAGGTGGTAGAGCTTTTATCTAGGTGTGTGCAAAATGTGCAAACTCTATGTGCTCCATTGTCGTAGAGACCAGGAGTATTTTGAATTATAAGTCAAAGAGAATATTGTGCAGTCTTGATGGAACCAATAATATTTGTAAGTAAATGACATTTTTAAAAACTTTAGTTAAATATGACATGACTGTATTTTGGAATAGCTCTTGAGAATAAAAGTAAAGCTAAATGATATATGACTGAAGAACATCAATCAAATTACTTGGACCAAAAATAAAGAAAGAAAAATATTGAAGCATATTTAATGAGTAATATGAACTAAATTTTAGAGAGTGGGAAGTGGCTCACTCAAAGTTCTAGTTTATTACTTGAGATTAACTCAAAGACAGTAGTCGTGTGTCAAGGGTAGAGTGTGCCACAGCCTATACCATCAGACCTGAATCTGATCTCCCATTGTACCACTGCCTAAGTATCAGTTTCTCCTTCTGTAAAATGGAAATACTAAAATATACTTCATGATTTGCAGAACTGAGGTAAAATACATACATCACTTAGCATAGTGTCTGGAACGTAGATTGAGGATTTTGCATCTCGTCCCTCCCAGTAAATTTGCTGTGCAACAGATTGCACTGATATCACCTGAACTTTTCAATGTTTCTTTAAAAGATATTTGAGAATAAATTTAATAAGAGAAGCCCGTTTGCTCTGCTTTTTCCCCTCTTAATGACTGAGTAAAACTTAATGCCTAGAGTCCCATGGGAAGAAGGCTAGAAAGACCTAAGTATTAGTTTTCCTTAAATAGAAAGCAGATTTATTCCTTCTGGCTATGCTTTTGCTGCTGCCTGTGTCTCTAAGCAATTGATATGTTTTGGCTGTGATTTGTATTTGTCATTATTAGAAGTTGGACAAGTATAAATTAGTCTATCCCACTGCAAGCCAATGGTCATTCCTGAAATAGGAGTCTATTATCCCCCTCATGTTGTGATGTATTACAAAAAAGGATATTGCACTGGACAGTGCGGGTGGGGGTGGGGGAGGAGCCTTGAAAGAAAATAGAAAAAAAAAAAAAAGGATGGCACTCTTGATGATCTTGCTCAAATGTGTCCTGTCCAAGAAATCTTTAATCATCTAGTAAGAATTAATTGTTTTATGTTTCATCAAGTGATTTCTACTGTTTGATTTTTTACTTATGTCTTTCTTTATCCTGTATTATGTTTATTTTCTTACCAGTCTCTTTTAGCTGTCTGTAACTGCTATGAGAGCTAGTCTGTCTTCTCATTCACCACAACTTTTCCATTGTACCTAGCATCCAGTCCTGTGCACAGGTGTCCGAACAAAGTCAGCCCCTGTCAATGACTCCCTCTCTGCAGTAACCCCAGGCCTTGAGGGCCTTGGGTACTGTGATTATATCCATGGAAATGCTTAATTTGGGAATTGGAAAGATTTTTCAGGTAACTGTAATGATCTAAAACCCCATTTTGAGGCAAGAAAGGTTGTGCAGTCACCCTGTAATGCAGAAAGGCCTTTCTGATCCTGCTGTCTTCCAGCTCCTTGGCTGAGAAATGGCATAGACTTGTAAAGCTTGTTTCCAAGCCAAAGGCACACCCATTTACATAGTTGTGGCTATTTATTTCAATATTACTTTTCCTTCTCCAATGCTCTTCTCCCTTCTCAATGTTTTCTCACTGCTCTATGGAAATTCTTTTATTTATCAAATTACTGATCTGAAGAGGGTAGTAGTGGGGGATATTGCATGAAAGGACCAGTCAATTGACATATATGATTATCCTGAAAACCTGACATTTCAGTTTACTTGTTACCCTCCTAAAAATTAAATAACGTCTTTTTAGGGCACAAAACTGGGACTGCTAAAAACTCTGATTTTAAATATTCATCTGTGTCTGGGCCAGACTTAAACATATTGTTCTTCGTGGGAAATGATTATGTCTTACAGTTCCCTTCAATACTATCGTGCATAAGCCAGCAGATCTCTATTCTTTTTGATTGGAAAATGTAAATCATATTTAAAAATTGTTCCAAAACAGAGTCTTGAGCTGAGTCCTTGGACACAAAGTTGCAGCTCACTGCAGATTCTGATAGTTGAGTTACAACTCACTGAAAATCAGGGGTTTAAAATGGAAGCACTGACAAACCTTCAAGCCAGGGCAGCACAAATGGCGCCTTGATAATTTATAGTCTACAGGCAGCTCTTGGGTTTATTATCACAATGACAAATGCACTGTCATTGTTAATAGGATATTTCCCAGCAAGGACTTCTTGTTATGCAAGCCAGGTTCGGTATGTCATGCAGCATGATAGCAATAAAGTCTACAAGAATTTGTAATGAACTTCAATTACTAATAGATTATGGTTAATGCGAAATATGTGCAGTAAAGATATGGGTTTTTATATGCGCCTTCTGGTATTCTACAAGGCAATGATTTATGCTACAATTTATGTTAACATTTTCTGCTATGAAAAGGCCCAATTTGGTAGAAAGCCACTTCATCCATAACAAATATTCAAGATAATTTTGCCACATAATATAAATGAAAGTATAAAATTAGATATTAATCTATTTAATTTTAGCATTTTTATTTTTATTAAAAATGGAGACTATTTTCTCTCCTGAGTAGTACTGTTGGGTAAAAATTCTTGCTATAAAACAAAAATATGAGATATATTGATGTATTTGAGTTAAATGTAACATTTTGTATGTTAATTTCTTTGTTTAACTTCCTGCTGTAATGAAGGACCCAGTTAAGATTTGATATATGCTGGTGTCTTTCTTATGTAAGTATTATTTTAAATTAAGAAAACCCACAAGTATTCATGTTAAGTTAACATGAATTTATAATCCACATCATGATTCCTCTCACTAGGGAGATTGACAGTTGTGATAATAAGTGTGGAACTACATATATAAATGATTTATGTTTGCACGTGTGTGTGGGATAAACACACAGACACATACATATACAGTCTATATACATATAAGCCTTGACAGAAACAGACAAAATTGAAAAATGTGAACTACTGCTACTTGCTAGTTTAGTCAAGTATAGACCAAAAATAATTCAATAAAATTAAACAATAAAAAATGAAACAATTCACCAAAAGACTTTGAGTTACATGATAATGAGTTTAAAATTACGAATGTAGAGGGGTGCCTAGGTGGCTCAGTCAGTTAAGCATCTGACTTCGGCTCAGGTCATGATCTCACAGGTTTGTGGGTTCCAGCCCCACATTGGGCTCTGTGCTGAAAGCTTGGAGCCTGGAGCCTGCTTCAGATTCTGTGTCTCCCTCTCTCTCTCTGCCTCTCCTCCCTCTTGTGCCTTCCGTCTCTTTCTGTATGTTAACAATAAATAAAAAGAAATAATAGGCATTAAAAATTAAAAAAATAAAATTATGAACATAGAGCAGGCACAGTCTTGGGAACCTACCGAAAACGTTTTACATCTATAAGATGTGCATGTGTGTGTAAAAGCTAAGATGTTTTTAAAAAGATGAATTTCAAAAAGCTTGGTCCTTAAATTCAGAAAACATATTTTTAATGTTCTACCTTTTCTTTTAATCCCTGAAATCATTTTTCCATAGGTCCTCTGTGATATCTTGCAAATGGCAGGTACACATGTAATGAATACATTTGCACTCGCTACTGTCCTTACTTGAATAAAGTTTGAACTGTTTTTTCTCTCTGACCCATGACTGTGCTAAGAATGATGAGTGGCCTTCATGTCAAGAGTTAAGTTCTTGGCTTCTGGAGAAGAGACCTAGCTTTGCCACTTCTTAGCTTGGACTGTGTGCAAGTCTATCTAAACCTATCAAATATCAGAGTTTTCACCTGAAAAATGAGAATAATTAGTAAAGAATGCCTTTTGATTTTGAAAATTAAATAATGTCAAAAAATTTGCATAGTGTGTGACACATAATGAGTGCATAATTCATTTTAGATATTATTTTATTTGCAGCATTTAGAGAAATAGTGTTCTAGATATGTCAGTGAATGATTTAATATTTCTATAATTATTACTATCATCATTATTATTAATATTCCTTACAAGTTTCCAGATCTTGTAGGTTTTGAGGCTCTGGTAAGCCAGAAAATCACCTGGTTGATTCCATAAAATAATAGATTTCTGGTACTCACATGTGGTTCAGATCTAGGATAGGACCAATAAATTTGCATATCCAACAAGCCTCCCAGATGATTCTTCTGCCAACTGAAATTTTAAAAGCAATGCATAGGTATAGCTTACAGATTTTGTTGATGTTCACATCTCTGTAACTTGTTGAAACAGAACTAAAATACCATGATGAATGACTAAATCATCTAGTAGGTGAGATTTGACATTGTGCTGATTAAACATCTAGAATCCAGGTGATTGATAAAATAGGTACACTTCTCACCTTAATTTTTTGGCCTATTTGGGGGAAAATGTTTTTTCTTCAAAAATATACCCTGTGTTGTATTTTTCAATTTTTTTTGTCTTATTTTCTTCTTGGTCTTTTACAGATTAGAAAAATGATTCTGAGAAACATGGGAAAGACTTTGGTTAGATTAACCTATTTGTGGTAGTTAGGGTGTTAACTTACTCCAAATAAGTTAACATTGTACACGAAAGGTCAAATATTGTTCCTATCTCATGTAATAGTGTGAGGATAAACAGTACACCCTGTTATGGTAACTCCATCAAGATTCAGCTCCTTCTACCTGTTGCTCTGAATTCCCTATGGCATTGCTGCTCTTTCTGAACAGTCTAGATAGCTCATTATCATATCCACATTCCAGTCATCCAGAAGGAGGAGAAGCAGAAGAGGAGAACATACGTCTTACTTTGTCAGCATAATCCACAAACTGTTACTTCTTCTCACATCCCATTGGCTAGAATTTAGTCATATGACTATACGTAGCTCACAGGGAGGGTAGGAGATACAGTCTTCATCTGGGGAGCCATGTACCTCATTAAAAATTAGGCATTATGTTACCAGAGAAGAAGGGGAGGACTGCTATTAGGAAATAGTCTCTGCCACATTACCTTACAATTCTCCACTCAGCTGGAGTTACATAGGGCCTTATCATTTGCCATTACTAAGTCTCTTTTGTGATGGATACTCAAGAACTGATAACATGTTACACAAGACCAGAATACTAGATCAATTCACTGGGATTGTCCTCCTCTGCCCCAGAGGGCAGGCCACAGTTATATAGGACTTGCCTTGTGAAGGTAATACATTGTAGCCTCAAAGTTGGCTAAGTCCAACAAGTGCTGTCTTTATACCAGAGTCCCTTTATACTCACTTTATACCAAGTGAGAACAGTCCCCAGGAAATAATAGTGAACATTTAGAAGCTAGGAGTTAATTCATATCATGAAGTTCGGAGGGTTAAGAGAGACAGGAACAGAGAATCCACAAGTATCAACATTAAGAACAACTAGGATCTGGTGGTTAAGAACATGCTCTCTGGGGTTCATCTATGTGCTTGGAATTCTGGTCCCACCAGCTGTGAGAATGTGGGGGAAGTGATACAAGCAATTTACACCTCAGCTTCCTTTGTGAAATTGTGATAAAAATAGTAACTAACTCATCAAGTTGTTAGAAGGATTAGATTAAATAATGTAACACCGTGTCTAATACATAGTAACCCCTCAATAAATATTAACTATTATTAATATGGAGTCCTTAAAACTCTTTAAGGTCTGTTTATTTAGCACAATCCTTTCTGCATGATCAACTCTTTTTTCAAGTTGGAAATCTATAAATTAGACCAAAGAAAACACAGGAAGCAGCTAAGCCTGGGAGCCAATGTTACTCCACCATTCCTAGGACACACAGATGGGAAACCCATGGGTTGCCAACCTTGCCCAAACAAATCCATCCCCTGAGGTTTCTTCTGAAGCAGAAGCCCTGGCTAATTTCCTTGTCTCACTTTCTGGGGATTTTTTTTATAAAATGAGAAAGAAGTCCAAAATCTCCCAATCAGACCTAGAGAAATATAAAACCTAATAAAATAATAATAAACAAACCACAAAGACTGTAAGCAACCTCCCATTAAAAGCTATCGTGGAGTAGATTAAGCCTCTTGGGACAGCGTGCAGAATGGTCGCAATATTGATTAATAAGCCAAGGCTGCAATGTGCTTGTGCTGATAATAAGTAGCATGGAAACCGCTCTTCTAAAAAACCCTGGGATTTATGTCCAGTCTGCCTGCATCGGAAACTAGAGAATTAACTCATGAAATCCATCTAT
This sequence comes from Lynx canadensis, assembly GCF_007474595.2. NCBI lineage: Eukaryota > Metazoa > Chordata > Mammalia > Carnivora > Felidae > Lynx > Lynx canadensis. The sequence continues at coordinate 128,965,167 of NC_044310.1, read as the reverse complement.
CAACACTTGTAGAAAGAGGAATCACAGTATTGAAATGAAATTAGCTAGACAATTAGTTCGCTGTAGGACATAAATAGAGGTACTGACATTTCCTGCATCTTCTGTATCACATATCTTTGGAGAACTCGCCAGCTTGGACTGTAGTTGATGCCCCTATGATTTATTTCAACATTTTCTACCCTAGGCAGGTTGTTTGCAAGTCCTTCAAGTATCATTAAGATGAATCAGAAAACAGATAATTCTTCAAGAGAAGAATATGATCATGGGTAAGACACTGCTTATACAGAATATCCACAATGTGTCATTGCAGCCTCCAGAACAACGCATCACTGTATTTATTAATCCATTGCTGTAGAGATTACAGCAATCTGACATGGAGCCCTAATGAATTTTTGGCACATTTGGAAACTGTGACTGTCGTAGCCCACGGAGCCTCTTAAATCAACCTTACCCCTTTACTGCAGTTGCCTCTTCACGGTGTATATCACATTGAGAAATGGATTACACAACCCGTAGCTTTAACTACCCTGCATTAGTTGATTGTGTACTATGGATGTGTATTGTATGGTGTATGAATCATAGGGGAGCTAGGATATGGGTGACGGATAATTTAAACATGAAATTGGTGATGCCTGGGACCTGGTAGGAATAGAGGTAGAGAAATGAAGGCAAAAATCAAGGCAAATGGTTGGGAGAACCCAGGTGTTTGGGACTTGATTAAAACAAATTTATTAGTGAAGCATACTGTTTAGAAAGAGTGCTGTTTTACCATTCAAGGAGGTTATTATTTTTTATACTACCCTCTGAATCTCTGATGCTTCTTCCTTTCTGCAATAAGATCCCCTTCAATTTTCAGATGGACATTTGGGAGCAGAGGCAATTTAGTTCCATGAAGTCTTACCTTTTATGACAAACTGCATCTAAGATAAAAGAACATCATTAACTTAATTTGTCCACGGTATAGACACATAGTGTGAAGTTAGAAGGTATAGAGTCTAGCTTACCCCCTGCTACAAACTTGCTTTGAGAAGTGGGCTAAATTAACTTATTAGTATCTCAGCCTTCTCATCTTCAAAATGGGATAATATTCACCAATCTTTCCAATTAAGTGAGAATCACATGAGATGTTATATGCTGTTCTGTCTAGGACATCTGGGCAGCAAGAAGCAGACACCCACCAAGATACTATGAGGGAAAGGGTATTTGTTTTCAGGAAGACATGGACAGGATTGGAAATGGCAAGGAACATTACTTGAGACAAAACAAAGCTCATTTCCTGTTCAAATGCCATGTGATTTTACCTTCCTGGCATCTCTCATTTCCTGTGTGTGCCCCATTCCTGTCTTTCTAACCAACATCCTATGAGGGCCTGTGAGCCCACATGGCCCACAAGTGGCTACTCTGGATTGACTCTGTCTCAAGACCTTTCATCTCAGCTACTACAGAAAGCCACCTACCCTCCTGACAGTCCTTTGAATATGTCAAGCTCATTCCCACATCAGGGCCTTTGTACTCACATGTTCCTTCTTTCTGAATGCGGCTTCTTCCAGCTCTTTGTATGGCTGGCCCTTGCACTTCATTTAAACTTCTCTTCAAATCTCACCACCCCTTAAGGAGACCTTCCCTGACCACTCCAGCTAATATTGTACTTTCTGGCAGTCTTTTCTCCTTATTGACTTTTATTTTCTAATAGTGCCTATCCCTATCTGACATGTATCTATTTTTCTGTCTGCCGTCCCACTAGAAATCAAGCTAGTGGCATTGGGCACTTTCTTTTCTTCACTGCAGTACTCCTCTTGCTTAAAACAATGCCTTACACAAAAAATATTGGTTGAATGTATATTTCATGAGTGAGTGACATAATAAATCTCAAATTTATAATTTCAAAAATTTTTAAGAGAAGAATTATAGAGGATCAATTTCATATTTTTTAAGAGAAACCACTCCAATCAATTTCTTGGCCAACTGGTGAGTTGCCTTTTTGTGTCAGCTGTCCACCCATTGGGTCTACCCCAGACAGGGTTGAGATGGGACCACTTCAGATGGAAGCACAGGTACTTACACAGGTACAAAGCACAGGTACTTACGCATCAGACAGGCAGACATCCCAAAGTGGGGCTAGAGTGGTCCAGCCCTGATGGCACTGTAGACTTCATGAAGTACCAGCTCAGCTCTAGTCAAGGTCAAGAATTAGGTTGTCTTCTCTAGGTACTAGCTCTCTAGCCTCAGTCATAATTTTCCTAATTTTTTATCTGCTGTGCATTTTATATTGAATTTTTATGAGCAATTAATAATAATCACTGCTAATATTTTGAAATTACCTGAGTCTGCCACTTTATGAGCATATTTATGTAGCTTAACTCCTGGAATCCTCATGACCATCCTCTGAGGTAGAAACTATGATTATCTTCATTTTGAAGGTGAAAAAGTATGAGAATCGAGAGAAAGTAAGTTACCTGAGATCACTTAGTGACTAACTAACAGAGCCGGGATTTACACAGAAGTCTGGTTCTGCCTCTCCATCTATCAAGACTATTTATTTTATGCATTAATTCCCCTGTGGGGCTTAGCAAGAGGTCCTTGTTTTCTTAGAAATAACATTCTGATGGGCTAAACACTTGTAAATATGCATGTAAAATGACAAAATATTCTGTGTAAGCTATCCTTATTAAGCAAACACTTAAAATACATTAAATATACATTTAAGTCTGTGCAGTTTCACTGACTGAAGATGTAGTATTCCGTGTGACGTTTTTATCTGTTTTTATGGATATACACCAGAAATTATTACTTTTTTTTCCCCCAGACTGGCAGAATTTTTTTACTAAGAAAGTTGCCAATTTCTATAATAAGCAACTACCAAGGCCCTGTAATACTGTGCCCCACTTAATGTTTTCTCTGGATTTTGGCAATACTCCCTAACAACAAAATAAAAATGTGTCAGAACTAGTTTAAATAAATTAAGGTTTATACTAAGAGCGACAAACACTTTTAATGGGTTCTTGAGTTATGTTTACAGTAACAATATAAACACATAGGTCAAAGAAAAAGAATATAAACACATAGGTACAAGATGGATGCTTGAGAAAGAAAGAACTCACTAAATACCTGTTATTTAGTATCCATATGCATGGCACCATATTAACCACTGGGAAATGTATAATTTTGTAAAAAACAATATTCCTAATTCATGTCGCAGACTTTTTTCTGAACCACAAGAACACACTTGAGAAGTTAATATATGACTGCCCCTAAATCCTTGTAGTATCATGCAGCTTAGGCAGAAGCCAAAATTTCACCCCTTGTACCTAAATAAATTTGCAACCACTATATGGTAGGTAGTAATGAGGATTATTTTTTTAAGGCTCAAATATTTCCATGACATTAATAAATTTAAGCAAGTGAAAATTTATTTATTTATTTATTTATTTATTTATTTATTTATTTATTTATTTATAGCAAGGCCTGTTTATAGGGGTGAGAGATGAGATGCATTTTAATAAATATCCATCTACAGGAGTGCTATTCTTCTCTGTCTATAAGTAGGATGTTAATTCTATTCTTGTTTTGTTTTGCATGTGTGATTTTCAGAGAAGGCCATAATTTGCTCAGTAGAGTTTTGATTTCTCTCCTTTTGGGGAAATTGTTCAAGGTCGTCATGGCCCATATCCATCAATTATGCCTGCTTCACAGACTTCCTTTGTCAGTAGTACATATCAGTATGATTAATGGTTCAGGGTTCATATGAGAAACCTGATTGGATAACTGTCGTTTCATTTGTTGTCACTGATAATTCAGAAAACATTGATGAAGTTGTCCAAGAAAAAAGGACAGGGCAAGTCAGTTTTACTTATAATGAACAACAAAGTTGGTCTTTTGTTAGCAAAAAAGGGCTATGCACTTCAGTATATTAGGGAGGGATATTAACTCTTTTAACTGACTATCATGCAGCATTAAGTGGTGGCTCTGTAATATGAAAGAGTGAATACCACACTATGTTGAAGGCTTCATTGCTGGAAGAATGAGGGTAATGAGCCCTTCAGTAAAACCTAACTTTTGTTCTATATCTAATAGACTAGTATTATTCACTTACTTTAAATATATTTTGATTTCTTATAAATTACTGAATTATTTGCTTATTTAAAGAGACATGCTTTTTATATAAGAATGATGGATGTTTACCATTAAAGATAAAATTTAAAACATTAAATAAGTTTCCAAAAATCCCCTGAAATCTTACTGTCAAAGGATGGCTCTTGGTCTCAGAGGAGATACTAGAGGAATGTAAGAGACTCTAGAGTATTGAAATAGATTCAAGTTTTTCTGGAAATTTAATAAATAACACAAGGTGCATTTTAAGTCGGCAGAGTTTTTTCTTTTTCCCCAAGTAAATCATGCTGCTATAGCTACCTATCTTTTGAGGGTAAAAAGTTTGTTCTCATTTTCACTCTCATTTTATACTTATGTACATTCCTTTTTTAATTAATTTTTTAATTTAAATTCAAGTTAGTTAACAAACAGTGTAATATTAGTTTCAGGTGTACAATATAGTGATTGAGCAATGCTCTGCATCACTCGGTGCTCATCGTGGTAAATGCACTCTTAATCCCCTTAACCCATTTCACCCACCCATCCACCTCCCCTCTGGCAACCATCGGTGTGTTTTCTATAGTTAAGAGTTTGTTTCTTGGTTTGTCTCTCTCTTACTTTTTTTTTTCTTTGTTCATTTCTTTTGTTTCTTAAATTACATATATGAGTGAAATCATATGGTATTTGTCTTTCTCTGACTTATTTTACTTAGCATGATAATCTCTGGATCCATCCATGTTGTTGCAAATGGCAAGATTTCATTATTTTTGATGGCTAAGTAATATTCCATTGTGTGTTATACACACACACACACACACACACACACACACACACATCACCTCTACTTTACCCATTCATCAATTAATGAAACTTGAGCTACTTCCATATCTTAGCTATTGCAAATAATGCTATAAAAATAGGGGTACATGTATCTCTTTGGATTAGTGTTTTTGTATCTGGGGGTAAATACCCTATAGTGCAATTACTAGATTTCAGGTTAGTTCTATTTTTAAGTTTTGGGGGAACCTCTATACTGTCTTACACAGTAGCTACACTAGTTTGCATCCCCACCAACAGTGCAACCGAGATTCCTTTTTCTCTAAATATGTGTGTGAAGCGATATCTCATTGTAGTTTTGAGTTGCATTTCCCTGATGATGATTGATGTTGAGTATCTTTTCATGTGTCTGTTAGCCATCTGTAAGTCTTCTTTGGAGAAATATCTGTTCATGTCTTCTGGTCATTTTTTAATTGGATTTTGTTTGTTTTGTTTTTGTTTTTGTTTTCTTGGTGTGGAATTGTATACATTCTTTATATATTTGGATACTACCCCTTTACCAGATATGTCATTTGCAAATATCTTCTCCCATTCAGTAGGGTATATTTTAGTCTTGTTGGTTGTTTCCAACCAGTTTTGCTGTTCAGAAGCTTTTTATTTTGATGTAATCCCAATAGTTTATTTGTGCTTTTATTTTTCTTGCCTCAGGAGACATATCTTGAAAAATGTTGCTATGGCTGATGTCAGATAAATTACTACCTGTGCTCTCTTTTAGGATTTTTGTGGTTTCAGGTCTCACATTTAGGTCCTTAATCCAGTTTGAGTTTATTTTTACGTATGGTGTAATAAAGTGGTCAAGTTTCATTCTTTTGTATGTTGCTGTCCACATTTCCCAACACCATTTGTTGAAGAGGCTGTCTTTCTTCCATTGCATATTCTTGCCACCTTTGTTGAAGATTAATTGACCATATAATTATGGGTTGATTTCTGGTTTGTCAGTTCTGTACCATTTGTCTATGTGTCTGTTTTTGTGATAGTACTATACTGTTTTGATTACTACAGTTTTGTAATGTAATGTGAAGTCTGGAATTGTGATACTTCTGATTTTTTTTCTTTTTTGAGATTGCTTTGGGTATTTATGGTCCTTTCTAGCTCCATACAATTTTAGAATTGTTTGTTCTAGTTCTTTGAAAAATGCTATTGATATTTGGATAGGGATTGCATTACATCTGAAGATTTCTTTCAATGGTACAGAGATTTTAACAGTATTTGTTCTTCCAGCTCATGTGCATGGAATGTCTTTCTATTTCTTTGTGTCATCTTCAGTTTCTTTCATCAGTGTTTTATAGTTTTCAGAGTACAGGTCTTTCACATCTTTGGTTAGGTTTATTCCCAAATATTTTATTGTTTTTAGTATGTTTGTAAATGGGATTTTTCTTAATTTCTCTTTCTGCTGCTTCATTATTAATGTATAGAAGTGCAAACAGATTTCTGTACATTGATTTTGTAACCGTGGGTTCACCGAATTCATTTATCACTTCTAGTTAATAGTTTTTTTTATTGAGGCTTTAATGTTTTCTATACAAATTATCATGTCATCTGAAAATAGTGAAAGTTCTTCCTTACCAAGTTGAATTCTTTTCTTTTTGTTGTCTGATTGCTGTTGCTAGGACTTCCAGTACTATGTTGAATAAAAATGGTGAGAATGGAACGGGCATTCTTGTCTTATTCCTGAACTTAAGGGAAAAGATCTCAGTTTTCCCCATTGAGCACGATGTTAGCTGTGGGTTTTTCATATATGGCCTTTATTATGTTGAAGTCTGTTCCTCTAAGCCTACTTTGTTGAGGATTTTATCATGATGGATGTTGCAGTTGTTAATTCTGCATCTATTGAAATGATCATATGGTTTTTATCGTTTCTCTGATTGATGTGATGTATCACATTGATTGTGTGAGTATTGAGCCACGCTTGTATCCTGGGAATAAATCTCACTTGATTGAGTTGAATGTTTTTTTTAATGTATTGTTGGATTCTGTTTTGCTAGTATGTTGTTGAGGGTTTTTCATCTATGTTCATCAGAGATATTGACTTATACTTCTCTTTTTTGGTGGTGTCTTATCTGATTTTGGTATCAGGGTGATACTGGCTACATAAAATGAATTTCAAAGTTTTCTTTCTTCTATTTTTTGGAATAGCATGAGAACAATTGATATTAATGCATCTTTAAATGTTTGGTAGAATTTGCCTGTGAAGCCATCTGATCTTGGGTGGACTTTTGTTTGTTGGAGTTTTTTGATTACTGATTCCATTTAATTACTGGTAATCTGTCTATTCAAATTTTCTATTTCTTTTTGCCTCAGTTTTGGTAGGTTATATATTTCTAGGAACTCATCCCTTTCTTCTAGGTTGTCCAATCTGTTGGCACATAATTTTTTCATATATTCTCTTACAATTGTTTGTGTTTCTGTGGTATTAGTTGTTACTTCTCCCATTTCATTTGTGATTTTGTTTATTTGGTTCCCCCCCCCCCAACTCTTTTTTTGATGAGTCTGGCCAGAAATTTATCAATTTTTTTGATCTTTTCAAAGATTCAGCTCCTGGCTTCTTTGATCTGTTCTATTAGGGTTTTCTGTTGTTGTTGTTGGTGGTGGTGGTGGTGGTTTTGTTTTTGTTTCATTTTGTTTTGTTTTAGTTACTATATTCTTTATTTCTGCTGTAATATTTGTTATTCCCTTCCATCTGCTGAGTTTGAGTTTATATGTTGTTATTTTCCTAGCTCCTTTAGATGTAAGGTTAGGTTTTTTATTTGAGATTTTTCTTGTTCTTGAGGTGGACCTGTATTGCTGTAAACTCCTCTCTTCGATCTGCTTTTTGCTGCATCCCAAAGGTTTGGACTGTTATGTTTTCATTTTCATTTGTTTCCATGAACTTTTTCTTTTTTCAATTTCCTGGTTTACCTATTCATTGTTTAGTAGCACGTTATTTAACCTCCATGTATTTGTGGTCTTTCCAGATTTTTTCTTGTGGTCGAATCCCAGTTTCATGGGGTCATGGTCAGAAAGGTTGCATAGTATGACTTTGATCTTCTTCAATGTGTTGAGGCTTGCTTTATGGCCTCCTCATATGGAACATTCTGAATGTATCTGTTAAATACATATATTTCACTGTAGCATTCAAAGCCACTGTTTCCTTGTTGTTTTTCTGTTTAGATGATTTGTCCATCATTGATTAAGGAGGATTGTTAAAGTGTTGTTAAGGATTGATAAAGTCCTTTTCTATATTTATATTACTATTAATTGCTTCTTTTATGTTTGTTATTAACTGTTTTATGTATTTGGGTACCTTCATCTTGGGGGCATAAATATTTACAATGGTTATATCTTTTTGTTAGATTGTTCCCTTTAATATTATTATAAAGGCCCTTCTTTGTCTCTTGTTACAGTCTCTTTTAAAGTCTATTTGTCCAATATAAGTATTGCTACCCTGATTTTCTTTTGACATCCATTTGCATGATAAATGTTTCTTCATCCCTCATTTTCAATCCATAGGTGTCTTTAGGTCTGAAATTAGTCTTCTGTAGGCAACATATAAATTGATCTTGTTTTCTTTATCCACTCTTTCACCCTGAATCTTTCGACTGGAGCATTCATACATTTACATTCAAAATATTATTATATATATGCATTTATTGCCAATTTGTTACTTGTTTTGTGTTTGTTTTGTAGTTTTTTTTTATTGTCTGATCCTTCTCTTGCTCTCTTTCACAGTTTCTGGCTTTCTTTAGTGAGGACACTTGGATTTCTTTCTCTTTATTCTTTGCATATGTATTAGTGGTTTTTGATTTGTGGTTACCATTAGGTTGTACATAACATCTGTATATAGCAGTCTGTATTAAATTGATGGTCACTTAAACTTAAACCTATTCTTAATTCCTTTCTCCCTAGTACTTTTGTTATATAGTATCACATTTTGCATCCTTTTATCTTGTGAATCCTTTGACTAGATTTTACAAATATATTTTTTACTGCTTTGTGTTTCCTACTTTTCATACTCTTATGGTCTTTCCTTTGTACATAGAGTCCCTTTTAACATTTCCTGTAGGGCTGCTTAGTGGTCATAAAGTACTTTAGTTTTTGTCTGAGAAATTCTTATTCCTCCTTCTTTTCTGAATGCTACCCTTTGCTCGATAGAATATTCTTGGCTGTAAAATTTTCCCATTCAGCACTTTGCATATATGCCCTCCTTTCTGGCCTACAAAGTTTCTGCTGACAAATCCACTGATAGCCTTATGTGGTTTCCCTTATAAGTAAATGTCCTCTGTTGCTGCTTTAAAAATATTTTCCTTATTACTTCTTTTCCCATTTTAATTACTATGTGTCTTTGTGTGGACCTCCTTGGATTGATTTTGTTGGAGAATCTCCATATCTCCTGGATCTGGATTTCTATTTCTTCCCCAGATTCAGGAAGTTTCAGCTATTTGTTCCTCAAATAAATTTTCTGCCTTCTTCTTTTCTGTCTCTTCTTCAAGGATCCCTGTAATGCAAATGTTATTATGCTTGATGGAGTCATTGATTTCTCTAAGTCTAGTCTCATTTTGTATGTTTGTTTTCTTTCATCTGCTCAGCTTGATTCTTTTCCATTACTGTCTTCATTGTCATTAATTTGTTCCTCTGTTTCCTCTAGCCTGATATTTATTTCATCTGGTGTATTTTTAATTTCATTTATTGTGTTCTTCATCTCTGATTAGTTCTTTTTTATCTCTTTGTTAAAGGTCTCACCGATGTCCTTCACTTATAAGGACATAGGATAGTACAGTGACTATCTTTATGATCATTACTTTGACTTCTCTATCAGGCATATTACTTACATCCATTTTGCTTAGGTCTCTTACTGTGGTTTTGTTCTGTTCTTTTCACTTGGGACATGTTCTCTGTCTCTTCAGTTTGTCTCTCTGTCTTTTTCTTTGTGTTGGGAAAGTCAGATACATCTCCTGCTCTTTAAAGTAGTGGGCAGGGCATACACTTTTAATAAGTTGGTGCTGGTCATCTTCCGTAGGGTACGTACAGCAGCTGGCCAGTACAGGACTGGCCAGTGCTGCTCTGCAAGCGCATGTGGACAAGGTTGTGCAGAGATGACCCACTGCCAGGAACAAGCCCCATAAAACATGCAGATTGGGAGACTCGGTGTTAGCAAGGTTTATGCCAGTCTTCTAGGGAAGGGCATGCAGTGCATGCAAGTGACTGGGAAGGGCGGATCTGCTGACATATGGAGAGGTGCTTGGTGTAAGCAAGTTAGGTAAGGAGTGTGAACTCTGCTAGTTTCTGAAGGTGGCCAAGTGTTTATGCTGAGGCATGGGGGAGGAAATAGTGCCTGCCAGCTTCTTTGTTTCTGGAGGAGTTTCCCAGGGAAATCTGTTTCTCTGGGACATGCTCTATGATTAGTAAATAACTCTCCCTCCCATAGGCCAGGTGCATTTCAAACTGCTGCTTCAATGCTGTATTTCCATGGGCTATTTGTTGTGCTATCTTTTCAGGGGTGAGGACTCAGTTTCCTATAGCTCACTGGGCTCTCCCAGAGCAGAGCTTGTTAATTTTTAAAATTCCAGGCTTTAAGTCCTTCTGCTTATAAGCACTCATGAAATTTGGCCCCTCTTACTTTCAAAGCCAAATGTTATGAGGATTCACCTTTCCCATGCAGGTTCCCCAGTGTGACAGTGTATTTCTCACCTTTTTTTCCTGATTTTTTTTTTCCTGATTCCCTCCAAACTTCAGACAGCCAGGGACCTTTGAGCTCTCCACTGCATTCACCCTTCCTACTCTCCTTGATATGGGTTCATCTCTACCTTTAGTTGTGGAGTTTGTTCTACCAGTTTTTGGGTCATTTTCTGGGTTATTTATGCTAATCTGAATGTTACCTAGTTGTATCCATGGGATGACAGGAGCTTAGGGTCCTTCTGTTCTGCAATCTTCCCAGCTTCCTACACAAAGATTTAGTTTTAGAAAAAAAAGTGAAATTGTAATTTTTTGTAATTAAATATGTTAATATTCCAAAAGCTTGCTTTAAGAAGGCCTTTTAAAACGTGTCAGAAACCCAGAAAATAAGAAAGGAAAAAACTCTGAAAGCTGACTGAATAAAATAGAAAAACTTCAGCTTTTCAAAAAACAAAACACTATAAAATCAAAGATAAAAAGGTAAACAATAAAGATAAAAGAGAAAACAAAATGGAAGGAAACAGAACACATGAAAAAGAATTAATTTTGTAATATCCTAAGGTACTAACTTTTAGTAATCAATAACAACAAGATAGAAACTACTAGAGGAATGTGCACAGACAATTCTTCACAAAAGAGGAAAAATCAATAAACATATACTTTTTCTTATATATCAATATATATACTTTCTTAGTATATAAAGAATCCAGAGCACATGTTTTATTAAAATTTTGGTAAATTCCAGTACAATCAACAAATGGAAAGAATTTTCTGGTCAATAGGCCAGTGAAACTTAGTTGGCTCATTTTTCCAGCTTATCCTATATTTAGCCTGAATGTGGCCTCTTGACCTGGAGAAGGAATGGGGTAAGACCAACAGTATCATATATGATTCTTCATGGAAATCTGAGAATTTCATGGAACTCTCTAAGTTTTATATATAAGACAAAATTGTCTATTTATATTAGAAGATGTGTTTGTAATTTTAATATAGAAATAAGTGATCAACATTATTCGAAATACAACTTTTTGAATACAGTTTCATAATTGATATTTATGCTTCAACCACTATGAAACTCAGACTGTTATTAAAAAGAACCTTTCCCTCTTTCTTTATACTGAATTCAGACTCTTGCAGATCTTTCATAATTTCTGCTTTGAGATCAGGTGGTGCTGTTGTATTAAAGTTGCAGGTTTCTGTCAAAAAATCCCAAAGCAGGTCACCATTTTCATTGCCATCAATAAAACAATCAGATATGTCCATGGTGGACATAAGGTCATAACATTCATACTTAATCCCCAATTTGTCCAGCATCTGAGAGAGGTCAGACGATGTCACATATTGGCAGAGGTCATATTGGGGTAAGCGGGATCGGTACTTTTTCCACAGCTTGTCCCAGCCACTGGTTCCTGTGTGACAGAACAAAGTTCATGCTTTCATTTATTCTTATTTTCATTTACCTACTTTAGCAGGCAGTATAGTAGATGTTTAGAATAAATCAGTCAAATAAACAAATATTCTTTCCTTTGGGTAGTTTAATTTAAGGAGTACACAGCAGGGAGAAAGAAAGTTAAATACACAAGTAAATAAATCACATATCAGATGCTGCTAAGTGCTAATAAAAAACAAATTAGAGCAAGGAATAAGGAAGGTCAAAGAGTTGGCTGGATTGCTGTTTTATATAGGTGGTCACAGAAAAGTCTCTGTATAATGTGACATTTGGGCAGAGACATGACAACTAACCATGTATTATATTATTTTTTAAATGTTTATTTTGAGAGAGAAAAGAAAAGCATGAGCAAGAAGGGGCAGAGAGAGAGGGAGACGCAGAATCAAAGCAGGTTCCAGGCTCTGACCTGTCAGCACAGAGCCTGATGCGGGGCTTGAACTCATGAACTGTGAGATCATGACCTAAGCCAAAGTTGGATGCTTAACCGACTGAGCCACCCAGGCACCCCATGACAACAAACCATGTAGATATCAGAGGGAATAATCTCTCTACTTTTAGGTTAGAGAGAAGAGCAACTACAAAGGACCTGAGACAGGAGCATGCTTGGCATGTTAAACACTAGTCAGGGAACCAGTGAGATTGGAATTGAGGTGAGCAAGGGGGAGAGTAGAAGGAGGACAGGTTGGGATGAGTGGTCGGGGGAGTAGATAAGTGGCCAAATCATGTGGGCGAGATGTGAAGCCATTGTAGTGCTTGTTTGATAGAACTTTCTGTGTTGATGAACATGTTCTATATCTGTGTTGTCCAGTATGGTAGCCACCAACCATCTGTGGCTAAGGAGCATTTGAACTGCAGCTAGTGTGATTCAAGGAAATGATTTTAAGTTTTATTGCATTGCCAGCTCACTTAAATACCAATGTCAATAGCCAAATGTGGCTTTCATATTGGACAACACAACTATAGAGTGACTTAACCTGATTTTACATTTTAATAAGTTCACTGGTCACACACATGAGAATAGATTATAGGGGGAATATGGGCAGAAACTGGGAGAACAGTTAAGGAGGCTATGGCAATAATCTGGTGACAGATGATAGTAAGTTGGAGGCGATGAGAAGTGGTTCGATTTTTTTTATTATTATGCTCCTAGATCCAGTGAGATTTGCCAACAATTTGGATACTGGGTGTGAGTGAAAACAAAGAGTCAGTGATGACCCCAATGATTTTGACCCAAGCACCTGAAAAGAGAGAACTATCATTGTTGGAAATGGGAAGATTGAAGTAGGAGCAGTCTAAAATGTATCATCAGGGTCTGGTTTTGGAAATGTAAATATGAGATATCTATTGATATCTCTATTGGATATTCCATTGGTGATTGGAGGAAGGCAGTTGTTTATGTGAGTCTTGCATTCAGAGGAGAGGATCTAAGGTTAATAACTGAAATAGAAAGAAAGAGCACAATAAATACAATCATGATTTTCTCAAAAGGAAGATGAGGTAGCCTCTCATGTCTCCACTTCTAAGATGCTGCCTTGGACTGTGAAAAATGAGGCTGATTCTTAGAAATTTTGTTGCCAGCTTTAGAAGATGTTTTAGCAATGTCTATTATGTTTAATTGAAAACCCAGCCCACTGTAGAAGCTAAAAGATGCAGCCTCTGAAAGAGAAACACAGGTTGGAATGTACTTTTGACACTTCATGAATAAGATGATTCATTATTTAGTCTCTCAGAACCTTAGTTTTCTCATCTGTAAAGTGGGGATAACCATACTTACTTCACATGGAACTACAGTTATTAAATGAGATAATTGAAGTGAATTGCTGCACAACATTAAGCACGTGGCAGATGAGTAATAAGTACTTACAAATAAATGAATATTATATGGAATTAGTTTGATAATGTATTTTCACTGGTTGTAATCTTGAAAAAGCAAGCTTGCTCTTTGGAAATCTATACTACTAATAAATTAACACAAATGAGCATCTATTTATGGAGCCTCTAATACATGCATTGTAATGTTATATACACAGTTATATACACAGTTATATTATATGTTATATACACAGTTGATACAGTGTATAGTAATTAAGAAGGTCTCTAAAGCCCAACTGCCTAAATATGAAGCCTGGCTCTTCCTCTGAGTAGCTTTATGAAACTTTGCCTCAGTTTTATTATCTGCAAAATAGGGATAATAATAGAATTTATTTATAGAATTGGGGCAAGAATAAGTAAAGATACTGAGAACCATGACAGGCACATAACATAACATAACATAAATAAACATCGCTGAAGGTTTGGAAACTTAAGTTGGACCTGGCCAAAGCAATGTAAGGGAAAGCCTAATTTCTGTGAGCTTCCAGGATTATTAGTGAAGATTTCAAAGGCTTAAGGTATTTGGTTCCCAAACCCTCTTTTGTGGTCTAAGAAATAGTAACTCTCCAGAAAAGTACACAAACATATATATGCATATTCTGCATAAAATTATTGGATGCTCAAAGACCCTTGCCTTCATCAATGGACTAGTCTAAAGTCTCCTACTGACTTCAACAAAAGAGACTATCCAAGGCAGGAAATGGTAAAATTTAAATAGTCATAGATAGTTGACATTCTACTATACTTCAGAAGAGGGAGCAATAATTGCAGGGTATCTACTACAAGGGTACAACTGGAATTAAGCAGGAAAAAAAAAAGAAAACCTCAGTCCAGTGGGGAAAAAATTAGGGTTACAATTATGTATTAAATTCTTTCATTCCAAAGAGATGATCATCTGCCCAAATAAGAATTTGCCTACCAATAAGACTTCACAAGAAAAGTAAATATTTCAGTGGTTGAGGAGAGGCTCTATATCATTATTTTTTATTTTTAACCTGCCAGAGGAAAAAAAAAAAACAAAACAATCCAAACACTGATTGCAGAAAATTTGCTGGTGTCAGTGTTGTGTGAGTTGATGCCATTTCTGAGCTGAGCAATTATACAGTTTCTAACTGATGAGTTATCATAATGGCTCTTGGTGGGCACAACATATGGTGTTACTTTTGTCTCCAACATGATATAAATGAGATTCTTTTTTCCCCATTGTATTAAAAATAACATACCATGATTTGCCTCCTTCCTTAGTCAGGTATGGAGAGGGAAGGACAACAAGCAAACAAAACCCAAAACTGTCTCCTTCTGGCTAATACTCCTTAACCAGAAAAGTTGCGTTTTAATTAGCAACTCTCTCAACTAATGCCTGGCTACTATATTTGAAGAAAACTGTGCTACTGATATCATTAAAATTTTTTTTGAACGATTATTTATTCTTGAGAAAGAGAGAGAGAGAGAGTGCATGTGTGAGTGGGGGAGGGGCAGAGCAAGAAAGGGACACAGAATCTGAAGCAGGCTCCAGGCTCTGAGCTGTCAGCACAGAGCCCTATGGGGGCCCCGAACGCAGGAGCCTTTGAGCTGTGAGATCATGACCTGAGCTGAAGTCAGATGCTCAACTGACTGAGCCACCCAAGTGCCCCCGATATCATTTTAGTGTGAGATACTCACTTTAAAAATCCACTTTGTCCTTATTTCTCTTCCTTTTCATACCCAAATCAAATATTTTATCTTTGTATAACCAGGAACTTCTGCTTCTTATAATTAAATGAATATTTATTGAGCTGGGCTACTAAGGAACACAGAGGAAAGCCTCTCTTCCCTCAAGCAACATGTATTCTAACAGGGTGACCAGTAAACTCTGTCATTTAATTACGATATCAATTTCTCTTTCTTTTCCTAATGAGTTTCACTTGCCTACCCTTCATCACTTATGTTTCAGCATACACTGTAGTATGTGTGAGAGTATGTGTGTATGTGTAGCTTTTTTGTTGAGTCTTTTATTCCTGTTTATTAAACATATGTTTAGATCTCCAGAACTTAATATATCCTCTGATTCCATGTCCGTCATGTAGTAGGTTTTAGCTAAAACATACTCTCTTTTGTAGAAAGACATTCAGAACTAGTAGTTTAGAATATTATAAGGCAGCTCTAATAAATTGTTATTAAATAATTTATTCAGGGGGCGCCTGGGTGGCTCAGTCGGTTAAGCGTCCAACTTCAGCTCAGGTCATGATCTCACAGTCTGTGAGTTCGAGCCCTGCGTCAGGCTCTGTGCTGACAGCTCAGGGCCTGGAGCCTGCTTCGGATTCTGTGTCTCCCTTTCTCTCTGCCCCTCCCCTGCTCATGCTCTGTCTCTCTCTGTCTCAAAAAATAAAAATAAAAACATTAAAAAAATAATTTATTCAGTTCAATTCAGATATTTATTGAGTGTCTGTCTTCTAGGTGCCAAAGAGACAGAACTCCTGCTCTCAAGGAGCTCTCCGGAAACTCCCCATATGTCTCTGATAACACACTTAGCATACTGCTCCAAGTATTTCCATGTCTCAATCCTCCATTAGTTAGGAGCCATTCAAAGGCAGAAAAAAAGTAATAGTCATCTGCATCCTTCATAGCCTACCAGTGACTGACTGTAAGAACTCAATACAAGCTGCATGAACCAAATCTACACAACAGCTATACTGTGCAGCCAACAAGGAACTGAGAACACAGGCTATGTACTGTTTTGAATATGGCTGAACGCACATAACACCTTGGTACACATGGTGCATATAGCCATCCTAGGTCTCTGTATAATTAAATCTAGAAACTGACACCATATTTCATTATCTTATGATCTAATAAATTGCAAAGGTGGGTGTCTATGGTACTCAGAAAACAGTAATTCAGTCTATTCAGAGAAATACATTGTCAATTTAGTAACAGGTCAGTTGTCTGACTGAAATAGACAGGAAAAAGCCTTAGTTATGTAGCATATTTAAGACAACCCTTTGGAGCAAGATAATAATCCAGACATACCATTATCTGCCTAGATATTATCTAGATGAGTATTCTTAGAAATTTAATTTAGTGACTAGTTCCAGGCTTGTCTGAATCTGTCTATAATGAGCAATCAATTTTCTGCATTGAGCTGTAGCTATGGATATACTATGGACAGCTATAGTACTGCCCTGAAACAAAGATAATACGCAAACAGGCTTTTTCACTTCCAGGTAATTATGAAGCAAAGTCTACTTAGAAAGTGACTGCAAGAAGCTAGATAAGAACAGAACTTAATGTGAACCATTTTGATGTGCGTGTGTTCCAAGTTTTAGGGCAATATTCAAATTTAATGAATGTTTTCATAAGGCAAATATGGAGAGTGGGGCTTCAAGAATCATAGTTTGGGACTGAGAAGGGCAGTTTAGAGCAATGGTTTTTATACAGGGATGAGGGGTAAGTTGCTCAGTCACCTCATATGACCCGTTGAGCATTCTCAAACCTAGCTGCTAGCCACAAAAAAAGAAAAAAAGAAAAAAAAGTGTATGTGATAGAGGTAGGGGTCTTTAGAGTCCCTTAATAGTTGGACATTTGTTATTTGTTACATTCTTATGTTTAGGAACAGTATCTGTGAACAATTTTTTTCTTCTTTGGGATACCTGTCTCCCATGCTTGGTACAGTAATGAAGAGTTGTTTACTGCATAAAGACAAAGGTAGTAAAATACAAACTTAGTAAAATCAAACTACACAGACTGAGTAACTTTTGATTCAAAATACTTTTTTAAGAAAAAGCTCACTGATAGTTGAGTCTTTACTCCCTTTCTTTGATTTTTTCCCCATTAATGTACATACACATAGTACATATGAACCACATATATACATAGATGCAATGTAATGTAGGTATGATTATCCAGAAATAGCCGTGGAATAAACGAAGGCTAACAGACCAAGTTCACACAGCTAGGAAGTGCCTCAGCATTCTTGCTGCATGTGTCGTCATACATTTCACTGTGGCTGTTTTGGTTTGCATATTTCTTGATGCCAACAAGCCATGGATTGTATTAATATGTTCATGAGATAGTGAGCAGAATACTGTATTTGTAAGGGCACTTAGTCAATTCTCAGTTGCTTGTAGACTACTCATGCCACTTTCTAAACCTTAGTCTGTTTTTTTCCTATTGGTAGAAATAGACTCATAGAAAACTGCTTTCTGACGTTAAAATACTTCACTTCTGAAAATATTTAAGAGTAAACAAAATATAAATAAGAGTGGATATGCTATTGATATGAAATATATCCTAAAATCAAACATACATGACTTCTGGATAAATTGCTGTTTCTGTCTGTAACACTTTCTCTTCACTATTGACACAGATTATCAAGAATAGACTGCCCTCAATGGTGACAACTAATTTTTACATTTCCTAAATGTACTATAAAGGTTTTATCCAAGTGTCTTAATTTGGAGAGAGGTTAGTAGGAAGCATCCGGTTTACATAAGCCCTTCTAAATGGGAAGATAGAACTCTCCCACATAAATGGGTATTTTTAACCAACCAGAGATAAAAATAGTTTATCAAAATGTTCCTTTGGGGAAGAGATTGTATGGCGGAGCTCTCATTTGCAAAACTGCCACATGAGTTCAAGCCTAGGGTTACAAGCAACAGGCAAGCTTGCCATCTTTAAAGTCATTCCTCATATTTAAGAGTAGATGAATTTTGTGAGTTATGGTTTTGAGTATGGGGTCTGATATAAGTTTAGGAAGATAAAGACTCTTGTATATGTAGAATCAACCTGACTCCCACTGTGTGCACAATCCACAAAGAATGCTGAATGAAATAAGTAGTGAAATAATGAACTCGACAGTGTCAGTGTTTCATTTATTAACAAGTTTGCTTACATTTTCTGTGTGGTACTTATTATATAGTGGGAGCAACATGACATGATCAAATGCCTTCTTTGGAAAATAATAACACAAAATAAGTGAACAATTTTTGGTTATTTGAGAAAATCTATCATGAACAATATTGGCAATAGCTCTAGAAATGCAAATTAATCAAATATGAAAGCATCCCAAATATTTAAGCCTGTATTTATGTATTAATAAACACCATAGAAGGAAAAGAGATATTCAAGAAACAAAAAGGAGGTAAACAGAAATATTTACTATTTTCGGTCTCATTAAAAAAATTCCTATTAGTGCTATTTGCTCCATGTTATATAAAGAATTTATATAGAGACAATAAAGACAAATTTTCCCCAAGAGAAAGGTGTAAATAGACATTTAATTCCATTAAACTCCCTATATTGAGAACCATCGTGAAGGACTTTCTGAATACTGTATTAATTGACTATGATCAGAAGCCAAGTCAAGAATTTCATAATAAAGACAAAATATAGCAGCTGCCTTCAAATACATATATCCAAGCACATATGCACTTTTGCTGTTTAAAAATTCAGGATGAATGTAAAAAATTTACCTGACACAAGAATAATGAGAATCTTAGCATTGGTAGCTAAGAGACTATGGAAGAATTTCAGGGTAGCTGGGATATCTTTTACATAATACAGCATCTAGAAATGAAGGAAAAGAGAAATTAGACACTTTTCTATATCAATGTCTTTGTTACTTGGGCTAGATATTCACTAGAAAGTTTGATTTTCAAATTGAGTAGATTTTTACTCAACAAAACACTTTAAATATTAAAGAGGTTATATGGAAAGAGAGAGTAATAATGTGATAAAATATTAGGGAAAAGGGAAAACTATGCTATTTGCTCAATTACAGTCAAGTTGCTTTAAATTTACTCTTTCTGGCTTCAATAACACAGACATTTATAGCTGGAGATACTTAGTCTCCTCTCCACATGGGGGCATTGATTCTATGCGTACTCTATATTTTGTGAATTATAGTTCTTATGGGAGAAGATAGTGCTGGCACCATAAAAACAGACCCCATTTCATGGAACGTTGCTTTAAAATTAAGCCCTTTGCACTAGCTTCACCATATGCTCACAAATGCTTTTTTAAAATCACAGAAAATATGGCAGGCTCTGATGTTGACAGATTCTCTAGGAAAATGGACTGAATAAAGCATGAGGTTACATGCTTGGTCACAAGGTGCTAGGGGTCAACCCACCACTTTTAAATAACTCTGGAATATATCTGGTGAAGCACAGGGAGAGGCCTTTTTATTCAATACAGGTAGAGCTTGGAATACACTGACGGTGGAAAATTTTCCCCAGAGCTTGCATCCTGGGAATCTACTCCCACAGACACTTACTTCTTATATCTCATCTCCATCTCTCTTGGACAAGAATTCAATATATTATGTAGATGCCCATGACAGAATTTACTGCATAAAGCAAATACAACTTAAACTGTGTCCCTCTCACATGAATTAATGAGATAAAATGGACCTGCACATGGCCAATGTTGCTTCGGGGCCATAGTTAGTCTCATGTCATTCCATGCTGTTCACAGGGGGAGAGATACCCAGATACATAATCTAATCCATAAGATGCCTAACAGTCTATGATGTGACCTGGCTAAAAAAGAGGAGGTGGCCCATAACAGATTCTTTGAAATTTGATCTAATAGACACTAAGATCTCTGAAGTTAACTGTGAGTATTAAGTTGAAAGAATGTCATGAGAGTGTTAAGACTATAGGGAGCAATGAAGAGACAAAAATATAACCCATAAAATGCAGAGTAGACAGAGAAGATAGAGAAATAGAATAGTATAGTAATGCAGAGCAAGCAGAATTGCTCTAAGAAAGAAGACATGTGCAAATTTTGAGAGAAATGGGAGAATGATCTCTAAAGCTGTAACATTTTATAACAGGTAAAGAACTGAATCCATAGCACAAGTGGAGAGATTGGCTTTTGATAAAAAGACACTTTTATAATAAGATAAAAGAAAAAGATGGTAGGTACAGGAGCAGCTATGTTTGTAAATTTGGAGGGTAAAAGATGACTTTCCATCTAATGATTTCACTTTTCACTATACAGTATGAAGTAAGGTCATCAGTTAGGAATGAATCATGAGGGAGGGGTTACAGGAAGTGTAGGGAGCGAGAAGGAGGTATGAAATAGATATATGAGGAAATAGGAAAGTAAGTCTGATAGAGAAACATTGTACGCTTGCTGGACAATTTACGTGCTCCCTTATAGGTAAAAGATTTTGTCAGCTAGGAGAGCAGAGGTGTAGGACTGCTTGGATATGCCAATGTTAGAGTCATTTCTTCCTTGGGTTTCTTATAAGTTTATTCCCTTGGGATGACTGAACTTATGGACTATAGAAAGAAAGAAGTCTCTTGCTGTTAATATTGGTATTTCTAAAGTACACACATTTTCTAATGGTATTCAACACCCAAAGATTATACACCCATATGCTATCCAGAAATATCAGTGATTCTCGTAATTGTGTCCCCATACCATATAATGAATAGTCATGTCCTTTCCAAGACATACTCTAGTGTATTTCTAAGAAATACGCTATCAGTGCTGGATTATGGAAATAAATTCCTACTGAATGGCTGACTGTATTAGTAAACTTTATTGACATGACAAATCATCTAACATGCCCCTTCAGTTACATGCACATTAGCCAGGTCACCAACATAAGACAAAAGCAAGAGGATTCAGAAAAACTCTGGGACATCAGAGTCCCATCCAGACCATTAGAACTACTGAACAACTATGCTAGGATATGTTACACTCTACTGTCCTCAAACCTACCTATGAACTTTCAATCCTACAAAGTTAATTAAACCAACATTGAAAAAAAAAACTATAAAGTATTTCAAGTATAAAAAACTAGCTTTTTGAGTGTTAGAGTGAATCTCTTAGTATTATAAACATTTTTATCCTCATTTTGGACAGATAATGTTCACTTGTAAAATCAGAAATCAGATTTTCATTTTTCTTCCTAAAGGTATAATATTAGGCACTCTTCATACATATTTCTGAAAAATCTCCTTTCTGAGAATATACAACAATAAATATTTCTTACCTGAATCATATGAATAAAGTCCCACTTCTGAATTTCTTTTTTCCCTGTGATTCTGTTTTGATATTCAGATGATGTCTCTTTATGCCAAACAAACTTTATGTTCTCAAGGTTTGATGTCTTGGCTACAAGCTCTAAAATACAGGGAAGAGGTGGCACACCATCAATTTTAATTGCAAATGCAGAATCCATTTCCATTTCGAATTTTAATGCAATCAATGTTATATACATAACAGATATAAAGCACATTTTTCTTTTTTATGTAGCTCTGGAAGACCAGAGTTCATACTGATTTTTTTTCTAGTGTTAAATGAAATTAGAGATGAAAGAAAGAGTCAGTAAGAAATAATGAGAACACTTATCAGACATAGGTTACATTATCTCTGTGTTGATGAGGAATCAACTGGTGAATTTTATCAATGGAAAACAAGTGATATGATTCTGTAACCCAGGAGTCAGCAGACGATGGTCCGTGGACTATATCTGGTCCACCACCTATTTCTAAATGGACTACAAGCTAAAATATATATACTACTGTACTTCCTGACTTTATGCCTATCTTTTATATCTCATGTCGTTACACTTTAAAATGGCTGAATAAAATCAAAGGACGAATAATACTTCATGATATGTGAAAATGATATAAAATTCAAATTTTAATGTTTATAAATAAAGTTTTATTGGAACATATGAACACTCAGTTTATCAGTATCATCTATGGCTGCCTTTGTGCAGAGTTGATTAGTAGAGTTGATTAGTGGTGACAGAGATCATGTGGCCTTCTATGTCTAAGATGTTGACTGTGTGTTTTTTCAGAGAAGTTTGCTGACTCCTGTTATAATCCATTAAACACAAGTTCTTTAAGAGCAAGGATTCTGTTTAAATATTTATTAATGAATTAATGACTCTGTCTCTAAGAAAAAACATCAACGATAATAGCTGATAACCAGGGAATAGATGAAAAGTCGGTAAAAAAGGAAGTCTAATTATTCACTGTTCATATTTCTGAGGTGTTAGTCATATCTGTCAAGAAAAAAAATTAAATATGTTCTTTTCCCAGTAAGCTTACAAAGAATATATCACAGCAATTGTGTTGTTAATGATTGAGGGGACATATTTGGAATGATAAGCCATTTGGGATAGGATTTGACATACAACACCATGGGTTACAGGTACCTTTGTACTTGGCAATTTGCTCACCACTTGGCTCAACAACTTCATTGTTGATATGAATTCCTGGATATTGAGCCTGCACTTTGGAAAGAATTTGAAGATCAATTTCACCTAAAAGACAAGCATATGGAACAAATCATGTAATTCCAGAAAGAAATGCTTAGGAATAATTTGAGGTAGTTTATTGCCTGTCTTACTTGTACTAGGAAAGTTCAGCATAAGTAAAGAACAATGCTCAACTGTGGCCCTGCCACACTGTCTGTGGTGCTAGGTTGTAAGTAGGAATAATAATATGATTTGAGGAGGGCTATGATTGCTATTCATTCCTTCATTCGTATAACCTTTATTTATTATCTAGTACTGCATTATGTTAACTCAAAGCTGCCATTGATTGTAGGACTCAATCAACTCTTCTTTTTCTACTAAGTCAGAAAAAAACACTGTCAATTGTAATTTTAAGATTCCATCAACTGAAAGATGTATCCCAATTTCAAAGATGTTAAAATATGAAAAAAAGCACCTTAGAATTGATACACTTGGCTAAGCCAGAACCATATAAAATATGTCAGAAGAGGGGCACCTGCGTGGCTCAGTGTCTGACTCTTGGTTTTAGCTTAGGTATTATCTCATGGTTTATGAGTTTGAGCTCCGCGTCTGGCTCTGTGCTGACACCATAGGGCCTACTTGAGATTCTCTCTCTCCCTCTCTCTATCCCTCGCCCATCTCAAAACAAATAAATAAACTTTAGAGAAGTGTCAGAAGAAAAATATGTTAGGTGCAAAAAAATGATACAGAAATATGCCAGACATCTACCTTCAAATACACCATGGTCTAGTGGAAGACACAGACATGGAAGGAACCCTGTCAAGTTGGGCCATGGTGGCAAGAGGAAAGGAGACAGTGAGGAAGAGGATAGGAGGAGAGGTCAGAGAAATGGAAAGATTTATGGAAGTAGACCACTCCTGAGCTCTGTGTTACAGGCTTGGTGGAAGTTAACTGAGAGACCTCTGGGGAAAGGAAGAATTGCAGGTGGATAGGACAGCAAGTTAGAGATATGAAATCAGGAAACAGAATGGTGTACATGGACTACTGGAAGCTCAGAGTTTTGGAATATTGGACAAGGGAGAGCCTCCAAGCAAAAGGTGATTCTAGTGAGGTAAATAAAGAGGAGGCTATGATAGAATAGATACCTATTCATTAATTCATGCACCAACAATTACTGTTTATTATGTGTCAAGCACTGCACTAGGCTCTAGCAAATGATAGGAAGAGCACAGAGCTATCTGTCTTCATGAAAATTTAGCTTGTAAGTGATTGCATGAGAGAGATAGTGATGTTTGATGGACTTGAATTCCAAACCTGTCTTCTCTACTTACTAGGTGTATATAACTTTCATCAATTTGCTTTACCCTTTCAAGCTGCATTTTCCTCATCAGAAAAATAGCAATGATAATAGTACAGAATTTATTAGTTGTGAGAGTTCAGTGAGGCAATGCATATAAAAACTCAGTGCAAAATAGACACCCAATAAATGTTAGCTGTTCATTAGTTTTATTGTTATCTTTGAGTGTCATTCCTCTCTTTGAAAATATCTCCTCTGTCCCTATTGCTGATACCTCCAACTTATGTTCTGCATTTGTTCTCTAAGGTTATGATGTTGACCTTTACTAAAGTAGACCTATGTGCTGGCAAGACTAGCATATGAAAATGATGTTAGTCTTTAACATTTTGGCATAAATGACATTAACAGAACCTTTACAAGGTTAGATATAGCAGGCAGCAGCAGAAGCATAAGTTATAAGACTAGGAAATCTGGAAGGAGGGAAATGAGGAAGATAAATCAAGAACAAAAGATGCTAGACCAGGAAAAGAGGATAGTTTAACCATATCATGAAAGCCCCAAGTACTGGTAATAGGAGCTGGTGCGGGTCGGGAGGGGAAGGAACGGGAAGGAAGCTGAAATGGAGGATAAAGGAGCCTATGTGACAGTTTCCTGGCCTCACCAACATGAAGCCTTTTATACTTTCCTTAATAATTCTTCTAGCTCCCACTTACTGGCCACCTACTATTTGTCAAACACTGTGCTAGGCAATTTACTTGCATCATCTCACTTAATCCTGCACACAATGTCATCACTCCAAAATATTATTCCCAACCACATAAGGTGATTTGAGTAATTTGACACACAGGGGATATTAATATGCCTAAAGTTAAGGCACACTTTTCTGACTCTGAAGTGTTAGTTCTTCTACTTCATACTAAGAAATAGGAGGACACCAAATACTAAAAGGGCTTAAGAAATTTTTTCCCTTCTTTCCAGTAACTATTTTTGAAAGATAAAAAATAATAATAACTAGAGCAAAACCTGTGGACTAATGAGAAACAGATTCCACCTTGCCCCAAAGAATCAGAGGCCCAAAATTCTATTCTTGCCTCTATCAAACTAGCCATATATTTTAAACAAAAAAATTCTGAGGATTCATCAATTCTGAGGATCCCTTGAAACTCAGAACGTTGCAGTAATTTCCTCTTGGGCCTTGATGAGCTGCTTCTCCTAAGATGGACCCCAACATTTTGGATCTGCCCAAATGTCAGAATGTATCCAGCATATATCCACGGTATATTCCTATATTGTTACTTTCCCAACCAGCAGAATGTTCTACTACAGTCAGAGCCAGCCAATGTCTCTTTTTAGGGCACTGATGGAAGAGACAATGCTAGAATTACAACTGAAACATGGAAAGCATGGGTTTACATGACAGCCTCTAGAATGTGAGCCCATGAACATTTGTGCATTCACTGCTGGATCCCTAGCAGAAATGAATGAACAACAAAAGGAGATAATGAAACTATTACATCAGGAATTAGCACATAAAGTCCATTTCTGACTTCATAAGTTGAGCAACCAGACTTCTCGTTTGCCAGGGACAGTTCCATTTTATGCTTATTGTGCTGGTGTTCCATCTGGTTTTGTTTCTTATTCTAAGATTTTTTTAATTATTATTTTTAAACAAATATTGTTAGAGTTTTATTTTTGTAAATAGTTTTTTAAATAACTATTTTATAGTGATAGTATTCTTAGTATTTCATTGTACTTATAGTATTTTATACATAACTTTTTTATAAAGAAGTTTTATAATAAAAATATCAATAAATATTTTTTTACAATTTTATTTTATTTTATTTTATTTTATTTTATTTTATTTTATTTTATTTTATTTTATTTTTTAATGGCTGCAATTTTTTTTTTATTTTTTTTCCATTGAAAGATAACTTAAATTTATTTATTTATTTATTTATTTTTTATATATATGAAATTTATTGACAAATTGGTTTCCATACAACACCCAGTGCTCATCCCAAAAGGTGCCCTCCTCAATACCCATCACCCACCCTCCCCTCCCTCCCACCCCCCATCAACCCTCAGTTTGTTCTCAGTTTTTATTTTTTATTTTATTTTATTTATTTATTTATTTATTTATTTATTTATTTATTTATTTATTTATTTTTTTAATATATATATATGAAATTTATTGACAAATTGGTTTCCATACAACACCCAGTGCTCATCCCAAAAGGTGCCCTCCTCAATACCCATCACCCACCCTCCCCTCCCTCCCACCCCCCATCAACCCTCAGTTTGTTCTCAGTTTTTAACAGTCTCTTATGCTTTGGCTCTCTCCCACTCTAACCTCTTTTTTTTTTTTTTCTTCCCCTCCCCCATGGGTTCCTGTTGAGTTTCTCAGGATCCACATAAGAGTGAAACCATATGGTATCTGTCTTTCTCTGTATGGCTTATTTCACTTAGCATTACACTCTCCAGTTCCATCCACGTTGCTACAAAGGGCCATATTTCATTTTTTCTCATTGCTACATAGTATTCCATTGTGTATATAAACCACAATTTCTTTATCCATTCATCAGTTGATGGACATTTAGGCTCTTTCCATAATTTGGCTATTGTTGAGAGTGCTGCTATGAACATTGGGGTACAAGTGCCCCTATGCATCAGTACTCCTGTATCCCTTGGGTAAATTCCTAGCAGTGCTATTGCTGGGTCATAGGGTAGGTCTATTTTTAATTTTCTGAGGAACCTCCACACTGCTTTCCAGAGCGGCTGCACCAATTTGCATTCCCACCAACAGTGCAAGAGGGTTCCCGTTTGTCCACATCTTCTCCAGCATCTATAGTCTCCTGATTTGTTCATTTTGGCCACTCTGACTGGCGTGAGGTGATACCTGAGTGTGGTTTTGATTTGTATTTCCCTGATAAGGAGCGATGCTGAACATCTTTTCATGTGCCTGTTGGCCATCTGGATGTCTTCTTTAGAGAAGTGTCTATTCATGTTTTCTGCCCATTTCTTCACTGGGTTATTTGTTTTTCGGGTGTGGAGTTTGGTGAGCTCTTTATAGATTTTAGATACTAGCCCTTTGTCCGATATGTCATTTGCAAATATCTTTTCCCATTCCGTTGGTTGCCTTTTAGTTTTGTTGGTTGTTTCCTTTGCTGTGCAGAAGCTTTTTATCTTCATAAGGTCCCAGTAATTCACTTTTGCTTTTAATTCCCTTGCCTTTGGAGATGTGTCGAGTAAGAGATTGCTACGGCTGAGGTCAGAGAGGTCTTTTCCTGCTTTCTCCTCTAAGGTTTTGATGCTTTCCTGTCTCACATTTAGGTCCTTTATCCATTTTGAGTTTATTTTTGTAAATGGTGTGAGAAAGTGGTCTAGTTTCAACCTTCTGCATGTTGCTGTCCAGTTCTCCCAGCACCATTTGTTAAAGAGGCTGTCTTTTTTCCATTGGATGTTCTTTCCTGCTTTGTCAAAGATGAGTTGGCCATACGTTTGTGGGTCTAGTTCTGGGGTTTCTATTCTATTCCATTGGTCTATGTGTCTGTTTTTGTGCCAATACCATGCTGTCTTGATGACGACAGCTTTGTAGTAGAGGCTAAAGTCTGGGATTGTGATGCCTCCTGCTTTGGTCTTCTTCTTCAAAATTACTTTGGCTATTCGGGGCCTTTTGTGGTTCCATATGAATTTTAGGATTGCTTGTTCTAGTTTTGAGAAGAATGCTGGTGCAATTTTGATTGGGATTGCATTGAATGTGTAGATAGCTTTGGGTAGTATTGACATTTTGACAATATTTATTTTTCCAATCCATGAGCAGGGAATGTCTTTCCATTTCTTTAAATCTTCTTCAATTACCTTCATAAGCTTTCTATAGTTTTCAGCATACAGATCCTTTACATCTTTGGTTAGATTTATTCCTAGGTATTTTATGCTTCTTGGTGCAATTGTGAATGGGATCATTTTCTTTATTTGTCTTTCTGTTGCTTCATTGTTAGTGTATAAGAATGCAACTGATTTCTGTACATTGATTTTGTATCCTGCAACTTTGCTGAATTCATGTATCAGTTCTAGCAGACTTTTGGTGGAGTCTATCGGATTTTCCATGTATAATATCATGTCATCTGCAAAAAGCGAAAGCTTGACTTCATCTTTGCCAATTTTGATGCCTTTGATTTCCTTTTGTTGTCTGATTGCTGATGCTAGAACTTCCAGCCCTATGTTAAACAACAGCGGTGAGAGTCGGCATCCCTGTCGTGTTCCTGATCTCAGGGGAAAAGCTCTCAGTTTTTCCCCGTTGAGGATGATGTTAGCTGTGGGCTTTTCATAAATGGCTTTTATGATGTTTAAGTATGTTCCTTCTATCCCAACTTTCTCAAGGGTTTTTATTAAGAAAGGGTGCTGGATTTTGTCAAAGGCCTTTTCTGCATCGATTGACAGGATCATATGGTTCTTCTCTTTTTTTTTGTTAATGTGATGTATCACGTTGATTGATTTGCGAATGTTGAACCAGCCCTGCATCCCAGGAATGAATCCCACTTGATCATGGTGAATAATTTTTTTTATATGCCGTTGAATTCGATTTGCTAGTATCTTATTGAGAATTTTTGCATCCATATTCATCAGGGATATTGGCCTGTAGTTCTCTTTTTTTACTGGGTCTCTGTCTGGTTTAGGAATCAAAGTAATACTGGCTTCATAGAATGAGTCTGGAAGTTTTCCTTCCCTTTCTATTTCTTGGAATAGCTTGAGAAGGATAGGTATTATCTCTGCTTTAAACGTCTGGTAGAACTCCCCTGGGAAGCCATCTGGTCCTGGACTCTTATTTGTTGGGAGATTTTTGATAACCGATTCAATTTCTTCGCTGGTTATGGGTCTGTTCAAGCTTTCTATTTCCTCCTGACTGAGTTTTGGAAGAGTGTGGGTGTTCAGGAATTTGTCCATTTCTTCCAGGTTGTCCAATTTGTTGGCATATAATTTTTCATAGTATTCCCTGATAATTGTTTGTATCTCTGAGGGATTGGTTGTAATAATTCCATTTTCATTCATGATTTTATCTATTTGGGTCATCTCCCTTTTCTTTTTGAGAAGTCTGGCTAGAGGTTTGTCAATTTTGTTTATTTTTTCAAAAAACCAACTCTTGGTTTCGTTGATCTGCTCTACAGTTTTTTTAGATTCTATATTGTTGATTTCTGCTCTGATCTTTATTATTTCTCTTCTTCTGCTGGGTTTAGGCTGCCTTTGCTGTTCTGCTTCTATTTCCTTTAGGTGTGCTGTTAGATTTTGTATTTGGGATTTTTCTTGTTTCTTGAGATAGGCCTGGATTGCAATGTATTTTCCTCCCAGGACTGCCTTCGCTGCGTCCCAAAGCGTTTGGATTGTTGTATTTTCATTTTCGTTTGTTTCCATATATTTTTTAATTTCTTCTCTAATTGCCTGGTTGACCAACTCATTCGTTAGTAGGGTGTTCTTTAACCTCCATGCTTTTGGAGGTTTTCCAGACTTTTTCCTGTGGTTGATTTCAAGCTTCATAGCATTGTGGTCTGAAAGTATGCATGGTAGGGGCGCCTGGGTGGCGCAGTCGGTTAAGCGTCCGACTTCAGCCAGGTCACGATCTCGCGGTCCGTGAGTTCGAGCCCCGCGTCAGGCTCTGGGCTGATGGCTCGGAGCCTGGAGCCTGTTTCCGATTCTGTGTCTCCCTCTCTCTCTGCCCCTCCCCCGTTCATGCTCTGTCTCTCTCTGTCTCA
The DNA here is from genome assembly GCF_007474595.2 of Lynx canadensis. Lineage (NCBI taxonomy): Eukaryota > Metazoa > Chordata > Mammalia > Carnivora > Felidae > Lynx > Lynx canadensis. The sequence continues at coordinate 128,935,024 of NC_044310.1, read as the reverse complement.
AAAATAAATAAACGTTGAAAAAAAAAATTAAAAAAAAAAAAAAAAAAAGAAAGTATGCATGGTATAATTTCAATTCTTGTAAACTTATGAAGGGCTGTTTTGTGACCCAGTATATGATCTATCTTGGAGAATGTTCCATGTGCACTCGAGAAGAAAGTATATTCTGTTGCTTTGGGATGCAGAGTTCTAAATATATCTGTCAAGTCCATCTGATCCAATGTCTCATTCAGGGCCCTTGTTTCTTTATTGACCGTGTGTCTAGATGATCTATCCATTTCTGTAAGTGGGGTGTTAAAGTCCCCTGCAATTACCACATTCTTATCAATAAGGTTGCTTATGTTTATGAGTAATTGTTTTATATACTTGGGGGCTCCGGTATTCGGCGCATAGACATTTATAATTGTTAGCTCTTCCTGATGGATAGACCCTGTAACTATTATATAATGTCCTTCTTCATCTCTTGTTACAGCCTTTAATTTAAAGTCTAGTTTGTCTGATATAAGTATGGCTACTCCAGCTTTCTTTTGGCTTCCAGTAGCATGATAAATAGTTCTCCATCCCCTCACTCTCAATCTGAAGGTGTCCTCAGGTCTAAAATGAGTCTCTTGTAGACAGCAAATAGATGGGTCTTTTTTTTTATCCATTCTGATACCCTATGTCTTTTGGTTGTTGCATTTAATCCATTTACATTCAGTGTTATTATAGAAAGATACGGGTTTAGAGTCATTGTGGTGTCTGTATGTTTTATGCTTGTAGTGATGTCTCTGGTACTTTGTCTCACAGGGTTCCCCTTAGGATCTCTTGTAGGGCTGGTTTAGTGGTGACAAATTCCTTCAGTTTTTGTTTGTTTGGGAAGACCTTTATCTCTCCTTCTATTCTAAATGACACACTTGCTGGATAAAGGATTCTCGGCTGCATATTTTTGCTGTCTAGCACCCTGAAAATCTCGTGCCAAGTCTTTCTGGCCTGCCAAGTTTCAAAAGAGAGATCAGTCACGAGTCTTATAGGTCTCCCTTTATATGTGAGGGCACGTTTACCCCTTGCTGCTTTCAGAATTTTCTCTTTATCCTTGTATTTTGCCAGTTTCACTATGATATGTCGTGCAGAAGATCGATTCAAGTTACGTCTGAAGGGAGTTCTCTGTGCCTCTTGGATTTCAATGCCTTTTTCCTTCCCCAGATCTGGGAAGTTCTCAGCTATGATTTCTTCAAGTACCCCTTCAGCACCTTTCCCTCTCTCTTCCTCCTCTGGGATACCAATTATGCGTATATTATTTCTTTTTAGTGTATCACTTAGTTCTCTAATTTTCCCCTCATACTCCTGGATTTTTTTATCTCTCTTTTTCTCAGCTTCCTCTTTTTCCATAACTTTATCTTCTAGTTCACCTATTCTCTCCTCTGCCTCTTCCATCCGAGCTGTGGTGGTTTGCATTTTGTTTTGCATTTCATTTAAAGCGTTTTTCAGCTCCTCGTGACTGTTCCTTAGTCCCTTGATCTCTGTAGCAAGAGATTCTCTGCTGTCCTGTATACTGGTTTCCAGCCCAGCGATTAATTTTATGACTATTATTCTAAATTCACTTTCTGTTATATTATTTAAATCCTTTTTGATCAGCTCATTAGCTGTTGTTATTTCCTGGAGATTCTTCTGAGGGGAATTCTTCCGCTTGGTCATTTTGGATAGTCCCTGGTGTGGTGAGGGCCTGCAGGGCACTTCCCCTGTGCTGTGGTGTATAACTGGAGTTGGTGGGCGGGGCCGCAGTCCGACCTGATGTCTGCCCCCAGCCCACCGCTGGGGCCACAGTCAGATTGGTGTGTGCCTTCTCTTCCCCTCTCCTAGGGGCGGGATTCACTGTGGGGTGGTGTGGCCCGTCTGGGGTACTTGCACACTGCCAGGCTTGTGATGCTGGGGATCTGGCGTATTAGCTGGGGTGGGTAGGCAAGGTGCACGGCGGCAGGGGGGCAGACTTAGCTCGCTTCTCCTTAGGTGATCCACTTCAGGAGGGGCCCTGTGGCAGCCGGAGGGAGTCAGATCCGCTGCCGGAGGTTTGGCTCCGCAGAGGCACAGAGTTGGGTGTTTGCTCGGAGCGAGCAATTTCCCTGGCAGGAACCGGTTCCCTTTGGGATTTTGGCTGGGGGATGGGCGGGGGAGATGGCGCTGGCGAACGCCTTTGTTCCCCGCCAAACTGAGCTCTGTCGTCCGGGGGCTCAGCAGCTCTCCCTCCCTTTGTCCTCCAGCCTTCCCGCTTTCTGAGCAGAGCTGTTAACTTATGACCTCCCAGACGCTAAGTCGCGCTTGCTGTCGGAACACAGTCCGTCAGGCCCCTCCGCTTTTGCCAGCCACACTCGGGGGCTCTGCTTGGCCGGCGAGCCGCCCCTCCGCCCCGGCTCCCTCCTGCCAGTCCGTGGAGCGCGCACCGCCTCGCCGCCCTTCCTACCCTCTTCCGTGGGCCTCTCGTCTGCGCTTGGGTCTGGTGACTCCGTTCTGCTACTCTTCTGGCTGTTTTCTGGGTTATTTAGGCAGGTGTAGGTGGAATCTAAGTGATCAGCAGGACGCGCGGTGAGCCCAGCGTCCTCCTACGCCGCCATCTTCCCTCCCCACTCTGTTCTCAGTTTTTAACAGTCTCTTATGCTTTATAATTTTAATTCTTTACTCACTACAACTCTTATTAATAAAAGCATCCTGAGTTTGACAGTAAGTAATACCATCATGCTTATGGTGATATGGGGACACTTACTTTCTGTGCTATGTTGATTATTTATAATGGACTCTTTTTTCTTACTGCAAAAGATAGATAGATAGATAGATAGATAGATAGATAGATAGATAGATATAGAGATCACCCAAAATATAAAATATTCCTTGATCTCATACCCTACATAGTTTGCTTTCTGGTATCTCTCAGAAATAGGAGACATGCATTTTAAAAAATGATTTATATGAACATCTTCAACAAAAAGTGAGTAACAGATGACCTACAGTATTATGTCCTATAGTCTAGCCTAAACATTTAGCAATTCTTTATGTTTTTAACAAATCACCAGTGCTGTTCACTATCCATCGAGTCTTTCGAGCTTTGCTCTTTGCTTCATCCTTCCCTAGCCATGTGTAAATTTTCCTGCCAAATGTTACTTTATTTTTTTTTTACTCCTATTAGCAATCCTTGTTCAGGCCAAAATTATCTGTCTTGGAATACTGCAAAAAATACCCTAAAAATCCACCCTATCTTTGCTGAACTTTATGTTCCTCCAAAGCCATCACTACAACAATTATCCAAAACTCTATGCTAAGCAAACCCATCATTTCCCTGCTTAAAACCTAAAGACTAATCAACTGGATAAAGTCCAAGCTCCTTAACTGAGCATGGACCACCCTGCCTGATTCCTTATTCTCATCTCTCACAGCTTCATATTTTGAAACTTTTAGCTCTAGGAACTTTGAATTTCTTGCATTTTTACCCTTCTCTCTGCCCTCCATATACACCATGCTCTTCCATGCCTTTAGTCTTTTGCCCATGTTTGCTTCTCTGCCAGGAATCCTCTCCCTTCACTTCCTTATATCATCTAACTCCTATGTGTCTTGAACTCTTCTACACATGACCAATTACCTTGGTGGTCTTTCCCACAGAGTCTGGGATAGCATCAAAATCCTTCAGACAGAAACTACCCATCATTTGACTAGAGTTGGCAACAAAGATAAAACCTTGTGTGCCCTGATATAAATTATTGCTTTACTTCACTTATTTTATTCACTAGCAAAGGCTTGATTCCAATGAGTTTGTTAAAAAGTATCAAGGACTCTAAAATGCTAGATTGAACAACTGAGCAGGTTTGATCATCAATCACTGAAAAGCATGTGAGAGATTATCAGACCCTATAGTATCATGAGCCAGCAGTAAAGAGATTCAAACAAACAAACAAACAAACAAACAAAAGCAAAGAGAGAGAGAGAGAGAGAGAGAGAGAGAGAGAGAGAGAGAGAGAGAGAAGGAGACCATTTGTTCTTTCTTAACTGAGTTCTCCTGAGTAGGAGCTGTAACATTATGAATGTGTTCCAGTATCAGGCATTAAGCACCCTATAAATGCTTTTAGAGAGCACACAAGCCAAACTAATGTGCCAAAAGTAAACTAGAAACGAATCAATCAAATAATTCAGAAATTGTCAGCAAATTCAGGGGTAAACAGAAGAAATGTGGAAGCCAGTAGCCTATTTGTATTGTGCATTGAAAAGCCTCCTGGGAATCTTAACTTTGAGTTCCAAAACACAGCATTTAAGGGGAAGAAGGCATGCATGTCTAACTCAAAGTCAGTTTCCTTTTACATATGATCTCTCATTAGGCATTGCTTGATTATAGTTCTGACAAGAGTAAGCTACTTATTTTTTTAATGTTTATTTATTTTCGAGAGAGAGAGAGTGCAAGTAGGGGACAGGCAGAGAGAGCAGGGAACAGAGCATCTGAAGTAGGCTCTGCACTGACAACATTAGCCTGATGCAGGACTTAAACCCACAAACCGTGAGATCATGACCTGAGCCAAAGTCAGACACTCAACCGACTGAGCTACCTAGGTGCCCCAGTAGACTATTTTTAATATCCTAACCTTTAGATAAATAAATGCCAACAATTGTTTGGATTAACTAAAGCCTTATTATGTGTTTCCCCTTAAAGTTTTGGAAGAAAATCTGCAGTTTCCTGCGACAAATGGAAAAATTATAATGATCAAACAACTCTATTTCAACATACCATCCTTCTTTGGAGTCTGTGCATGTTATTCTGATGTAACTGATTTTCTCAGTTGGTTAATATGTGAAATTTTAGCAAAATTGGTAAAATCCAAACATGTCAAAATGTTACAGAGTATTTCATTTCAATATACAGTGTTTGGAAACATACACACCAATTTACAATCATTGGTTATTTCAGGGTGATGGAATTATAGGTTATTTTTCATTATTACCCTTTTTACCTTTTATTCTTGTGACTTATTCATTCCAGAATTGGAAGCCTGTATCTCCCACTCACCTTTACCCATTTTGTCCATACCCCCAACCCTCTCCCCTCTGGCAACCACCAATTTGTTCTCTGTATATATGAGTCTGTTTCTACTTCATTTGGTTGTTTGTTTTGTTATTTTTAAAATTTTTTTGGTAATGTTTATTTTTTAGATGGGAGAAAGAGAGAGAGAGAGAGAGCAAGCACTAGCGGGGAAGGGGCAGAGAGACAGGGAGACAGAATCCGAAGCAGGCCCCAGGCTCTGAGCTGTCAGCACAGAGCCCAATGCAGGGCTTGAACTCACGAACTGCAAGATCATGACCTGTGCTGAAGTTGGACGCTTAACCGACTGAGCCACCCAGGCACCCGATGGTTGTTTGTTTTGTTTTTTAGATTTCATTTATAAGTGAAATCATGTAGTATTTGTCTTTTGCTGACTGACTCGCTTCACTTGGCATAATACCCTCTAGGTCTATCCATGTTGTTGCAAAATGGCTAGATTTCATTCTTCTTTATGGCTGAGTAATATGTGTGTGTGTGTGTGTGTGTGTGTGTGTGTGCGCGCGCGCCACATCTTCTGTATCCATTCATCAATTGATGGACACTTAGGTTGCTTCCATATCTTGGCTATTGTAAATAATGCTGCAATGAACATAGGGGTGCATATATCTTTCCAAGTTAATGCTTTTGTTTTCTTTGGGTAAATCCTCAGAAGTGGAATTATTGGATTGTATGTATACTTCTATTTTTAATTTTTTGAGGAACTTCCATAATGTTCCCCACAGTGGCTGCACCAATTTACATTCCCACCCAGGTGCATTTTCTTCTCCACATCCTTGCCCACACTTGTTATTTCTTGTCTTTTTTTTTTTTTTTTAATGTTTATTTTAGAGAGAGAGGCAGACAGAGTGCAAGCAGGGGAGGGACAAAGAGAGAGGGAGACACAGAATCTGAAGCAGGATCCAGGCTCTGAGCTGTCAGCACAGAGCCTGACACAGTGCTCAAAACCACAAATTGTGAGACCATGACCTGAGCCAAAGTCAGAACTTAACCGACTGAGCCACCTCTGGTCTTTTTGATACTCTCTATTCTGACTACTGTGAGGTGATATCTCATTGTGGTCTTGAATTTCATTAACTTGATGATTAGTGATGTTGAATATATTTGCATGTGTTTGTTAGTCATCTATGTGTCTTCTTTGGAGTAATGTCTATTCAGATCCTCTGCTCATTTTTAATTGAATTGTTTGTTTGTTTGTTTGTTTGTTTTGGTGTTGAGTTGTAAAAGTTCTTTATATATTTTGGATATTAGCCCCTCATCGGATATAGGATTTGGAAATCTCTTCTCCCATTCAGTAGGTTGCCTTTTTGGTTTTTTGTTTCCATCACCATGCAAAAGATTTTGTTTTGGTGTAGTCACAATAGTTTATTTTTACTTTTGTTTCCCTTGCCTGAGGATACAGATCCAGAAAAATATTTCTAAGACCAATGTCAAAGAGATTATTACCAATGTTTTGTTCTAGGAGTTTTAGGATTTCAGGTGTCACATTTAGACCTTTAATCCATTTGAGTTTAATTTTATGTAGGTGTAATAAGGGGCTCGTCTTTTGCATGTAGTCCAGGTTTCCCAGCACCATTTACCTAAGACACTCTTTTCCCCATTGTATATTCTTGCCTCCTTTGTTGTCAACTAATTGACCATATAAGTGTAGGTTTATTTCTGGGATCTCTATTCTGTTCTATCGATTTATGTGTCTATTTTGTGGCACTGTGTGCCAGTACTGTACTGTTTTGATCACTACACTTTGTCATATAACTTGAGGTCCAGAGTTGTGATGCCTCCAGCTTTGCTTTTCTTTCTCAGGATTGCTTTGGCTATTTGGGGTCTTTTGTGGTTCCATCTAAATTTTAGAATTTTTTTTCTAATTGTTTGAAAAATGCTTTTGGTATTTTGATAGGGATTGCATTAAATGTGTAGATTGCTTTGGGTAGTATAGACATTTTAACAATATTGTTGCCTCCAATCCATCAGCATGGAATGTCTTTCTATTTCTTTGTGTTGTCTTCAATTTCTTTCATCAGTGTTTTATATTTTTTGGAGTAAAGGTTTTTCACCTCTTTGGTTAGGTTTATTCCTAGATATCTTATTATTTTGGGTGCGATTGTAAGTGGTATTGTTTTCTTAATTTCTCTTTCTGCTCTTTCATTATTAGCATATAGAAATGCAATCAATTTCTGTACATTGATTTTGTATCTATGAATTTACTGAATTCATTTATCAGTTCTAGCTATATTTTTGGTGAAATCTTTAGGGTTTGCTGTACAAAGTATCATGTCATCTGCAAATAGTGAAAGTTTGACTTCTCCCTATTGATTTGGATGCCTTTAAGGTTTCTTTGTTGTCTGGTGGCTGTGGATAGGACTTCCAGTACTATGTTGAATAAAAGTGGTGAAAGTGGACATCCTTGTCTTATTCCTGACCTTAGCGGGAAAAGCTCTCAGTTTTTCCCCATTGAGCATGATATTAGCTGTGGGTTTTTCATATATGCCCTTTATTATGTTGAGGTCTGTTCCCTCTAAGCCTACTTTGTTGAGGATTTTTATCATGGATGGATGTTGTAGTTTGCCAAATGCTTTTTCTGCATCTACTGAAATGATCATATGGTTTTTATGGTTTTTATTATTTCTCTTGATTGATGCATCACACTGATTGATTTGTGAATATTGAACCACCCTTGCATCCTGGGAATAAATTTCACTTGATTGTGTTGATTTTTTTTTTTTTATTGTATTGTTGGATTCTGTTTGCCAGCATTTTGTTGAGGTTTTTGCATCTATGTTCATCAGTGACATTTGGCCTGTAGTTCTCCTTTTTAGTGGTGTCTTTATCTGGTTTTGGTGTCAGGGTAGTGCTTGTTTCATAGAATGAATTAGAAAGTTTTCTTTGCTTTTTTTATTTTTATTGTTTTTGGAATAGCTTGAGAAGACTAGGTATTAGCTCTTCTTTAAATGTTTGCTATAATTTGTCTGTGAAGCCATCTGGGCCTGGACTTTTGTTTATTGGTAGTTTTTTTATTACTGATTCAATTTCTTTGCTGGTTATTACAAATTTTCTACTTCTTTTTTGGGGGGGGTTTAGTAGTTTATATGTTTCTAGGAATTTATCCATTTCTTCTAGGTTGTCCATTTTGTTGGCATATAGTTTTTCATAATATTCTTTTCTAATTGTTTGTATTTCTGGGTGTTGGTTGTTATTTCTCTTCTCTTACTTGTGATTTTATATATATGTGTCATTCTCTTTTTTGCTTCCTAAGTCTGGCTAGGGGGTTATCAATTTTATTGAGGTTTTTCAAAGAACCAGCTCCTGGTTTCATTGGTACATTCTGTTGTGGTTTTAGTTTCTATATAATTTATTTCTGCTCTAATCTTTATTATTTCCTTCCTTCTGTTGTTCTTAGGTTTTGTCTGTTGTTCTTTTTCTTGCACCTTTAGGTGTAAGGTTAGGTTATTTATTTGAGATTTTTCTTGCTTCTTGAGGTCAGCTTGTATGGCCATAAACTTCCTTCTTAGAACTGCTTTTGCTGCATCCCAAAGGTTTTGAACTGTTATGTTTTCATTTTCATTTGTTTCCCTGTACATTTTTACTTCTTCTTTTATTATCTGGTTGATCCATTTATTGTTTGGTAGCATGTTATTTAACCTCCATGTATTTGTGGTCTTTCCAGATTTTTTCTTTCGGTTCACTTCTAGTTTTATAGTGTGTTAATCAGAAAAGATGCAGAATGTGATTTCGATCTTCTTGAATTTTTGAGGCTTGTTTTTTGGACTTTTATGTGATTTATTCTGGAGAATGTTTCATGTGCCCTTGAAAAGAATGTGTATTCTGCTGTTCTAGGATGGAATGTTCTGAATATCTCTGTTAAATCCATTTGTTCCAGTATGTCATTAAAAGTCATTGTTTCCTTGTCGATTTTCTGTTTAGATGATCTGTGCATTGATGCCAGTGGGGTGTCAAAGTTCCCTACTATTCTTATATTATTATCAATTAGTCCCTTTATATTTGTTATTAACTGTTATATAAAACAGTTATATATGTGGGTTCTACTATGTTGGGTGCATAAATATTTACAATTTGTTATATCTTCTTCTTAGATTTTCCCCTTTATTATTATATAGTGTCCTTCATCTCTTGTTAGAGTCTTTGTTTTAAAGTCTGTTTTGGGGGTGGCTGGGTGGCTCAGTTGGTTAAGCATGTGACTTTGGCTCAGGTCATGATCTTGCAGTTTATGCGTTCGAGCCCCATGTCAGGCTCTGTGCTGACAGCTCAGAACCTAGATCCTGCCTCGGATTCTGTGTCTCCCTCTCTCTCTGCCCCTCCCCTACTCGCACTCTGTGTCTCTCTCAAAAATAAATAAACAGGGGCGCCTGGGTGGCGCAGTCGGTTAAGCGTCCGACTTCAGCCAGGTCACGATCTCGCGGTCCGTGAGTTCGAGCCCCGCGTCGGGCTCTGGGCTGATGGCTCAGAGCCTGGAGCCTGTTTCCGATTCTGTGTCTCCCTCCCCCGTTCATGCTCTGTCTCTCTCTGTCCCAAAAATAAATAAACGTTGAAAAAAAAATAAATTTAAAAAAAAATAAATAAACATTTTTAAAAAGGCTGTTTTGTCCAATATAAGTATTGCTACTCTAGCTTTCTTTTGACATCCATGTTTCTCCCTCCCCTCACTTTCAGTCTGCATGTGTCTTTAGGTCTGAAACTAGTTTCTAATAGGCAGCATATCGATGGGTCTTGGAATTTTATACATTTTGTCACCCTAAGTATTTTTACTGGAGCATTTAGTCCATTTACATTCAAAATAATTACTGATAGATATGTATTGTCATTTTATTATTTGCTTTGTGATTGTTTCTGTGTAGTTTCTCTGAACTTTTGTCTTTCTCTCTTTCATGATTTGATGATTTTCTTTAGTGATATATTTGGATTTCTTTCTCTTTATTTTTTAGATATTTATTAGTGGTTTTTAACATATGGTTACCATTAGGTTTGTATATAGCCTTTTCTGCATATAGCAGTCTATATTAAGTTGATAACCATTTAAGTTTGAACCCATTCTTTACTTTTCTCCTCCCCATGTTTGAGGTATATGTTGCCATATTTTACATCCTTTCATTTTGTGACTTCATTGACTGACTTTTTATAGAAATATTGATTATTACTGCTTTTGTGTTTCCTAGCTCTATATGGTTACTTTTGGTATCCTCTTTCTATTCAAAGAGTCTTTTTATATTTCTTGCAATGTGGTTTAGTGGTCATGAACTCCTTTAGTTTTTGTTTGTTTGGGAGACTCTTTATCTCTCCTGTATTCAGAATGATAGCCTTGCTGGATAGAGTATTCTTGACTGCAGATTTTTCCCATTCAGCACCGTGAATATATCATGCCACTCCCTTCTGGCTAAGAAACTTTCTGCTGCAAAATCTCCTGCTAGCTTTATAGGTTTTCCCTTGCATGTTATTGTCTTCTTTTGTCTTTCTACTTTAAAAAAAAATTCCTTATCACTATATTTTGCCAGTTTAATTACAATATATCTTGGTATTGGATCTGCCTTTCTTGATTTTGATGGGAGTTCTCTGTGCTTTTAGATATGAATATCCTTCCCCAGGTTACAGAAGTTTTCAGCTATTATATCTTCACATAAATTTTCTGCCCTCTTCTCTCTCTCTTCTTCCTGTGTTATTTTTTGTCAAAAAAACATGCTGATTTTGATTTACAAAGTTAAATGAAAAGTCATTTCTTAAAATCCCCCTCCTTGCAAATCTCTTTCCTTTGTACCACCCTGTCCCTCAAATCAGCCATAAGTATAAAATAACTTCTCATGGTTCCTTTTGGGCTATGTTAAATGCTTTACTTAATTTTACAGTCAAATATCTTGATTTCACATGAGCCATATTTTAAATTAATCATGCCTATATTTAGAGGGATATATATTTGAAACTTATGACAGTGGAACTTATAAAAAGCTCAAAAACAAGGAAAGGAAGGAATCTCATCTTCTAGACATCTTTTCTCACCCTAAACTTCCATGATATATTGAGATAGCAGAGGAATGTTGTATTTTTGCTCTAAACCCAAGGTCAGCTGATTAACAATGGAAACAAAATGAAAAGAAAAGTTAGAGGTTATGGACAGACAAAACTGGGCTCAAATTTAGTATTTACCAGAATTACTTTATACAAATTTATTAATATCTCTGCCCTTTAAAGTACATATCTGTAAATTAGGGATAATGTGGTTTATGCTACTGGGTCATTGTAAAGTTTGAAGGCACTATATGGAGGTAATTTACTTCAGTTCATAATTATATAGTAATTGTTCAATAAATTGAAACTATTAGACATTAATTCAACAAATATTTTTGAGCATCTACTAACTGCCAGGTTCTAATCAATGGGTATATAGTAATGAATAATGCAGATGAAAACATTCAACTGTTGCAGATAGTGATAAGCCCCATGGCGAAAACCAAGGCAAATAGGAAGGAGGGGAAGCCATAGTGGGGAGTTTGTGATTTTCAACTGCATGGTCAAGTAGGCTCCATGGAAAAAGTGACACTTAAGAGAAAGTTGAAGGAGGCTGGGAATGAGGGAATGAAGATTTGTCTTCTAAATGGGCAGCCCCATAATAAAATGACAACTTGGAAGAGTGCACATCACATATTCATATTGTCTGCTTTTTTCTTCTATCTTAGCCTACATCAAATGAAACACAGATCCCAGCCTGAGAACCCTGGGTCTTCCCCAAATGAGAAAATCTGCAGATCAAGAAAATGGAGTATTAATAACTGTGGAGATATCTCTTGCCATTTGATTTCCGTCTATTATTGCTTCATTTCTCATATCGAAATACGTGTGAATTCTTTAGATTATCAGTAGGAAAAATTTTATTCTATTATATGTTGCATTAAGATTATTATCTTCCTTTTCTCTCTACCAGAATATCGAGCACAAATAAAATTGTTTGTAGGGAGAAAAATTGCCCAGATAACTCTGTGCTTAGTGATGAAAAATAATTTCAGCTATGGGTTTGCAACCAGAGCAAGAACAATCTGATTTTGAGCAGCAATGGGAAAGATAGAAGATTGTTGACAAGATCACCTCATCTCTCTCCCCTTCTCTCTCAATCTCTCTTTCTCTCTTTCCTGGGTAAGTATTGAGTATTCACCACTGAGACAATTCTGTCAGTATGGAAATATGAGAGTAGAATATTAAAATAGCCATAGGGTCTCAGGAAGGGGATTATAAACATAAATTCTGAGTCAAAAGGGCATTGCCATTGCTTTCATGTGTCTTCTGGCTGTTAGCCCAGGAATAAAACTGCCTGGATGTTTTGCAATTGCAGGAAGCCTAAGAAAAGCCATGCTACCAAAATGTTGCATGAAATACAAACGTAGAGAAAATTTCCCAAAGGGTGTTGAACATTGAAGTGTAGAGATATTTAATAGACAGCTCACATAAAAGACTGAATTTTGCCTTTTAATTTTTAAATTTTAAACATATAGATATTTGACTGCTACTTTAGCACATACATAGAAAGTAGCAAGTTCTATCTATAGAATATTATAATGTTTAAAAGTTATACTGAGTTACCCTTAATGAAGTGCCAACTCTCTCCTACCTTCCTCAAGCCCAAAGACAGGATTTATAAGATGAAAGTACTTGGACTGGCAAAGACAGTCCAAGATAATCAGGTAGATGGTGTGATTTCATTGATATTGGCACGCATGCATGCTTTCTCATTCTTCTTCTCTCTCTCAAATAACTTTCATAAGCTCTCATAAGAGCCTGCAACATTAATGATTGTTAGAACACAAATGTTGAGGAAAATTATCAGTGATTTATACCCTTTATGAGTAGAGACTGAGGACCTGCTGTCCTCATGGAATAAAAAGCAAGAAACAATCAGTATTATCCAGAATCTTAAGGAAGAGACAGTGGACAGCCACCTTCTTTTTTGTCCAACCTTACCTCATCATCATGGCTAACATGCACTTTGAGTAGGCATGATAGAATCTGTGTACTCTGAAGAAAATATCTGCTAACCTACAACACAGATGAGATAGTTCTTCAGATATTTATACAGGTATAATGCTATCGCCAGTGGGTAAAAAATGGCCAAAGGAAAACTGTCCTGAAAACATATGTGTGGGAGCAGTGCTTTGGACATGAGCCACATAGCTAAAGTTGCTATCAGAAGTCAGTCTACTCTTTACCATCATGTCTCATCAACTATAAGATTATAGTTTTAACTAGGTTTATTTTTTCCTGCACCTAGCTATAAACAACTACTGTAGAAAACTTGAGAAATAGACAAAGGTATAAAATAGAAAATAAAATAAATGTCTCACTACCAGAGAAAACAAAAGTTAACATTTTGGTTTATTTCCTTGTAAGTTCTTCCTTTTTTTTTTTTTCACTTTTAAACAAACAATTTTCTTTATTCTACCCAGGTGAGATTATTATGCATATGAGTTATTTTGATTTTCTTACTTGAGGGTTAAACCACTAATATATCAAGAATTTGTTTAAATGAGTAATTATTTGTGGCAGCAACACTATATCCTCTAAAATGGGTATGTGGAATGATTGATTTAATTATTGTCTTTGATATTATAATATAAATACAATATAAATTTATATAAATGTATAAATTTATTTGTGGAAATATATAAAACATTTATATATGTAAATATATTTTTACATATAGTTACTATATAGTTAGTTTTAAATTTTTCACTATTATGAAGAACCTGACAATAAACCATGATTTTTGTGAAAAAAATATTAATTTTTTCAGTTTAATTCCAAGGACCAGAATTAATGGTTAGAATGAGACCCTTTATCTTTGGTGGTATTAAAAATAAAAATATAAAACAAAAAAAAACTTAAGGACAAAGGTGCCAGATGCTGAGAAAGGATGCAGACTGATGACCTGTCACACATTCTTAGAGGCCCTCTCATTGGATAAGACCAATCTAATTGCTGGAGCACTTGGAGATGGGGGGGTAAGGGGGCAGGGGTACAGAATGGATGCAGGGATGTCCAGGAGTCCATGAGGAGGGGCTGAAGCAGCAGCTAGGGTGTGTTAGGACAGCAGGGGAGTGGCTATTTATTAAGTATGTCAATATTTTCACCACCAGCATGACCAGGCCTGTGTGTTTTAGATGAAGATCAGAGCTCTTCTTGATACATAATGTCACATTTCTTTCAGGAAAATTTCATTTCATTTCATGTTTTTACCTTTTGTACATGAAAGCTTCCATATCCCTATCATCTCGTTGGTATTACATATTGGCTCTTTAAATCTTCTCAAACTGTTCTCAGTAAAAAATTTGAACTTTTCTCCAGATAGGTTGCTTATTTTTGTATTAAATATAATTATTAGCTAACTAATCCAACATTTTTTCATCATTTCTATCAGTCTGTTATTGATAATAGAGACAAAGCTACAGAAGACCCTGTGCATTGATCCCAGTCTCTCTATATTTTAGGCTTACCATCTATAAAATGAAGATGATAACAGACCCCCTGCACCAGGGTTGCATGAGGGTGTATATTAAATCACAAAGTTTTATTCAATAGTAAATGTCAAGTGGAAGCCTATTCACTAATTAAGAGATTGTCCTAAAGTGTCAATAAAAGGACTGGCAAGATACAAATTTTTTCTTCAGGGTAATTACAGATAAGCACATGCTAAGGACTTCCAAGTACATTGTAGATACTCCAAACTCTGAATGAAAACATTCATGTGTTAACAAAAAAGAATGTGGATCTGCCATACTTCTTTTTATCTATTTTACCTGTATCAAGCCATTACTGAATTCTTAATTCTAAGGCTGTCCAACTGAGTTTATTTGCTTTTCTGAGTATACAGTCATTTAATCTGCAAATAATGGTAGTTTTGTCTTCACTCTGCTCATTATCCTGTTTTCCTGTTTCAAGCCTTATTGACTTAGTCAAAACACTCTTGTTTACTCTGGCTTCAATGCCAATGGTTCCAATGTTGTAGCATTAGTTTGCTTCTCTCAAATTGGTAATGTATCTGTTGTTAACAATACTTCTATGTTCACTGAAAGTTTTAAATACAATACAATGGGGTTAATTATTTTGTTTAAATTATATATGGAGAAAAGTTTATTTTTGAATGATATAGTTATGGATGCCTTTAAAAAATGCCCTTATATCTGAGGCCCCAAACTATGATTACACAAAGTAGACAGTCCTAAATTCTCTAGTCAATCAGTAGAGTCTCTATCCTTCTATCGAGTTAACTGCTAGCATGCTGCATATTAGTAAAATAGTACTTACTCATTTTAAGTTATAAGCAATAAGAATACAGATTAAAAATTATCTAGGTATCTACAAGTCACAGTTAAATTCCACCTCCTTAATATAGCCAAACACAGTGTTAGCCATTCCACTCTGGAGAAATGCCTACCTTTTTCTAGAAGGTTACTCATGAAACCATAGATTTTCTGGACCAAAAGCACCTTTAATGGCCCCACCATCCAAGAAATCAGTGCTTAAGTCCTTTCCACAGCATGTTTGAAAAGTAACTTTCTGGCCTAGGCTGCTGCCTAGAGTCACAGATAATACCTTATCTCTCAAGATGTGTGCTTTCATTTATGGACAGTTTTGATCATTACTAAATTCTCATATTGAATCAAGAAATCTTTCTCTCTTACAATCATTGGTTCTTTAGCAGCAAATATTCTGTAGTTTGATCAACAGGAAATATATGAAGATGGGAATATGCACATTAAAAAAAATATTCTCTGGGCCAAGAAAAAAAAAAATCCCTGATTCTCTGCATTTCCCCAGTTATTCCTAATTTGCTAATACAGACTGTTGGCTTACTCCGAATCACCGGAAAACATTAATTTTTGCTTCTTGCCACCTCCTGGCTTCTAACCTGACACAGTGGATTGTTTAGTTCCTGCCCTAATTATATTTGTTTCACTTCTATCCAACTAGCTTAAAAAATTAAACTTCTGTGTCACCTTAACATGTCATTTATGAACAGAGGCAAAATCAATAATCTGAAAAGATTAAACTTTCAAATAGCTGGTTATTACTAAGTACCTAATATCTCCTTTTTCAAGTCAATAATTAACTTTTATATCTGTTTAATATAATTTGTTGACCTGGACTAAAGTCAAGAGACTTGGATTTTGTTCTGCCTTGGTGCTTCTCAGGTTTCAACATCTTTAAAATTAGATGTTGATGGTCTCCAAACTTTCTCTTTTTTAACCTCTGTAGGAATGCCAATGTCTGTATGTGGCAGAACAATAAAACTACCTAACTGCTCTCAATATATGTCATCAAAATTATTACCAAAAAAACTGTTATGAGAGCATTCATACTACCTGTATTTCATATGTGAGTTTTACCTTGATTGAAAATTATCTATTAACATATATACTATTATACATGTTATGGCAATTGAGTTAGTACACAAAAGGTTAATAAAAATAGAAGTAGAAAGCTAGGTAAAATTAGATTATTTGAGTTATCATTTTGTCTAATCCTTATAAAACTTTCTGGTGTTTGAACATAGGAACTGAACACAGATTCTCCTTTAAGCAGAGCCCAGGGCAAGGAGAATACATTGCCCATTACTGCCTTTTGGAACATTTTTCCAGGAATAAATGCATGCACTATAAATAACTAGCATTCTCCTTTACCAAAAAAGAATATGGGTTTCTTTTTCTCCATGTACTATGTAACATAAAGACACAATATTCATTAAAAAACAAATAATAATGAAGCTGCATTGGGTGGTTAATTTCAAGAACTATCAATATTGAGGATGAACCAAAAAGCATATTCTACGAGATTTAGAATACAGTGCAGTTGTTCTCAATATCTAAAAACAACTGCTGAAGTGAACATAGTGTGAGTACTTCAAGACCTTGAATAAAGCAATTGCAGATACCTCGTGTTTCATTAAAGCACAAACTCATGCAATGTACACAACACAACTTTATACTTCCCATTTGGGCTCTGTAAAAGCTACATGGTCTGTATTTCCTTTCATGATGTTTTTCTCCAGATTTTCTCTCTTTATTTTTAGGTTCACATACGTATTTCATACATTTTCCTAATATTAAATATATAATCTATGGCTAGCAGTGCGATTTATCAATTGTATTTAATTGATGTGGAAGATTAAAAATGGCATTAAAAAGTTTGCCATGAATTTCCTCTCTTTTGAAGTGCTCAGAGCCCTAATAATTTCTCAGCTTCTGAAATGAATAACCAAACACCTTTTTCAAAAATGTTACATTCTCTTAAACTATGGAATCTCTCTCTACACAATCACCAACCTCTACAGAAGAGAGGCAGAAGACAGAAAGGGTGCATATGTACCCCCTGCTCATGTTTCTGAAAAATAAAGATAGGCTGTCAAAGAACATGAGCCTTAAGTGATATAAAAGCATCAATTTCATTTAGAGAGGTTTTTAGTTTGTTTGCTTTTGATTTGTTTTTCTGTTGTGATGGGAACAAGTGGTAGCACCATTATGAATGCAGAGGAAATATTTGCACCAAAGATATACAGAAAATGATCTGCAGGTATCTGGACAACCAGGAAGAGAACATTTAAACACTGAAACCAGAGAGGTCCCTAAGCTAAAAACGAAGTAGAACCTTGTAAGATATGTTATGGGAGGGGCCCCTAGGTGGCTTAGTCAGTTAAGCATCTGGCTTCAGCTCAGGCCATGATCTCATGATTCACGAGCTCGAGCCCCACATAGGGCTCTGCACTAACAGTGCTGATACTGTGGAGCCTGCCTGGGATTCTCTCTCTCTCCCTGCCCCTCCCCTACTCTCTCTCTCTCTCTCTCTTTCTCTCTCAAAATAAATAAACTAAAAAAAAAAAAAAAGATACATTGTTGAGCACAAGTACTAGATAGGGCCAATGATCTTGTTTGCCATGGATTGGAATTCAGTGACTGACTTGAAAGGATATTGAAGCCACAGGACAATGCAAAACTCTCAGGCATGCTATAGATTGCAGAACATGTGGGGAGACCATTTCTCTAAGGCAAAGACAGAAGGTATCTCATTGTAAAGTGATACACTGTTCTTTTGCACAGTGCTTGCAGTTAGGCAATGACAGGTTATCAGATGAGCATCTCCCTGTTCTATGTGAGCACTCAAACTAACTTAACCGGGTCCTTTCCCTACAACACACTGCTTCTTTCATGCCAGGAACATGTAGACCTAGGAATTTTAAATAAATCAATTTTAATTTCATGTAGCTTATTTACTGGAGCAGAGAAAACTAAGTTATCTGTAATTTGAATTTCCCTTGGAGTTCTTCTTATATTTCTGATCAGCTTCTTAGGAAGAATAACCTTAAAAGGCACCCATATTCTATCCAAGGCAGAGCCTGTTACTAATACAGTGTTAGCGCTCAGTCAGAAAAACTCCAAGTGTTGCTACCTTTGTTTTGGTAAGTTCTCTATATTAGCTCCATGTGCACCTTTATGTAAGGAATCACTGTGCGGGCCAAATGTTCCTTTCTCTAGATAGCTTATAAGCATCTGGATAAATTTACATTAGAAATTCAATTAACTTTATATTAAAAGGTCAATTAACTTGGCCATGATAGAGATTGTTTTTAATTACTTTTCCTTGTGGGGCTTCACTTCTTGTCCAAGCACAAGTGACACTATCAAACGATAGTTTCAGTGACTGTTGGATGCCTGAAACTAATATGCAAAACTCACTGGAAAGGACTGTCTTGGTGAAATGAATTCCCTTTTATAATCCTTAGGACTTAGAATATCAGTAGGCAACGAGAGGGTACTTTAGCTTAAACAATCTCTATAATATCATTCATGATAATATCTTTCATTATTTGTCCTTGTTGGTTTTTATTTTCTTGGTGAAAGATGATAATAAAGAAAAATTATTTTAAGAGTTAGCCCTCATTACATTATGTCACACACAGTATATTTTATGAAAAAAAATGAACAAATGATTACATAAAACTAGTAATTCTATTCCATTAGAGGGCTCCTGGTTATCTTTGTGTAAACATGGGCCACAATTTAACTCATTCATGTGTCACTAGAGTACTTACGAAACTAAAGAGATTAACACTTGGCACTATATAAAAAGTTTAGTGTACTGTTGACTTGTTACCAAGAAGTAACCAATACTAAGCCATTGCTCAGTCAAAAGAAAATAAAGAAAGATATAAATATGTGAATAATATATGTAACTCTATTTTATATATTGATATATTAAATCAGATCTCCAGATGACTAGCAAGTTAAAAATAAAACAAATGCTACTCAGGAGTTTGATATGAGGCGAAGTCTGCACGTGAAATGTTTTGTTTTATTTTTGAAGGACCAGCCTGTACCTTACAAGTGTAGTAACAATGTGCTAACCATGATATAAATGTTATCTATATAATTCTCACTACAACCTTATAAGATATAATTCATTGTTTCCATTTTACTGATGATTATATAGAAGTTATGTATCAGCCAAGGGCACAACATTTCATACCACACCCACATCAATCTGCTTTTCCGGATTTCCCATTTTCTCCTAGGATGAAAGCACAGGTCAAAGAGTAGAGAGACCATGAGGTGCTTATAAAAGTGGGTTTGGGAGTGTGCTGAATGTTTGGAGGGCAGTTTTGGAACTGAATCAGAGGAAGGAAATAGTTTTAGCCAGTGCAACTCAGAGTTGGCACAACAGTATAAGTTAACTATGTCATTAAACATATTTTCCCCCATAGTGATACTTTGTCAATGAAGGGAGCTGTGCACTGATTTTCATTCCAGTGCATTCTTACCTCCTCCTGGTCCAGTAAGTTTGCAAAGCTGCAAGCGGTCCATGGACCTCACTTAAGTGGCACAAGCTTAAGGAATGTCTAATGAAATTTCCCTTTACTGTGAACAGTTAGATCATTTTGCACAAAAGTTATCCTCAAAGCCATCCTATGTGGTTTTCCACTTATAAAAAAGAATTAAAAAGCCATATCTTATCCATATTCTGGATACTAATGGAGGCTTAAGTCCTAAGTGTTATAAAATGATGGGGGCCTTAATCTTAGTTGAAGTGATCCTGTTCTTACTAGTTTTAATAAGCTAATCTCTTCCAGGAGCAAAGAAAAATAGTTTTCTTAAAGAATGAACAATATGCCATCAAAAAGCATGATGTTTGGGGTGAAATACAAATTTTAAAAATGTGTTATTCATACCTGCACCTCCGCCAATGCTTAGAATCTTAATTTCTGATTTTGTATCTCCAATCCTGAAAAAAAAAATTATATAGTTTAAGAAAAAGATTTCCATGTACCTTGTAAAATCTGATTATCAACTCTAGTGGAAGAGAAAAATTTATAGTGAACAAAAACTAGGCCAACATGAAAGGTCACACTCACATCAGTGATTACGCTAGTGTCTTTAGAAATCTTTAGAAAATATGTCCCACTCATTAATGATCTTGATTGGAAGACTTTTAGTAACATTACTATAAACATCTCAGAAATAGGAAACACCATTTGTTTAGAGATTGCTTGGACAGTAAGAACAGAAAAAGCGGGCCTTTGATTCTAGTGATCTAATAAGCCATTCATTATAGATGGGAAAAAGGCTAAGGAGATTCATACTGTATATCTGCCTTCCTTCTTCCTTGCTAACTTCCTTTCAATGAAAAAATGTTTATTAAACATTTATTATGTGTCTATATTTAGCATTGAGGATATAAAAATGAATAAGACACTACTTTGCTTTAAAGTTGAAATGTGAGATAATAAAGCCCAATATTAAGAGAAGGGAAAGACGGCAGAGTAGGAAGACCCCAAGCTCATCTCCTCCCACAGAGACACTGAGGTCACAATGACATATAATACAACTCACCCTGAAAACAACCTGAGAACTAGCAAAACATATTTTCTACAGCTAAAGACATAAAGAAGAAGCCCTTTGGAGAAGGGTAGGAGGGGCAGAGATGTGTTAGGGAACCAACACCCTAGCATGGCAACTACAGGCTGGAAGGACATCAAAGGCATGGAGATCCTTCCTGAGGAGTGAGGAGATCAAGCCCCACCTGAGGCATCCCCCGTCATGGAACCTATACCAAAAAGACAAGCTGTCATAGCATCTTGCTTTGCAAATCAGTAGGACTCAACTCCAGGAGAGCCAGGAGGGCTATAGGAACCTGAGACTCTGCTCTTTTTTTTTTTTTTTAAGTTTATTTATTTTTGAGAGAGAGAAAGAGAGAGAGAGAGACAGTGTGAGTGGGGAGGGGCAGAGAGAGAGGGAGACAAAGAATCCAAAGCAAGCGCCAGAATCCGAGCTGTCAGCACAGAGCCTGATGCAGGGCTCAAACTCACAAACTGTGAGATCATGACCTGAGTAAAAGTTGGACGCTTAACCGACTGAACCACCCAGGCTCTCCAAGACTCTGCTCCTAATATCACTCAATCAGAGACCCAGTACAGAGACTGAAATTTGAAAAGTGCCTGAACCATATAGGAAGGAAGTTTCTTGACTAATTTTAGGATTTGTGTTGGAGGAGCAGGGACCTTTAGAAGCTTTCTCCAGGAGTGGAAATGCTGGAAGGCATCATTTTTCTTGCCCTTCTTCAGCCTAGCTTGCTGGATATTGGTAGGGGCCAATGATGACACTCTCCATCTACTGCTTGCACTGCCCGGCATGCCCCACCAGACCTGCCCCATCAGATACTCCTACAAAGCGGCTCATACCCCACCACACCCAGAAGACAACCCCAGCTGATATCAGTTCTCCTCCAAAGTGACTTCTGTGCCAAGGATACTGGGGGCAGCCTCACCTGCCAGTATGACTGCAGTAATTGTGGCTGGGCCTCTCGGCGGGCTGTGTTGGGAGCTCATACCACTGACCAGTGAGCCCACAGAAGCTATAGCTTGGTCTCTCAGCCAGCCAGGCTATGGGCTATTTCCACCCATCAGTGTGCCCATAGTAGTTTCAGCCTAGTCACAACAGGAATACATATGTATCCCACAGAGGGGATACCCCTAGAGTACCCTTAGTGAATGGGGGCATTGCACTACTGGCTCCCTCAGGATGCCTTCTACACAAGGCCACTACTTTCAAAACTATGAGATATAGCTGATCTACCTAATGTGTGGAAATAAACACAGAGAATCAGGTAAAATTAGAAGACACAGGAATATGTTCCAAACAAAAGAAGAAGACAAAACATCAGAAAAAGAACTAAATAAACTACCTGATGAAGAAATGTGAGTAATGTTTATAATGATGCTCACTAGATTTGGAAGAAGAGTGGATGAACTCCATGAGAACCTCAGTGAAGAGACAGAAAATGTAAAAAAGAACCAATAAGAGTTTGAAAACACAGTAACTGAAATGAAAAATATACTTGAGGGAATCAACAGCACATTAGAGCATGCAGAAGAACAGATCAATCTGGAAATCAGGATAGTGAAAAGCCCCAATGCTGAACAGCAAAAAGAAAAAATAATTTTTTAAAAAATGAGGATAAGTTAAGGGTCCTCTGTACATCAAGTGTACTAACATTCATATTACAGGAGTGCCAGAAGGAAAAGAAGAGGCAGAAAACTTATTTGAAGAAATAATTACTGAAAATTTCCCCAACCTGTGGGAGGAAACAGCTCCAGGAGTCACAGAGAGCCCCAAACAAGATGTACCAGAGGAGGTCTACCTCAAGATACATAATAATTACAATATAAAAAAATTAAAGATAAGATGAAAATATTAAAAGCAGCAAGAGAAAAGAAAACAGTTGTGTAAAAGGGAAATCTCATAAGGCTATAAGCTGATTTTTCACCAGAAACTTTCCAGGCCAGAAGGAAAAAACCTACAACCAAGAATATTCTAGCTGCAAGGTTAACATTCAAAATTGAATAAGAGATATAGAATTTCCCAGACAAACCGAAATTAAAGGAGTCTATTACCACTAAACCAGACACACAAGAAATGTTAAAGGGACTTCTTTACAAGGAAAATAAAAAGCCATAACTAGAAGTAAGAAAATTATGAAAGGAAAAAAAATCACTGGTAAAAGCAAATAAAGCTAAAATGAAGTATGAAACACAAAAGTAGTGAAATAAATTATATATATATATAAATTATATCTACAAAAATTAGTTAAGGATTACACAGAATAAAGAGATATACAATATGACATCATATACATAAAATGTGGAGGGGGGTGTAAAAATGTTTTTCTTTTAGAATATGTTTGAACTTAAGCAACCATAAACTTAATATGGACTGATATATACATAAGATGTTATATATGAGTCTCATAGTAACCATAAACCAAAAATTTGTAATAAATACACAAAAAATAAAGAAAAAGGAATCCAAGCTTTACACTAAAGAAAGTCATCAAATCACATGGCAATAGAGCAAGAGAAAAAGAACTACAAAAACAATTAACAACTATATATATTTATTCACCCAACATAGAAACACCTAAATATATAAAGCAAATATTATCAGACATAAAGAATTAACAGTAATACAATAATAATAGGGAACTTTACAACACCTTTACATCAATGAATAGATCATCCTGGCAGAAAATTAATCAGCAAACAATGGCTTAGAAGGACACATTAGATCAGATGGACTTAACAGATATATACAGAACATTCCATTCAAAAACAGCAGAATACCCTTTTTTTTCAAGTGCACATGGTAGGCCACAAAACTTGTATCAATACACTTAAGATAACTGAAATCATACCAAACATCTTTTCTTATCATAGCCATATGAAACTAGAAATCAATTACAAGAAAAAAATGGGGAAAAAAAACATGGAGGCTAAGCAGTATGATACTAAAAAACCCTATGGATCAACTAAGAAATCAAAGAGGAAATAAAAAAAATATCTGGAAACAATAAAAATGGAAACTCGACAGTGCAAAGTGTTTGGGATGCAGCAAATGCAATTCTAAGAAGTTTATAGTGCTACTTGTCTACTTAAGAAACAAGAAAAATCTCAAACAATCTAATCTTACACCTAAAAGAACTTGGAAAAGAATAAACAAAATTCAAAATTAGTAGAAGGAAGGAAATGATAAAGATCAGAGATGAAATAAATAAATTAAATACTTAAAAAACAATAGGAAAGATCAGTGAAACCAAGAGCTGATTCTTTGAAAAGATAAACAGAATTCATAAAACTTTAGCCAGATTCATTAAGAAAAAAGGAGCGAGGACTCAAATAAAAACAGAAATGAATGAGAAGTTACAACTGACACCATAGAAATACAAAAGATTATAAGAGACTACTATGAAAAATTATATACCAACAAATCATACACCAAGAAATAGAAGATTCTAAGACTGAATCAGGAAGAAATAGAAAATCTGAACAGGCAGATTACTATCGACAAAACTGAATCAGTAATCAAAAAACTTCCAACAAACAAAAGTCCAGGACCAGAAGGATTCACTGGGGAATTCTGCCAAACATTTAAAGAGCTAATACCTATACTTCTCAAATTATTCCAAAAAAGGGAAGAGAAAGGAATGCTTCCAAATTCATGCTACGGAACCAGCATTACCCTAATACCAAAATAAAAATCAGACAAAGACACTACAAAAACAAAAGAAGACAAAACAAAATGGCCAAGATCCAAAATAGATTCATAAATTCTCAGCAAAATATCAACAAACTGAATTCAACAATACATTAAAAGGATCATTCACCACAATCAAGTAGGATTTATTCTGGGATATGAGGATGATTCAATATCTGCTAATCAATCAACATGATATACCACATTAACAAAATGAAGGATAAAAATCATATTATCATCTCATTAGATGCAAAAAAAAGACATTTGACAAAATTAAACATTTATTCATGATAAAAATTTTCAACAAAGTGGGCTTAAAGGGAACATACCATAACATGATAAAGGCCAAATAGGAAAAACCCACAGTTAACATCATACTCTCGTGAAAAGCTGAAAGCTTCCCCTCTAATGTCGGCAATAAGACAAAGATTTCCACTCTTACAACTGTTATTCAACACGATACTGAAGTCCTAGGCACAGCAATCAGACAAGAAAAAGAAATAAAGGCATTTAAGTTGGTAAGGAAAAAGTTAAACTGCCACTATTTACAGAGGACACGACACTATATATAGAAAACCCTAAAGACTCCACTAAAAGACTATTAAAAGTATAAGTTCAGTAAAATTTTAGGATACAAAATTAATTGCAGAAATCTATACCATCTCTGTACACTAACAACAAACTAGCAGAAAGAAAAATCAAGAAAGCAATCCCATTTACAACCACATTAAAAAGAATAAAATACTTGCAGCACTTGGATTAAATCCAATCCATTTGCATTTTAAATGATTAAAAAATCATTTTAATTTTATTTAAATCCAAGATTTCATTTAAATGATTTCAGGAGTAGAATTTAGTGATTCATCACTTATGTATAAAACCCAGGGCTCATCCCAAAAAGTGCCCACCTTAATGTCCATCACCCGTTTAGCCCATCCCTCCCTCACACCCCTCCAGCAACCCTCAGTTTGTTCTCTTTATTTAAGAGTCTCTTGTGGTGTGCTTCCCTCTGTTTTTATCTTATATTTCCTTCCCTTCCCATATGTTCATCTCTTTTGTTCCTTAAATTCTGCATATGAGTAAAAAAATTTAAAAAATTCCGCATATGAGTGAAATCATATGATATTTATCTTCCTTTGGCTTATTTTGCTTCGCATAATACACTCTAGTTCCATCCATGTTGTTACAAATGGCAAGATTTCATTCTTTTATATTGCTAATATTCCATTGTATATATATACACCACATCTTCTTTATCCATTTGTTGGTCGATGGACATCTGGGCTCTTTCCATAATTTGGCTATTATTAATAGTGCTTCTATAAACATTGGGGTGCATGTGCCCCTTTGAAGCAGCACACCTGCACCCTTTGGATAAATAGTAGTGCAATTGCTGGGTCATAGGGTAGTTCCTCTTTGGAGGAACCTCCATACTGTTTTCCAGAGTGGCTGCACCAATCTGCATTCCCACCAGCACTGCAAAAGTGTTCTCCTTTCTCTGAATCTTTGCCAACATCTGTTGTTTCCTGAGTTGTTAATTTTAGCCATTCCGATAGGTGTGAGGTGGCATTTCATTGTGGTTTTGATTTGTATTTCCCTGATGATGAGTGATGTTGAGCATCTTTTCATGTGTCTGTTAGCCATCTGGATGTCTTCTTTCAAAAAGTATCTGTTCCTGTCTTTTGCCCATTTCTTCACTAGATGATTTGTTTTCTGGGTGTTGATTTTGATAAATTCTTTATAGATTTTCTGATACTAACCCTTTACCCAACATGTCATTTGCAAATACCTTCTCCCATTCAGTTAGTTGCTTTTTAGTTTTGTTGATTGTTTCCTTTGCTGTGCAGAAGCTTTCTTATCTTGATGAGATCTTAATAGTTCATTTTTGCTTTTGTTTCCCTTCCCTCTGCAGACAGGTATACTCAGAAGTTGCTGTGGCCGAGGTCAAAGAGATTGTTGCTTGTTTTCTCCTCTAGGATTTTGATGGTTTCCTGTCTTACATTTAGGTCTTTCAACCATTTTGAGTTTATTTTTGTGTATAGTGTAAGGAAGTACCCCGGTTCATTCTGCATGTCGCTGTCCAGTTTTCCTAACACCACTTGCTGAAGAGACTGTCTTTTTCCCATTGGATACTCTCCTGCTTTGTCAAAGATTAGTTTTCCATGCGTTTGTGAGTCCATTTCTGGGTTTTCTGTTCTGTTCCATTGACCTATGTATCTGTTTTTGTGCCAGTACCATACTGTCTTCATGATTACAGCTTTGTAATACAGCTTGAAGCCTGGAATTCTGATGCCTCCAGCTTTCTTTTTCTTTTTTTAACACTACTTTGTCTATTTGGGGTCTTTTCTGGTTCCATACAAATTTTAGAATTGTTTGTTTTAGCTCTGTGAAGAATGCTGGTATTATTTTGATAGGGATTGCATTGGATATGTAGATTGCTTTGGGCAGTATCAACATTTTAAAAATGTTTGTTCTTCAAATCCATGAGCATGGATTGTTTTTCCATTTCTTTGTGTCTTCCATAATTTCTTTCATAAGCTTTCTGTAGTTTTTAACGTATAGATCTTTTACCTCTTTGCTTAAGTTTATTCCTAGGTTTTTTGTGGTATTTGATGCAATTGTAAATTACATTGATTCCTTCATTTCTCTTTCTCCTGCTTCATTATTGGTGTATAGAAATGCCCACAGGTTTCAGTACCTTGATTTTATATCCTGTGACTTTTTTGGATTTATTTATCAGTTCTAGAAGTTTTTTGGTGGAGTCTTTTGGGTTTTCCATGTAGAGTATAATATCGTCTACAAAGAGTGAAAATTTAACTTCTTCCTTGCTGATTTGAATGCCTTTTATTTCTTTTTGTTGTCTGATTGCTGAGGCTAGGACTTGCATTACTATATGGAACAACAATTGTGAGAGTGGACATCCCTGTTGTGTTCCTGACCTTAGGGGGAAAGCTCTCAGTTTTTCCCCATTGAGGATAATATTAGCTGTGGGTCTTGTATATGGCCTTTATTATCATGAGGTGTTTCTTTCCCTACTTTCTTGAGTCCAGGGCTGAGTGGCTTTCCAGGAGAATTCTACCAAACATTTAAAGAAGAGTTAACACCTATTCTTTTGAAACTGTTCCAAAAAATTGAAATGGAAGGAAAATTTCCAAACTCATTCTATGAGGCCAGCATTACCTTGATTCCAAAACCAAACAAAGACCCCACTAAAAAGGAGAACTACACACCAATTTCCGTGGTGAACATGGACGCAAAAATTCTCAACGAGCTACTAGCAAACTGAATCCAACAATACATTAAAAGAATTATTCACCACAATCGAGTGGGATTTATTCCTGGGCTATAGGGCTGGTTCAATATCCACAAATAAATCAACGTGATACATCACATTAATAAAAGAAAGGATAAAAACCATATGATCCTCTCAATAGATGCAGAAAAAGCCTTTGACGAAATACAGCATCCTTTCTTGATAAAAACCCTCAAGAATGTTTTTAATAAATATGTATCTACAAACATTTGGATATGCAAGATTTAAGCTGAGTGGGAGAGAGATCAGGGTCGATGATTTATTCTGGAGAATTAGCATCATAAAGCTAATGGTCAAAACTAGGAGACTAGATTTTATCACCCAAGCATATTACAAAGAATTAGATGATCAGTGGGATGATATGCAATGTCAACTTTTAAAAGTCACTGCATTATGGGGAACCCACAAAGGGGATAAAGAGGAAAACAATAAAGCTCATAGAGGATAGAATTAGAGAAACTCTGAGAAAGCCATAGGTAGTGTCAACAGTAGCCGAGTGTACTACCAAAAAATAAAGGAGGAATCATCTCCAATGAATTTGGCAATATGAATATCTTTGATAATAGTTTTAAAAGAAGGTTGAGGGCACAAGTCTGATGG
The DNA here is from genome assembly GCF_007474595.2 of Lynx canadensis. Lineage (NCBI taxonomy): Eukaryota > Metazoa > Chordata > Mammalia > Carnivora > Felidae > Lynx > Lynx canadensis. The sequence continues at coordinate 128,906,493 of NC_044310.1, read as the reverse complement.
CAGTGAGATTAAAAGCAAACTAAATAAAGAGGAAGAAGCTAGAGATTGTTGACATAGGACGAAAGAGTAAGAATGGGAAAAGGAAGCAGGAACTGAAAGAGTAGTGCTTGTTTCTTTGCACTTTAGATTTTTTTTCCCCCTGAAGTGAAAGAGCCTACACAGAGTAGTATGACAAAAACAGAGATTGAAGCAAGGTTTTTAAGAAAACTGGAAAGGATAGAGTCAAGAGCACATATGAATGAGTTGCCTTTCTTAGTTCTAATTATCTTCCCATTCATAATCATAGTCCTGATACACCCATCTCTATCTATGCTCTTGGTTAATTCTTAAAACTGTTTTATATTGTAGATAGCACAGGGAAGCTATGAAGCAGAGTACCAAGGTCAAAATCCCAGCTTACTGATATGTTACCTTGAGCAAATTGCCTAATTTCTCTGCATCTTTATTACCTATGAAATAGGATAATAATACCATCTACTGTGTAGGACTGTAATAATAGTAGCTGGCTTAAGGAGGAGTTGTATTATATTATTTAATTCATGTAAATCTCTTAGAAATATGTCTGTACGTGACAAGCACTCAACAAAATATTAGCAATTATTATTATTCCAGGCACAGCTAAGTGATTTCACTCTGAAACTTCACAACTCTTCTATGAGTTAGACACTATTATTATCCCATTTCATATATTGTAATGATTAATAATTATTGAAAACTTACCACTTACTACTTACTACTTGACTTTAGTGTCAAGGCTCTAAATGCATTACATATAGCAAGAACAAAAAACTTTATTATTTACAACTATACTGGAATTCTCCCCACGCCATGCTTCACCTACAGATAGGGGATTGTTTCCAATCCAAAAGAAATCAAGAAAAGAATGGCATGAGATCTAGAATTAGGGAATCCAATATTGCAGAGAAGGGAAGAGAATATCTAGAAGGTGAAATAAATTATCTTAATAATTGTATAGCAGACGGAGAGCAAATCACCACAGACTGAAAAAATGAACAGAGCTCCAGAATAGATGTTCCCATGGGGAAAAGTTAACAGATGTCTTGATCTGCTGGACTGTATTGAGAGGATTAATACTTCTGCTTGCGGTATAAGTAGTGATAGTGATGTGGAGAACGAAACAAAAGAAAAAAGTTAAATTTCCTTACAACTTACAGCCCATTGACATGTCCTTGAGACAGAGTGACCTTCCTCAAGGAGCTTAGCTACCTCGATGTTAATATTTTGCTAAGGGCAAAAGGCAGCCTTGGCTTAACATTAGCCTGAACTTCAGGATTCTAGAAGTCTCCTTTAACATGTAAAAATTGCTTTGGAAGCTTCCTTTCTCTCTACTCTCCCCAGATATATGTTAGCAATCATCCTCCAAGCAGATGGTCCTTTGATATACATCTGAAGGGTCTCTTGACTAAGGTTTAACTAAATAGTAGTAAATGACCTTTTCCTAACAAAAGCTAGTTCCTCAAGGTCCTGGAAACATTGCTTCCAAATTTTTAGACACTTAATGCTATCTCTAACCCCTTTCCAATTCAAAAGTATATAATCAGCCACTCCTCATAACCCCTGTACAGCTCTTTCTGCCCATGGGTCCTGTCCCTGTGCTTTAATAAAACCACCTTCTTTGGGGCACCTGAGTGGTTCTGTTGGTTAAGTGTCTGACTCTTGATTTTGGCTCAGGTCATGATCTCATGGTTTGTGAGATCAAGCCCTGTGTAGGACTTTGCACTGACAGCACGGAACCTGCTCTGGAGTCTCTCTCGCCTCTCTCTGCCCCTCCCCACCCCTCTTTCTCTCTCTCAAAATAAGTAAATATGAAAAATTAAATAACTAAAAATTTAAAAAACACCTTTTGCACCAAAGACGTCTCAAGAATTCTTTCTTATCTGTTCCTTCCCAAACCCCAACATTTTCACATCAGTAGATATATGGAAAACTAAGAAAAGAAACTAAAATAAAAACAATAGTTATCTCTAGGAAAAACAAAAAAATACCTGAAAGGAAATGTGATTGTAGTATAACTCATCATTCAATTATGAATAATATGTACATAGGCAAAATGATATAAACATTCAAATTATTTAACCAAAAATTTTGACATAAATATACTGACATGAGGGGTGCCTGGGTGGCTCAGTCAGTTGAGCGACCGACTTTGGCTCAGGTCATGATCTCACGCTCTGTGAGTTCGAGCCCTGCGTCAGGCTCTGTGCTAACAGCTCAGAGACTGGAGCCTGCTTCGGATTCTGTGTCTCTCTCTCTCTCTGTCCCTCCCCCACTCATGCTCTGTCTCTCTCTGTCTCAGAAATAAATAAACATTAAATTTTTTTTTTAAATTAAAAAAATAAATATACTGACATGATAGGGGAGGAAATGTGCGTATTTAGCTATTTTAATGCAGTAAAATTAAGAAAGACAAGAATAACATGTTATTTAGAATTAGGAAAGAAAATTTCATAAGAAACAACTGAAATATTTCAAAGTGTTGAAGGTGGTTGCTTCTGGAGAGTGGGAGTCAGATGGGAGTGAGTAGGGCTAGGCATTTTTACCTCTGCAATATTTTCAGTATTTTTACCACTGCAATGCAAATTTAATTATGCCTTTGAAAGTTCTACAGTCTTTCAGAAATTCTATATTCAAGATTTCCAACTAGATTGTATACCCTGTGAAGATAGGGGTCATCATTCATTATGTTATAACCATCCATGGTACCTATTCAAGCCACTGATGACCTAACAAAACCAAGGATCTGGATAAACTACAGACATGAACACAGACCTTTAGTACTACAAAAGAATTCGGAAATTAAGTCATTATCTTTAATTTTATAAATGAGCAAAAAGACCCAAAAAAGTAAATTATTAGTTCCTAGAGAAGAAGTTATCTGAATGTACTGTATGCTTTGATTTTGGCATCATGATCTATTACTTATTAATTAGTAATAAATTATATAATACTCTATTAAAAAAAACATTTAAAAACTGAACCATGGGGCACCTGGGTGACTCAGTAGGTTAAGTGTCTGACTCTTGGTTTTGGCTCAGGTCATGATCTCACAGTTTGTGAGTTTGAGCCAGGTGTTGGGCTCCGCAGTGACAGTGCAAAGCCTGCATGGGGTTCTCTCCCTCACTCTCTGCCCCTCCCCTGCTTACTTGAGCATGCACTCTCTCCCTCTCTCAAAATAAATAAAGAAACGTAAAAAAAAAAGTAAAAACTGAACCACAAAAAAACAGAAAGGGAGGGCCGCCTGGGTGACTCAGTGGGCTAAGCATCCTATTTCAGCTTAGGTCATGATCTTGAGGTTCATGAGTTTGAGCCCCATGACTGTCTGTGCTGACAGCTTGGAGCCTGGACATTGCTTCGGATTCTGTGTTCCCTTCTCTCTCTGCCCCTCCCCCACTCACACTCTGTCAGGCTGTCTCTCTCTCTTAAAAATAAATAAACATTAAAAAAAATTTTAACAGTAAAAAGAAAAATAGGGGAATGGAATCCCCTACACATCCAGCAATGCCTGCTCTGATCAGGCAGAGGTACTGTCCTGGTGAAAGAATGTCAGGCCTACAATAGAGAAATCCAGCAAAAGATAAAATATCAGTTTCTGTTGCTGTTGTAAATTGGATCCATAGTCAGTCATTTCTTCCCAGTTTTCTATCATTATTTCCTGAAGCAGAGTAAGTTACAGCAATCCACCTCCAGATAGGTGATTTGATTATCTTTAGCATGTGGAATCTTTTACTCTCGTAATGCTTATCAGCTCTGGCACAAATTGAACACATTAATCACCAAAAAAAGAAGTCTGCAAGAAGGATAGGAGCTAGTGAGTTTCACTGATAATGGAAAAATGCTTTTTTTTTTAAGAACCACATTGCTAATATTAAGTTGAAAGGAAAAGACAATTTTTTTTTGGAGTGATAACTATAATAATGAGTACAGAAGTGAATTTAAATGGACATTAGGAGAACTGAGAAGCACTCACTCAATCCTCAGGGGCAAACAGGAGTTGGTAATTATTTATATTTGATTCTAATGAAAAGAATACTAGACTCTCTGTTTGGGATTTTTTTTGAGACACGTAAAATCTGGAGGAGGGCTGAAAAATCTGAGCTCAAAGATCTGTATCTTTTCCCAAATGAACATATGGATGTGTGCCTTCAAATGGTTAACGCTTATCTCGGCGCGGCTGGAAACACTGCACAAATCAGAGCCTGTGAACGTTGAAAGCGAGCGTCTAACTAAAGCGCCGCAGGAGAAGGGGCGCCAGGGGGGCGAGGAGCGCCAGGCGGCAGCTGCTATCAGTAGCTCCTTCTTATCCCCTCGCCCAGCCTGCAGGGCTGGGCTCGACCCATCTATCACCGCATAGAAAGAGCCCGAGGCTTGGCTCTGACAAAAACGTCCTTTTTTTGTTACCTTGCTATTATGCCTGGCAGCTTCTGGTCCATGAATTCCTGCATGCACTGGTGTTCCGTGGAACTGCTGAGAAACCTCCGGAAAGATTCAACGTATCTGCTGTGGTCAGAAAACAGGCTCCTCATGGAAGATGCCATGTTTGGTTTCTGATGGAAGGCAGAGAAGGAGGGGAAGCTTTAGCTTCCCCTCCTCTTCCCAGTTCCTTTTCTCTCTACTCACCCCCACCAATTCCTATCCCCACTTCTCGCACCAGTCCCCCTCCACCCCCCATGCCAGAAAAGCCTGCTTTGAGTTTTAACATGCAACGAAGGCTGGTGTAAATCACATTCTTACGTCAGTTATTTGTGCAGGACTTTGAGCTGATACTTTAACCCCTGCAGTGTTCCTTTATAAGAAATGGAGGTGGTAAAGCAAAGCAATAAATCCACTGTTATAACTTGTTTTTAAACGTCTGAAGTTCAGAAAGTCATAAAAACTGATCCCATTCTAATCACTTCCTGTTTTGTCAGCCTTTGCCAGGAGTGAATTCCAAGTGGGACAGTGGCTGCTTTAAGGGCCAAAGGCGACAAACACAGGGTAAACAGCCAGTTACAAGGCTACAAACCACTTTCAGAAATATACCCCTGCTGAAATCTTTGACAGAAGATGGATGTCCGCCTCCATGCTTTCTACAGGAGAATTTCTTGCCTTCACCCTTCTCAGAAGATGAACTTTTTACACTCCTCCGCTGCGTTTCTTCAAATGCTGGTTTGTTGTGATTCAGGAAGTCTCCTTAGCAGAAACCATCCTGGAGGGACCTGGAAACTATTAATTGGAAGGTGTGAGAAGCCTGCTGGAGTATGGGGAAGAATCAGGGGAATGAGAGTAGTCTTAGGGCACAAAATGCAGGAGAAGGGGTAAAAGCCAAGTCCCTAAAAATCATTCCCCAAATTCTTCTGAACATGAGATTTTAGATACTTAGGGTTGGATGAACCTCTGGCAGCCTAGTGGTGTCACCTATCAGAGACCCACAGTGTTAGAGTGTTCATGTGCCAGAGCTTTTACTTGGGAAGTGGTGTTGAAGAAGACCACTCCTTCTCCAGCACAGGATGTTAATAATAGTATCCAACTCATGGAAGAGTTGTAAGAATTAATGAGTGAATTCATATGCCTCTCTTAGAAATGTATCTGCCTAAGCCATTCCTCTGCTCTGATTCAGCTCCAAAACTGCCCTTCAAGCATTCAACAAACCCTTTTTATTAAGCACTCATGGTCCCACTACTCTTAGAACTGTGCTTTTATCCTAGGAGAAAATGGGAAACCCGGAAAAGCAGATACATGTGGGTGTAGTGTGTAACTATGTGTCCTTGGCTGAAAGACAAGTTTCTGTTTGCTCATCAGTAAACTGGGAACAATGAATTAAAATCTGATAGGGTTTTAGTGAGAATTATGTGGATAACAAGTACCTTACGCTTAGCACATTGTTACTGCTCCCATAAAATGCAAGCTGGTCCCTTCTGGATGAGAAACAAAACAAACAAACAAACAAAAACACTGAAATTGAGTTTCATGTCATTTTCACATGTCATGAAATATTACTCTTCTTTGGATTTTTTCCAGTCATGGAAAGATGTAAGTTATTCTTAGCTCATGGGCTGCACAAAAACAAGTTGCCGGGCTGGATTTGACCACCAGGCGCTAACTTAGCCCCTAGGGCTACACACATACAAATATAGGCTACTCAACTGCCATGTCTATCCAACCAGCCCTGTCTTCCTCAAACTGACTCTCACAAGCTTCTGGTTCTTCATTACCACCTCTGCTCTTTTCTTAAGCACTCAATCCAAATCATTCATTTACATATTCATCTACTAAACAAATATTTAGTAAGGGTATATTCAGCTGTGAAGAAATGTCATTGACCTTAACTTCAAAAGTGCCTACTAAAACCTGCTTTTAATTAAAACTCATTCTTCACCTGAGACCATCACCTGCGTCCCTTGTCAAATTTTCTCCAAGAGTCAGCCCTTCATTTATGTTTCATTAAGGATTTCCTCCCCGTTCTCAGGGCCTCTATCCTTGAGATTCTGGTTGCTGTTGTTGTTGACCTACTCTGCTATTTTCTTCCTGGCCTTCGTGCCTTAGGAGTCACACAGATCCTCGCCAATTTTATTGCCACTGCCAAATTCAGTTTTTTAAAGCACAGTAATGATAAAGTCACTCCTCTCCCTGCAAAATGTGTACTGTCTCTCCACCATACCCCAAGTTAAGTCCAAGACTCACTCTTTGCCCACCACCCTCTCCCCCTGCCCCAAATCATCCAGACTTCTGTTTCATTTTCCTTTGAACTTGCCAGTGTGTCCCTTCCAACTGTGCTGCTTCTCTGGATGTATCCCTGTGCTTTCCTTCCTACCCCTCTCCACATAACGGCCCCTCCTTCAGTTCCTCCTCTTACCCCACCCACTGAAAATATTCCTACTCTTCATAGGCTACCACTTCCATTAAGCCTTCCATATTCCCCCCAAAAGGATTAGCACTTGTGCTCTTAACTTTCAGCCTCTTACAACTTTGATGGCCTTTGTCCTTATGTTAGGGTTTACTAACATACTTGCCTTGTCCCCCCTGCTAGTCTCTATGTGATTGCTAGCTAATAGAGACAGGAATTGAATCACAACTCTCCATGATGTGTGCTGCCCACAGTAGGCTTTCAGTTATTTTAAATGACTAAAATTGTACTTTATCATTTTCACTATTGAGCTACTCTCCACCGTCAGATACTCTTCATCCTTTACATTATTGGGGGACTCTGTTAATATACAACTATGATTCCATTTATCGAGTTCTTATTATGTGCCAGGAATTATATGGATCTTTTCTAACTTAGTAGAGGATTTTTCACTTTGAAGCACCTCTGTGGGCTTGCCTATCTTACAGATGAGAAAACTGAGATTCTGAGAGGTTGGGTCCTTTGCTCAAGCATGCTTAGCAAGGAAGGGGCAGGACTGGGAATGTAATTCTAATATTTCAAATCCCTAACCAGTGCTCTCACAAACTATGTTCAGCCCAAATCTGCCTCCCTGTAACTTATACAGGGTACTGCTTAAACTGAATGGAAGGATTCTAGTTTCTTCCCCATATAACACTTATTGAAAAATTTGAAATCGGTTCATAGGATAGCCCTACTCTCAAAGGTGTCTGTTTCGTAGTTCCGTAATTCTTAGTCCATTTGGGCTGCTATCACAAAAATGCCATACACTAAGTGGCTTAAACAAGGAGCATTTGTTTCTCAGAATTCTACAGCCTGGGAAGGCCAAGATCAAGGTGCTGGCAGATTGGGTGTCTGGGGAGGACCCATTTCTTTGCGTAGTCATCTTCTCACTGCCTTTTCACATGTTAAAAGGGACAAGAAAGCTCCCTGGAATCTCTTTTCTAAGAGCACTAATCCTACTCATGAGGGCCCTACACTCATGAACTAATCACTTTTCAAAGACCCCCACCTCCTAATACTATAACATTGGGGCTTAAGCTTTCAACATGTGATTTGATGGGTACACAAATACTTGGTCCGTAACAGTTACTAATCATTCCTTTCCAGTATAGCTTTATATAATCCATTATGCTAGTTTCCCCCTTTGGACAAACGAATTTGTCAGGTTTTCTTTAAAAAATTGGTGTTGTGGGGGCGCCTGGGTAGCTCAGTTAGTTAAGAGGTTAAGCATTTGACTTCTGTCATGGTCTCAGGGTTCGTGAGTTCAAGCCCTGCACCGGGCTGTCAGCGCAGATCCTTCTTTAAATCCTCTTTCTCTGTCTCTGCCCCTCCCCCCCCCAATAAATATTTTTTTAAAAAATGGTGTTTGGAAATAAACACAGTCTCCCAAAAGTTGCCTAAGCAGTACAGATTAATATTTCCCAACCATGTTCTGTCCAATCCAAGTTCTTTCAGATGTTACTACTGCTTTCCAAAAAAAAAAAACCCCAAAAACAAAAAAAGCCCCGAGTTCAACAGATTCCTCTGGACAGTCATAATTCACATTAACATAAGAAAGGTTTATAAAACCTTTGCCACATGCCCTGTTAAAATGCAGATACACCATGTCTATGGCATTTTGGCATTTCTCTGATTAATCTTTCAGCCTCTTCAAAAAAGGGAAATCTTGTTGCTTTCAGCATGACTTGCACTTAACTGAATGCTGGTTTTAGCAATCACAACTTCCTTTTAAAATTGCAAATAGAGGGGTGCCTGGGTGGCTCAGTCAGTTAAGCTTCCGACTTCTGCTCAAGTCATGATCTCACGGAGTTTGAGCCCCACGTTGGGCTCTGTGCTGACAGCTCAGAGCCTGCTTGGATCCTCTGTCCTCCTCTCTTTCTGCCCCTCCCCCACGCATACACACACACACACACACACACACACACACACACACACACACACTGTCTCTCTCTCTCTTTCTCAAAAGTGAATAAACATTAAAAAAATAAAATTGCAAATAGAATATCTGTTTCATAATCCAAAATGCATCTGGAATGTCCCTGGGGATTAAACATTTAGCTGGCTGGTAGGAATTAACTAAATTTTAAGAGCCCTCTTTCCCCCTCTTTTTTGAAAATGGGAGCAACTGTCTGGCACATCTGTCATTTGCCATGACTTCTCAAAGTTTACTGGCAATAACATCATTGCTCTTATAAATTATTTTGGTATATTCCAATGTGATTCTTCTAGGCTGTGAAAGATTGTCTTAATTAGAATTCTTAGATGTTCTCTTACCTATTGGGGTTTCTGTCCTCTATTACTTACCATATATTAAGCTGTTTCTGTGTCAAAGTACCTTTCACACATTATCTCATTATACTCCTAATCCTCTGGGAATGGAACTATTGATATCATCAAGCAAGACTCAGAACAAATACATTGTACAAGATCATATATCTCATGAGAGAAGAATCTGGATTCAAATTCCTGTTGTTTAACTCCATGGACTATTTTTAAAAATTATATCATACTACTTCTTACCACTCTATACCTTATCAACATGAAGATTATTTTCCATATTAGAAAACTCTGGAACCAACAAAAAGTGGAGCAATTCTGTATTCTTCCTATCACCTATTAATATAATAATGTCCATGCTAGGTCATAAAGGAAAGGGTTTCTCTTGTTTATTCTTAACAAACAAAATTTATTTGTTTATTTTGAGAGAGAAAGAGAGAGAGAGAGAGAGTGCATGTGAGGAAGGGGCAGAAAAAGAAAGAGGGAGAAAGAGAGAATCCCGAGCAGTCTCTGCACCGTCAGCATAGAGCCTGAGTCAGGACTCAAACTCACGAACCATGAGATCATGACCTGAACAGAAATCAAGAGTCGGACACTCAATTGACTGAACTACCAGGCACCCCTATTCTTTTTTTTTAATTTATTTTTTATTTTTTATTTGAGTATAGTTGACACACAATGTCTCATTAGTTTTAGGTGTACAACATAGTGAATTGAAAAGTTTATACATTACGCTGTGTTCACCACAAGTGTAGCTGCCGTCTGTCCTGATATATCACTATTACAGTATTATTGACTATATTCTTAACAATGTGCATTTTATTCCCGTGACTTATTCTTGCCATAACTGGAAGTCTGTATCTCCCCTCCCCTTCACCCACTTTTTTCAACCTCCACCCCGCTCCCTTCTGGCAATCATCAATTTATTCTCTATTTATAGGTATGATTCTGCTTTTTTTTTTAAATTTCCTTTTATTCTTATTGCTTTGAATGTGCTATGCCAAAAAACAAACAAATGAACAAAAGAGGAATAAACGATAGCAAAATCCCAAGGACCCATTTCATGGTACTTAACATTCTTCAGCAGTCTCCACTCTGGTCTGTAGTCTTTTGAACACTGTTTTTATTGGCCTTATTCTTATCCTTAGCTATATGCCCCATAGCATAACATATATGTAAATGATAATGACAATATTATTAAATTATCTTAATCAAATAGTTACAAGAGTCCCACTTTATTTTCTCTTGACAAACATGGAGGAGGAAGGTATTTTATACAAATTGGTTGGCTTATTTGATGTGCTAGTTTACTTGAAATTTAACAAGCAGTTTAGCCCAACTGTGGTCTTGAAGGGAGGTTTGAAATCATAGTACATAAAATATTAGAGCTCAATTTGATTGGTAACATCAGGCACAGATGATAGATATCAGAATCCTACTTTTAACAGGACATTTAGCTAAGTTTCTCGTAAGTGTAGAAACAAGCTAAGAAGCGAGAAACTTGAGCACTATATACAAGCTTAGCCTCTTACTAGGTAAATAACATCAGGTAAATGATGTAACTGCTTTAAACTTCCTCCCCCATCCCCTACCACCCCTACTATATATAAATATGGGGAAAGAAGGTAGACTAGATGACCTTTAAGGTTCCTTGAAGTTCTGATTAGTCTTCATCTTTTAAAAAAGATAAATTACTTTGGGCTTATGAAACTAAAGTTAGATGTATTCATAGCTAGCAGAGCCACCGTCTATAAAGACTATCAATGAATCATAAATGATAACCTGAAGATAATCTCTGGGTAAGCAGCCCCTTGACTTTATGTGAAATATCCCTGGCCACATTTTATCAATGGAAGTTTCTTAAACTCACACAACTGGTAATAATGCCATTATGTCTTGTTTTTAATGGCATAGTTGTTTCAATTGCTCTTTTTAAATTTTTTTTTTTCAACGTTTATTTATTTTTGGGACAGAGAGAGACAGAGCATGAACGGGGGAGGGGCAGAGAGAGAGGGAGACACAGAATCGGAAACAGGCTCCAGGCTCTGAGCCATCAGCCCAGAGCCCGACGCGGGGCTCGAACTCACGGACTGTGAGATCGTGACCCGGCTGAAGTCGGACGCTTAACCGACTGCGCCACCCAGGCGCCCCTCAATTGCTCTTTTTTAGCCTGGAGTTTATGCTTTTGTTTTAATTAACTTAGAACAGAAAAATTAAAAAGGTCCAAAATACCCAATAAGAGAGAAGACAAACCAAATGAAATAATGCAGAATAAATATTTGGGGAATAATTACTTGGGAGGTAAGAGGGTGGATGAGTAGACAGAAAATAAAAAATATAGAAGAGTAACCAATGATATTCTAGAGACTTAAGAAATGTTTAAGGGTAGGAATAAGTAATGAGACAAGACAAAAAAGAAACAGAGAACTTAGTTCCTATTTAATAATCCAAAAATTTAAAGTAAACTGGAAAGGTCTAGATCCCCTTCCAAAGATAGAAGACAGTAAATATTTAGAACCTGATATATTATCAGGAACTGGGAAATTATGAAAACAAAACAAACATAAAAGAATGCAATTCATCAAACAACCTTTGCCTAAGTCCATTATACAGATCAGTGTATAAGACAGATACTGTCTCAGTGACTATAAGTCTAGTGTTGAATTAGGGGTCTGTGAAGTTTAAGGGTTCATGTAAGAAAATTTTTATAAAGAGAGTGTTAATGGTAAACAGACTACTCTGGGATTTGGTACAGAGGCATTTGTTCAAGTATATGATGGGTTAAAACATTCTCCCATCTGAGAAGCCTTGCTTGTACATGATCCAGAGACTAAAAGGATGCACATGCCTATGAGGCTCGGATATTACTTAAAAAGAATCAAAGCACAATTTATATATAATAAAGTACACAAATCTCAAGTGTACAGCTTGAGGAAGGTTTATATGTGATACACCCTAGAACCCTAGAAGACTAATTTATGTCTGCAATTAATAATACAGCCCCCCCCTTCAGATAATGACCATTCTGATTTTTATCCCCATAGATTACTTTTTCCTGTTCTTAACTTCCTATAAAAGGGGCATACAGAATGTATAATTTTGTGTCTGGCTTCTTTTCTCTTCATAATATTTTTGAGATATTCCCATAATTTTGGGGGTGGGGTGGGGCATCAGCAGTTAATTCTTTTTATTGTTGAATATTATTATAATGTATTATTTTTTTTATCTATTTTTCTCCTAATGGACACTTGGGCCATTTCTGTTTGGGGCTATTATAAATAAACCTGATGGAAACATTCTTATACATGTCTTTTGCCACACTCGTTTTTGTTGCCATGAGTGAAATTATGTCATAGGATAAACAAATATCTAGCTTTAGAAGATATTGCAAACAAGATCTGCAAATGTCCACAATCACTAGCAAAATATAAAGATATTAGGTGCCACATCCTCATCAATTCTTGATACTGCCAATCACTTTTGTTTCATCCCTTCTGGGCATATATGGCAGTATGTCTTTGTAGTTTCAATTTTCATTTTCAACTGATTAGTGACTTTGAGTGTTTTTTCAAATACTTGTGGGCCATAAAAAGTGTGTAGTCTTTCGTGAGGGGTCTGTTAAAGTCTTTTGTCCATTTTAAAAGCCTGTATTGTTTGCTTCTTTTCTTATTGATTTATATAAGATTTCTTTATATATTCTAGATGAGTCCTGTCATATACGTGTGAGTATGTATACATATGTACACATTATATACATATATATACATACACATATGTAATATCTTCCACGTTGTGGCATGCTGTTCAGTTTTTGATGATGTCTTTTGAAAAACAGAAATTCATCAACTTACAGTTTTTAAATCCTTAATCTAAAAGTGTATTTATTTAATATAATCAGGTCAACAAAAACTAACCATGTGCCTTTTTTTGAAAATCTTTGTTTATTTTTGAGAGAGAGAGACAGAGAGACAGACAGCGTGAGTGGGGGAGGGGCAGAGAGAGAGGGAGACACAGAATGCAAAGCAGGCTCCAGACTCTGAGCTGTCTGTATGGAACCCAACGCAGGGCTCAAACTCATAAACTGCAAGTTCAGGACCTGAGCCAAAGTCGGACAGTTAACTGACTGAGCCACCCAGGCACCCCAATCATGTGCCTTTTAGACCTTTAGCCAGTAGTATGGTGGAGTTTCAGGAATTCTGGGAGCTGGTGGATATCATATCAATAGCTTGAAATCAGCTGTGGTGAGAATATTTACACTATGGAGATGGGCAAACACTATGAATCAGGACTTTTTAATTTTTCCTGGAGGGCAGATTGTTAAACAGCAGTACACAGATGCTTTTAGCCCTGTGATTATTTGCAAAGCTGCTGGGTGGCCCTGAGCCTTCTGGTAAAACAGCTGAGCTATGGCAATGTGACAGAGGCCTCCTTTTTCAACTTTCTAGCATGACCTTGCTAAAGAGTTTGACCACTCAAATTCTGGAAGAAGTGGTACCCTATTCCAGCATCTCTTAATTAATTGGTTATTCTCTTACTATGATCTAGAAACTGATCTCAGCATTACTCCTGGGTCTGCCACTAACTAGTATGAAATTGGATAGGTAATTTATGTTCCTTGAGCCTCATTTTTTTAATCTGTGAAATAGGAATAATAATATTACCTCATAATATTTTTGTGAGGATTAAATGGAATAATGTGTATAAAATGTCCGGCATAGTATTTAATCCATAGTAATCTCTCTGGAGTGAGACAGATTTCTCTAACCTTCAGTTTCTTCATTTATAGGATGAGGACAATAATACTCTATTAGCCAGGTTTCAGTCCAAATTGCAGAATTCTTGTGAGGTGGTTCAGAGGGAATTTTTAATACTGTCAACCAATTTAAAAGGTCTTGAAAGAGCTGAAAAGGCAAACAGAGATGTTGAGGCAACCTATCAGGAAGCTCCCACCACCTGTAGGGCTGGAGGAATAAAGGGAGGACATGTGTTACCAAAGCTCTGGAGCCTGGGCTACCCAGTAAGAGCTAGAACAATGGACGAGACACAGCTACTCTTGGAGATGCTGCCTGAAACCAAAGGAAATGGACAGAAATACCCAGCATCTTCCCTCTTCTTATGCTCTCATCTTTGCCAGTGTCCCTCTTTACTAAAGCTGAGTGAAAACTAAGTTGGCAAGAAAGCATGAGTGATGTAACTTGCAAGATTCAGCCCCCTGTAATACTGAACAGAGCAGGAGAAGGACCAAAAGTGGATCTGATAGCAGCTAGTGACCAGCACAAGTGCTTACCATGCTGATTTGTTGTGAGAATTAAATTAAAAAAGTATAAAAGTGTAAAGCAAAACACCTAGAACATATTAAATGCTCAATGAATGCCAGGTAATCACAGTAAAATAGTGAAAATAAAGGTATTTTCACTGTATTATGTTATTATTATAGCTATTATGATATTATTGCATGTTGCATATTATATGATATTATTATAGTTAATATGATAGCTATAGGGTCAAAAGAAGGCTGGTATTAATGAAATCTTAAAGAGTGGAAACGATTGACTATGATCATTAACTCCCTTAGGCATCAGGAAGATTGGCTTTGTTTATGAGGAAGGTATTTGCTGGGAAATTATCTCTTCGGAATTCATCGAAGTTCATTAAATTCATGAGGAAGAACCATCAGTGGGCACCTGGGACTCCTCTAGCCTCTGAAAGTTGCAGAGTTAGCCACGGCAAAGTCAGGAGGTCCCTGTCTCAGACAGTCGGAGGAAGTTACTAAGTGGAGTAGTGTGTGATGCCCTGGTTCTTCTTCAGTTCTACTCCCCAGCTCCCTGTGTGACTTTGGGTAAGTACTTAAGTCAGTGGGAGTTCAGTTTCTTCAAATGTGAAGAACTAGATCCCATCATCTCACTTCCAGTTCTAAAATTCTAAGGATACTTGAGTTTAAACCTGGTATTCAGAGATGTGGCTAGTATTTCCGGTTGGAAGCAGGATGCCTCTTCTCAGAAATTTGGCACTCTGTATACCTCATTCTCTGATTCTATGGTACCACCCCTTCTCTAAATCCAAAGCTATTTTCCATTTTTAAGCACAGATTATACCATCAGAATGCACTCTTTGGAAAACAGAAGGAAATCATTCTAATTACCCATATGCTCTCAGGCAGTGGAAAATAATTAAGATCTGTTTATCAGTATGGCTAATTAAAAACAAAAAGCATATGTGTCAATGTTTGTTTTATTATTTCCTATTTAGGCCTCTAAGAGTTTTCATGGATACCTATAGGACCTGAAGAATAAGCTCCTTTCCCAGCATGTTCTATAATCAGACATTATACAGGGGGTGTCAGCCAGTTTCAGTAGCTAGAAGATGGTCTTCCATAAACACAATTGCCCTTACATTTCAGAGTTATTAATTGTGAATCCATTTTGTGCAGTCAAGTGAAACTTGCAGCCAATAAACACAGGGTTAAAGAAGGAGGCATGATATGTACAAAGTGCCTACAAAACTTCTCTATTTGCCTAGTGCAAATAAATACTTCCATTGATCCAGTTCTAGCAGAAATGAAATGCAGATTGGGTCAAGGATGGTGAAGGTATGTGGCATTGACTTGTTAAGTTTTGAAAATTTGCTTTTGGGAATTCTGAATATGTATGTGAGCTCTCTTGCCTCTGGAATGTCATGCCACCAAAAAAAAAAAAAAAAAAAAAAGGCAGAGTGAGTTTTGCCTCCCACACATGCCTGCTGTGTATTACATAGTCTGCTTTTAACTTTGGATGCCAAAGGAAGCTCTCTTTGGAATTTCAAATTTGGTTAAAACTTCACAGTATTTGCAGTATTTGGCCCTTTCACTCCTCAGATAAACAACAAAAAGCTCACCTGTTCTTCATAATATTGCTGTTAGAATCATTTTTCTGAAGTTCATTTTATCACCTTTTTATCTCTAGTCGGGATAAGAAATGAATGCATATTGGAATTTAATTTGTTTAGGGAATTCATTTTGTTTAATTTGGCTCTAAAACACTCATGGCAATCCAGTATTGAGAACAGATAGCTCAAACTCCTTAATAGCCAAATCCAGAGAGATTTCCATAGTGAAAGTGGAGGGAGATATTGATGATATTCAAACAAATGATTTTAGAAAACTCATGGAATGAGCCAAAATTATATATGAAAACTCAAATTGGAATTAGAATTCAAAGCAAGGTCTCAGTGAATACGGGGCCCTGCATACTGCTGCTAGGTGGCAGACAGAGGGAAGAATAAATGAGCTCCAGCTTTTGAGAAACTTAATTAAAAGTTATATCAAACCTGGGATTCTCCAGAAAGAATTTGTACTTACTTTAATAAAGGCTGTTTCTCCTTGAGAAGCAATTCTAATTTTATACCAGGGTTGCAATTTCTGTGCTGAAAATGGCCTTTCTATGAGATCGTGTTCATTTTTGCAAACACAATATATCCCCACCCCCAGGACCTTTCTCTGGCACCCAGACAGGAGAGCATTTGCCAAAACAATGATAGGGATGCTTAGAAAACAATAGCTCTTCTTTGAACTTTATTACTATGAGCTACAGTACAACAAAACTCCAGACCAAGGGCGATGCTGAGATAGGAAGGAAACTACATTTACCGACCAGATGGGAGATTTTCATTTCCCGTTTTAAAATTCTAGTAGCAACATAGAGCTGGCTCAGTGGTTGACAGGGGTTAAAGGTCAGGGGAGGAGCAGACTGTAAAGGAGAAGCAAGAGAGACTCCTTTTGGAGTGATGAACTCTGTACTCTGGGTGCCATGGTAGTGCATGTATCAAAACCCTTGGAACTAACTGTATGCCAGGAAGAGGGATTTTACTCTTTGTAAATTAAAAATTAAACAAACAAGCAAACATGGTCAACTTTGACATTTTTTAAAAGTGCATCAGTTTGGTTTTATGTTATATGTGTGCACCAGTCGACTTGACATTTACCCAGTACTTCTTTGCCTCCCTAATTACTATTTCAAAGACTCTTCCCTTCCACCTCTCCTTAGTTTCACCTCTTTCCCAGGGTTTGCTATGATTTCCTGATTTCTCTTCTTTTCAAAACAAAACAAAACCTTTGCGGACCAAGTCCTCAAATTAATGATGATGAAAAGAATTCAGACCTGGGCAAGAGAAATCTGATAGTGGAGAAAATGTGCTTCTGGGAAAAAATTTATAGAACGTTGGCAGGGACAGGGCGTCTAGACAGGTTGGTCTGACGGGGGCAAATTGCAAAACCAAAGGGTGGGGAATAGGGAAGAAATAAATAGAAGGCTATCATGATAACCCTGCCTTCTATTTGTAAAGTGTGTCATGGTTTATGATAATCTGAAACTGGCTCCTTTAATATTCTGACACCTTGCTAATGTAGGTGGAGTCATTGCCGCCATTTTATAGATGAGAAAACTGTGGCCTAGAAAAATGAATTTTCCATGGTCACAAGGCTAGTACATGAAAAAGCTTATACTTGAGCTGGGATTCCTGGTTCTAAGCACTGGTGTCAGGCTACAACCAACCACAGGTAGCCCCTGCTGTCCAGAGCTCCTGATAGCAGTGTCACACCCAGTGAAATCCTTGAGGTCCTTGAGGTCTGCTGCCCAAAGGACATGGGTAGGAAGTGAATCAATGATCTCCACTTTGGGCTTGTCTTTTAGGGATGGCACTGCAGCTAATTCCGGGTTGATGGGCTCACTCTTACCCTTTCAACTGGGTGTAGAAAAGCCACAGAAATAGGTAGCTCCAGTGGGACAGTGTTGTTTAAGTGAAAGACCACCTCCAGAGTAGGCATCATCAAACTGAAAATCGAAACACAGGAAATAGTGCCTGAGATCTCATCTCCCATGTGCTGAAGGAGAGAAATTTGACCAATTCAAGGATGAACACGTAAGACAGGCTTTCTCTTATGAGGCAGGAGGTGGTAAACTAGAGATAAATATCTTTATTTATTCTGTGCCTTGTTTCACAAATGGTTGGAGAGAGCTGTCTAGGAAAGCACAAATCTGGTCCTATTAACCAGATATAGTTCAAGAAAGATGGGCCCCAGCACTTCCTGAGAAATTTCCTCAAGAGACTGGTTTTGCCAAATGTTGTATGTTTTGCCTTCTGTAGTGGATTCAGTATTTCTCAATATGTTTCAGAGTATAAATAGCAAACCAGTTGAGCAAATGCCCATCTGGTTGTCTGATCTCTTCTTTAAATGGAGAAAAAGAAATTGTCTTTGACTTGAGAAAAAACGTAGAAGAGTGTTGGTGGCTCCATTTGAGACCTGACCTGGTCCTAGTAACTCATCAAGCAGCACCGGAGTCATTTCATCAGAGGGATGGTCCTCACCCCCCATAATCCAGTCCCCTCGCTGGCCTCCTACAGCCTATTACTCTCTGATAGAACTTAGATCTTTTCCTTCAAAGTGTTTGTAAAACTCTCCCTCATTAGGCTGACATGCCACGGGGGCAAGGAAGCATGTGTTTGAGCCATGATTGGATCCCCAATGCCTCTCACGGTTCCTGGAACATGATAATAAGTTAAACTAATAGATGGAATGGATTGCAAGGGAGTGTCCATCACTATATTTCAGAACAGCTGTGCTTCCTTTCCTTTGTAAGTCAGAGAAAGACTTTTCCTGTCTCTCTTTCATTCCTCATTTTGGTCAGTAGGAAGAATGGACTTCATGTCAGTTAATTCTGGGTACATGGGCAGCCCCCCAAGAGTAGCATTGGGACAATGTAAAGTCACTCTTTATGCCTTAAGAACAGGGATAAAAGGTTTTGTCTTGTGAAACTTGGACAGGCTGGAAGGCAAAAGATTTAGGATGATTATTCCTGGGGTCTGCTCTATTTTGGTGTGAGATACTCAGTTTCCTAAAAGTAAAATGTGCAAAACATTGTGGAAAGAGCACTGGGCTTGTTGTAATCAAATCCTAAAAACAGAGCTGGAACTACTTTAGAGACCAGCACAGCCAGTGGTTTTCAATGTTCACCGTGTATTAGATTCCCCAGTAGAGACTGATATAAATGTATGGATGCCTGGGCCTCGCTGCTAGGGATTCGGATCCAATTGGTCTCTGTGGTATTTTGTCACTTAATTTATCCTTGAAGCTCTCCAGGTGATTAATCTGGATGGCTGGGTTTGAGAATGACAAACATGAACCAGACGTATAATATGCATTGGTCACTTGTTTCGGCCACCCAACATGTGACGCCCTCTGTGTTCAGGACTTCCCCCCTTCCCTCCCCCCCCCCCCCGCCAGGTTCACCAGCTTCCCTCGAAGCTAGGACCAAGCCATCAGGGCCTTCAATCAGACACAGTCCTGGACTCTGAGTGGGAACTGGAGACCCCAGGATGCAAGAGTCACCGAGACTTGTCTTTGCTGGCAGTGGCTGTGACACCAAGAATGACTTTGGGGCAGCAGTCAAATCAGGTCTACTGTAGTATGTCTCTGGGGCAGCTGCAGCCACCTCACCATGTCAACCCCAGTGCATCATCTCAGACATGGTTCTGGTCTGTCTTCTCCAGGCCTCCCTGTGAGACCAGCAAAGTCCTCAAGAGTATTAAAGTAATGTCTTTTCCCCCCACATTAACTAGACCCAGTTTGTGCTGCTTGTAAAGAAAGACCCTGAATACTGCAAGTGTTTCTCTCTCTCTCTCTCTCTCTCTCTCTCTCTCTCTCTCTCTATTTCTTAGAATCTTCTGGTTCTGCAAGTATCTCAGGAGCAACAGAGTAAGCCAGACTTGCAGTTTCCTGGGGTCTTTGTCCCCTTCAACCAGAGCAGCTCAATTTAACATTTTCTTATGAAAAAGTGTTTCTGAAAGAAAAAAAAAAAAAGTTTAGAAATTACATTTGGGTGGCAGAGAAGTTCTTTAGTGTATCAAATTCCATTAATTTTTCTGGATTTCCCCTAGATACCAAGACAGAACTATTCTTCCAGACGTGGGTGGGAAATTCTAGTAGTAAAGTGAGCCAGAGTGACTGCCTGCTTCTCCTCCAGAATTCCAAGTCCATTCAGTTCATATTTGTAACCAGGGGTCTAGAGACCCAGTGTAAGTTGTATTTCTGCCACTTCTTGTCCTTGTCACCAGGACAAGGACAAGGCAAATACATTATTTCCACTAAAATTAAATTCCCTTTTCTGTAAGATAGAACAACCAATACTTTTCTGTCAACCACATGTGATATCTCAAATGATATAATAAATTCAAGTGGTATAATAAATAAAATCATCTTATGTACTTATAAATCACTCTGTGCATGCAAGATGAAATTATTATTATCAATACTGTCCATGAAATTTTAAATCAGTTGTTAAGCTTGTTTCCTGATATGAATGAACTGAACTAGTTTATCTGATGGAAGAAAGGGCTAGTTCTTATCACAGGGGGATGTACAGTCTTCTAGCATGGGTCTGTGGTTACACTTTGAGGTGATAATGAAATCTTAAATAATATTTATACTTCAGTGGCTTGTATTCTTTGAATGACTTCTTGCTTTGGGTATATTATTTGCAGAGAGCCAGCAGTAATTAAAATGGTTGAAGGACAATATCTCTTATATTTTCATTTGTATAAACTTGTGTATTTATCATTATATACAAATATCAATCAAAGGACAAATTCTATTAAGCATCTTCTAAACACTATACCATATGATTCCATGGTCATATAAAAAGTAGATTGGCATGGATTGTTCGAGTCCTGATTATTAGCCTGAAATGCTTGGATTCTGCTCAGTAGTTAAGAAGCTGTTGTGAGGGGGTTGCCCGAGTGGCTCAGTCGATTGAGCGTCTGACTTCATCTCAGGTCTTAATCCTAGGGTTCATGAGTTTGAGCCCCCCATTGGGCTTTCCACTCTCAGCGAGGAGTTTGCTTCAGATTCTCTGTCTTCCTCTCTCTCTCTGTCCCCTCCCCAACTCTCTCTCAAAAATAATAAACACTAAAAAAAAAAAAAAAAAGAATCCATTGGGAGTATTTGAGATGCTTTATAAAATAAAAAGTGTTTTCTCAAGAAGTAAAGATTAATGGATAATAACTATTAAGGAATTAGAAGGGTATAATATAATTTAAAATTCCAAACTTAGGAAATCGAGAGAATGGCCTTGCCCATAGAAAAGAATGTCTGGATGGTGTTTTAGATGAACCTTTAGAACATGTAAAAGTTCTTCACATATGGCCAGAATGAAAAGAGGTGCAGTGAGTACAGAATATTCTTGATTTGTAACCACTTTTAACAACCACTGCCACCTGGTGGCTTGTGACCCTGTTTCCACTGAAGCGAGAAACTTGATTCTTGATTTCGGCAGGGCTGAAGCAGAATAAAAGGAACGCTGACATGGTGTACCTGAGATCTAAGTTTTTGGAGTGCAAGGGTTAAGAGCCATGTAACCTTGTTCAATGTTATAACATATCTAGATATCTAGATAGATAGATAGAGTCATCTAGCTATAAATATCTACATTTTAATGATTTCTTACAAAACTCACAGCCAAAGCTGAAACCCACCAAGATTTCTGATAGCAGTAGATATGGATTAAAACTGCAGCTCCCATCACATATGTTTACATCACTCCTGTTTCCTTTTGATTCAGTAAGCCTCGTATCTCTACTGAATTACTGAGTAATGGAAGACATACAGGAACCAAAGTAGTTAAGGAAAGAGGAAGTAACAGGTGGGCAGACAGAGTCACAGTGAGGAAGACAATGAAAATGGACAGCCTAAAACATTTTAAGGAGTAAGTAAACAACTGTATTTTTCTGAAACAACATCATGGTCTAGGTGCATAGCTGCTGTGCATCTTGATTCTGAGGGTGAAGAAATATTTCTTCTCAGGGCCAACATTCCATCGCTCATAACTTCTTTTTATTTCCTGAGAACAACAGACGATTTTACGATTTCCTGATACCTTACTTGATGCCTCTTTCTACTTGGGAATTCAACCATACTATCTACATGTTTCTTTCAGAAATTCCTTGTTCAAAGGTTCCTCCTTTTGGGAAGGCTTCTAAAACTCTCCCCGAGAGAGACAGTGTTTCTCTCCTCTGTGTCACCACTCTGCATTCCGTTTTCCTGTGTTCTCACCAACTCCTCATTTTACTCCTGTTAAAATAATGTGTATTATATCTGTTTAAGTGCATGTGAGTGTCACCATACTTTGGCCTTCAGATCAGACACTTTACGTTTCAGTTATGTGTTCTGGATATTCTATTGGTTGACAGCTGCTAGAGTACATAATGCCGCTTTCTCACATCTCAGGAGGATAACTCTGGGAGGAAATGAGTAAGAGTGTGATGGATCTAGACACCAGGTTCTCTGAGGGTTAGGGAATGAAAACAGTTTATATAAACGTCTGCATGTTTGTAACACCCATGGATACTGAGCTCCTAATACTGAGTTTCTTTGGGTTTCGCTTGGGGTGCATAGGTAGAGTTTGCTACCAAGTTTGGCTTTTTCACCGAGCCTTCCTTTACTGACAACATGTAGACAGATTTTCTGGGACTTTTCCATCTCTCTAGAGAGGACTTCACTGTTGCCATGGGGTATAGCTTCTGACTGCTAGTCAGTGTTCTGGAAGTAAGGCAACACAGGATGTCCAGAATATTTCAAAACAGTGGGAGAAGGAAGCAGAAGAGGCAGAACCAAAGAAACGACATCATGAGAAACATTTGATTGAAGGGCGAGTCAAAGAAGCTTCTAGAAGCTGGAAAAGGCAAGAGCGTGGATGCCACCCTAGATCCTCCAGAAAGGAAGGCAACCCGCCAACACTTTGATTTTTAGCCCAGCGAGATGCATTTTGTACTTCTGGCCTCCAGAACTGTGAGATAATAAATGCACATTGTTTTAAGCCCCTAAATTTGTAGTAATTTGTTACAGCAGTAATGGAAACTAAAAAAGACAACATTGTATTGATTATTAAGTCCTCTTGCTTGGTTGCTTTAGTTTAGGACATTTACTCTGGTCTTGTTGTCCTTGTCCCTAATCCCTGGTTCCCAGGAGTGGTTCCCTCTTCCTACAGGATATGTCCTCTGCTTTGCTAGAACACCCAGTCACCTCTCCATACTGCACGTGGACCAGTCCTGGCTTCTTATTGGCTTGGAGTCCCAGGACTGCAGAGTGTCACTGAGTTAGCTCTGGCTGTCCTCCCTCACACTCACCGTTAGCCCCTGGAAAAGGGTATCGACAAGGACACCAAACCTCCTGAGAATCTTTGACATTGTATAGAGACAAAGAGGGTTGCATACTGTATCTTCTTTTCCCCCTTCAGCTTTCAAACGCACTTAGGTGACTGTTTTCAGCACATGGATGAATCATAGTTATCTCGATTGAACTCTCCATGCACAATTTTTAAACAAAAATGCTTTCAATTACCCAGCTCGGCTCTGACTGAATCCTTGATGTCAACCAGAAAAACTATCCTGCTGGGGTCCAGTTCTTGCCAATCCACAAAGAACTATTAAGTAAGGGCGTTTCTCTTAGAGTTGCAAAGTATTGCGGACTACTGAAAACGGGAATCTTTAGCCAGAGATCTAAGGGGGAAAGAGTAAGAGGGTCTATCAAGAACATAAATAATGACTGAGAGATCCCAAAGAGGCCTGCTGTGTGCAGAGGGCCGTTAGTAATGAGGAAGATGCCAGGAGTGACAGGAGAGACCCAGCAGAGGCAGGACTGTGCAAGACAGGTCAAGTTCATTTGAGTTCAGAATCTAAGTCATATGAGAAAGTGCCTGGCTTGATAGCAATTTGCCCCAATTACCCATTTCCCTCTGACCTCAGACTAAAATCTAATTATACTCAGCATGAGAGGAGGCCTGGTAGGAGTTTAATATCCACAACCTCTCTCTGATCTCCTTTACAGAGCACTAAGAGGTGGCCTGCAAATGTAAACGAAACCTGCAACCAGAATTTTGCATTAGGCTGGCAAAACCTCATTTTAGGAGACAACCACACTGTCAGGGATAAAAAGCAGATTCCCCTGTCTCCTGTGATTCTCCAGGGTTGTTTTTATTAACATGGAAATTTCCAAGGCTTTATGCAGGGCTTACATGTCAGTGAAAGAGCTGCTTTGCCAGCAGCAGAGCTATAATTGTCTCTTCTCGTTCCTGAACTCAGCACTTGGCTGTTCATTAATTAACGGTGTACCCCATGAGCATAGCATTTCCCAATGGTGGGCTCCTCAACAATTCCTCGGTAAACACAGTATCGCCTGCATTAGCGTTGCGGCTCCTTGCTGTCATGAACTTCTAATTATAATTTTATTCATCTTTTATTTGGCACATCTATATTGAACTTCTGGTGCAATAAGCCACTTTATTAGCTGTTGTGGAGGACATGGAGATCAATGAGCTGGAGTCAGTGGCTCAAGGTACTGAAAGCTGGCAGCTGGAGTGACCCCAGAGGAAATACAGAATGTGTGACTATTGCCTTCGTATTAAGAATACAACCCCCCGGGGCACCTGGGTGGCTCAGTTGGTTAAGTGCCCGATTCTTGATTTCAGCTCAGGTCATGATCTAACAGTTTGTGAGTTCGAGACCCACATCAGGCTCTGCACTGACAGTGTGGAGCCTGCTTGAGATTCTGTCTCTCCTCTGTCTGTCCCTCCTCTGCTCATTCTCTCTCTCTCTCTCTCTCTCTCTCTCTCTCTCTCAAAATAAATAAATAAAACTTAAAAAAAATAAAAAAAAAAACAAGAATACAACCCCTGAATTGCTTGCCTCTGACCTAAGCCTTCTAGTTTTACTATCAACATTTTTTTATTATTTTTTTTAATATTTTACTTATTTTTGAGAGGGAGAGAGAGATAGAGCATGAGCAGGGGAGGGGCAGAGACAGAGGGAGACACAGAATCCGAAACAGGCTCCAAGGTGTCAGCACAGAGCCTGATGCGGGGCTTGAACTCACAAACCACGAGTTCAAGCCAAAGTCCGACGCTTAACCGACTGAGCCACCCAGGTGCTCCCCCCCTCTTTTTTTTTACTAAATAATTTCAGTTGCAAAGTAGCAGCTTCAAGAAATGTTTGGGCAGTGCAATTAGACACTTTTGGATACTGTAGTTGGTGGCTGACTCTCATAAAACCTTATAAGGAAAATGACATACTTTCCTGTTATATGTAGTCTGAATTTTCCCAGTTTTCACAGGACTCATAAATGAGGTTAAAAAATTGGCTATAACCTATGTTTTACTTACTTTTTCTTATACTCACCCATGAAGGACTTCCAGGAACATGTGTATTTCCAGGCATTTAATGGACTCAATACTTTCCATTCCTGGTGGGCCCACACTGTGACCTTCTCTACAGTTGGGATCCCTGTGAAGATGAGGATATTTGGGCTGGGTATGTCAGTGAGCTACCCAAGGGGACATGCTTGTAAGAGACAGACGTGGGTCACACTTTGCACCTCTGACTCCAAGTGCAGCATCTTCTGTGTTAGAGCTAATCCATCTCTTGTCTAAATACAAAATCTAAATACAAAAATCATCCCATATTCCCCTCATGTACATTAGTATGTACTTTCACAGTCACACAGGCTAGCAGAGAAGGGCAGAGTGAGGGGGTCGGGCCTGAAAAAAGCCCCAGGAGACCAAAGGGCAGCAGTCCCTGAGAAGAGCAAACACAGGGGCTCAGTGTGCAGGCCTGAGGAGGGGGCATTGCCAAGCCCAGGCCTCACTATTTGTCTGGGATGAGCATAGCTGGGATAATATTATGTACTTAAAATCTAGTAGTATCTAGTACATAGACCACAAACTTCATCACTCAACAGAAATCCATGCCAGTATTAACCTGTTGCCCACTCTATGCCAAGCATATATTCTGTTGTTTGGTCACTTATATGTATTTATACAATCTTCACAACAAGCCCTTAAAGTCATTTGGGACAGAGAATGTCTCTTGCTTCTTGTACCCCCTAACTACCTTGCTCATAGTGTGTGGCTATTACACTTTGCTGTTTTGAATTCCAAAGTGAATGGAAATTCAATAATTATTAACCAAATGGGTCCCCCTTGAACAGGGCCAGTGCCTTTCCTTAGGATGTAATCCAGGAACGTCATTGTAATGAACAGTTCTGCAGTCAGTGACTGCTGACTCCCCTTTCCGTCTTTAAACATCAGTGACTGCATTTTACTTTTCTTCTTTTGCAGGATTAAGAAAGTCAAACCCTCAGTTTCTTGGAGAAAGTGCTCATCTACTGCCCAGAAATCTCTCTTCTGGGAAGGGCACGACCTCAGAAAAGTGATCACTTGACTTTTTCTAAGGTAGGGAATATTTCATCCCCCTTACTTTAAGCAAGTATTGAACCACATATTATTCCTGCGTGTTGCCCCTCTGTTCACTCTTAGCTCCTTCCTCCTGTCTCATCTTCAAGCGAGAGCTTCAGATTGCAAAGGAATTCTAACGGCCCTATCCTTTTCACTCTTGACATTTCTATGAGCTTCAACAAGAAGAATTCTGTTTCCCTGTGCTTACCACCTGAATTAGTGTGGACAGAAGGGCACATACCACACACCATTTGCAGGGACTATTTCTTATGATCAGTAATTTTAAAGCAATACACCTCCTCAGGCTCCTAAATATGTCATCCCAGGAGCTGCTGCTCCCGTTCTCCCTTCCCCTTCATCATCCGTGTGTCAGACATGCCTTGGGCCTGCTGGGCATCTGCTGTTTACTGGTGGGCCCCTCCCTGCCCCCGCCCCCTGGTAAAGCCCTCGGAGGAATGAATTATGGAAAACACAGCAGCTCACAGGGAATATGATCCAAAAATGTTTTCTCTCCCAGCTTGGCAAAAATAGGTAGTAAATTAACTAAAGGTTTGCTCACTGTGGGCTCCACTCATAAGCATAATATTTAAAATGTAAAAATAAATAACTCCTTCTGCTCTCTTGCTCTCTAAAGTGCTCTGGATAGCTCAAAATGGTGATTTTTGTACGTTCTATTTAACCAACACAAGTTTTGAGAGTTAGCTGTGGACTGGACATTTGATATCATTCAGGAGGTATTTTGATGAATAAGGCATGGAACAGGCAAAGCCACAGACTTTTGTGGGGAGACAAACACGTAACAGATAAAGCAGAGTGTGGTTAGAACAATAGCAATGCTGTTTACCAGTCGGAGTGCGGAGAAGGGTCACTTAATGCAGCCTAATCGAGTGCAGAAGAGGGAGACTAAGAAATTCCCTGGAAAGAAGAGGCACTGAATTGAGGGTTAAAGATTGAGTAGTTAGTATCTTTTAAAAAGGGAGGAGATTGGTAGAAAGGAGAAAAAAGAATTCTTAATTCTATTGTCCTCCAACTTGTGTGTATTATTAGCACACCCTGGGAAATCTCTAACTACTGCTTCTTTAGAATTCATTACACCTGCTGAATTCCATGGGCCTCCGCCCCCTTATAATTTCTATGAATTTGCTTAATTAAGACCCTGTGATAGACTGGGCAGACATTTCCTGGCAATTAATAATCAGCTGGGGGAGCTTAAGTCTGGAAGCAAAGCTGTGAAAATATGCACTTATATTTATACAAAAAGTAGTCAAATTGTTACCTTTTCATGTTTTGATCAGCCAAAAGTTGAAAAGCCACATTGTTGGGGTTGACAAGCTGCATTTACAGTTTGGTTCTTTCCCTAATCACTGAAAACCATCCACAAATAAACAGGATGAGAGAAGCACACACTTTGTCTTTGGCATTAGGTGTTTGGAATCCAGGTGAATTTCTGGAGAACTTTCCTAAGAGTAGCTGCTGGTTAATACTAGGATTAGTTACTTAGGGTTGTGGTGCAACCATCATAAAGATGCCTAGAGATGTAGAGTGGTATTATCGAGTCTGGTGTTTAGGATTCACCAATCCAAAGCATAATAACTTAAATTATGCACAGAAATGACGATATAGTATGGATTATTTACCTAATGTGAATTCAAGAAGATTCCAGGCTTTGCCCCAAGTGTTTTTTTATCTGTAACAATTTTAAGGCTTTGGAGATCCTTTCCTACTTAGTTTCTCTTGTAGGTGGACTGATTTCTTGCACCCGCTCCCACCATTTGGACTGAACATGACACTGTGACACTGGAGTCTTAAAGCAAATTAGGAATGAGGAGAAAATGATACAGGACAAGTTCTTTTCAGAAAGGAAAAGTAAAAAAAAAAAAAAAAAAAGGAAAAAGCTCACCCCTTCTTGCCTTAAGGGATCCTAAAAGGAGAAGAAAAAATATAGCAGTAAAGCAAAAAGGCTCTTACTTCTAATTCCCCACCTAAGAATCCTATACATCAAATGCAGAAGTCTTTTAGGAACATAGAAATGAGTGTGAGACAGCATGTAAATATCAAAGGAATAGCTTATTTTCCAGGACAGACTGTTGGGGAGGCTGCAGACCCCTAAAATGGCTTGTACTTCAGCCAAAGCCAGACCCCGTGTAGCACTGAAGAAATCCTGTGGGGCTGGGGGATACTGCAGGGTAGATTCAGATGCACGAGCCTGAGATATGGGCCTGGTTCCTCTTTGTCTGCATTTGGTATGACAAGAATCCAGAAGTCCCCATGTGCCCTAGATGGGGAGGAAGTGTTGAGAAAGGAGTAGAGCAACTTTGCAAAGACAGGGTCACAGTGAACAGGAGAAAGTGATAATAGAATTGGGGAGCACTTGAATGCCTGGAGCCATGGACTCCAGCGGTGGGTGCCAATGTTTTATTCCAAAAAGAATAGGGAGGGGCACCTGGGTGGCTCCATCAGTTGAGAATTGGACTCTTGATTTTGGCTCAGGTCATGATCTCATGATTCATGGGTTCAAACCCGGCATCAGACTCTGCACTAACAGTGCAGATCCTCCTTAGGATTTTCTGTCTCCCTCTCTCTCTGCCCCTCCTCCACTCATGTTCTCATTCTCTCTCCATCTCTTAAAATAAATAAATAAACTTAAAAAATGTATAAAAAAAATAGAGAGAACTAGTCACAGCCCAGCAATTGCCAGTATTGGGGAAGGTAGGCCAATCTGTCCATAGCAAGCAACAGAAAGCATAGGGGACCCTGCCTGAACTAAGCCTGCCCCCCGTTCCTTCCACCAAAAGGACAGAGTACACCCCCTTATATGCCCAGTGACTTCTCAGGGAAGATTAGGGAAAGGGGAATCTAAAAGTCTGAGCAGCGTCTAGAACAGATTCTATGACTGAAATAACTTTCAGTTCCTGGATCAGACAAAGATCACATGATCGCCTTCACTATCAACTGGAGTGTGAATTTACAAAGAGTAGACCAACTACAGAACAACAGGAAGCTACATTTCTTCACCTGTGTTTGACTAGGAGTACATTTGCAACCCTACTGTACATGTGTTTTGTCACTGAATTCCTAGAACATTCCTTTAAGTAAGAATCACTATTGTTCAGATGATAAAACAGACTGGGAAAGATCATGCTACTTATTCATAGTTTCATAGCTACGAGTGAGTGTAGAATGGAATATAGATTGGTCTGAATCCAAAATCCATGGTCTTCTCATGATGACTCATGATTTTCTTTTCTTTCTTTCTTTTTTTTTTTTTTTTTTCTGAATATAGAAACATCTGATGCTTTCTACTTGAAGGAAAATAACTATAATAAATGGTGGGGATTCCATGTGACTTTTGTCTTTGGGGACTCTTATTGGGACCTGAGGGGAGACATAAAGGAAGAACAGTTGCCTTCTAGTAGTTCTGAAGTTTACTGTGGCATAACCAGATGAGTGTAGGCAGTACCCCCACAAATGAGTTAATGTTTGAGCTTTTTTGAAATGAAGAAACCACAAAAATATTGATTACTCAAGAGGTAGCAAGCAGCATGTGGTATTGGTTTACTTAGAAGGGAACAGAGCTTAACAATTCAATGCAGTAGACATTTTTAAGCTTCTACTATATACATGGCACAACGTGAGAATAAGATGATGCATATTCCATAACCGGTACCATAGATTATACTAAAACCAGTGCTCTGAAACTGGCTTTTCCTCCTGTTTTCAAAGCAGCTTCTTTCTTGCTCTAATCTTTATAAAAATAAAGGCAAAATCTGCACCTGTGTGAAGGAGATATGGCAGAGAGCTCTCAGGAAGGATTGAACCACTTAATAAATTTGCAGCCTCTTTTCACCTTGTCACGATCTCACTCTCTGTACTACAGTATCTGTGGCCTCGATCGCATATTATGCTTGTCTTATTTTCTTTAAACTCTTATCCAGTTCAGCTTTGTTTGCCAGCTCTTATGCAACCTACACAAGTGGAATTCTCCTTGGACTCTTCTGGCTCAGATATAAATTGTAAAACAGCAACTTTGGCAATGGCCCGTTGGACGCGTTTCAGTGCACTCATATCTCAATGAACTGAGTCAAAGAGGCCAGCTTGTTTTTACTGACAACCTAAAGACAAAAGCACTTCAGAGTAATGAAAAAGGCTTACTTTGAAAGTACAGTAAGGAGGAGTGTGTGGAAAAAAGAAAAAAGAATGGCAATGAGATTTTACTGTTTTCAAGAAATTAAAAAAATTAATTTTTAGTTTATTAAACCCAGATTGCTTTAAAAACATTGGACCTTCATTTGTACCTTTACAAAGAGCAAAAAAGTACTGAGTTTAATTCTACTAGGAGAATTAATTAAAAGGGAGAAATGTGTTCTTAGGAATTTCTCACCAAGGAATGAATGCCCCACCCAGCCCATCCTGCTTCCACATCAAGATTGGCTTGCTTTCTTGTCCAGGAGACTGGGATTCTCACCTCATCATAGTGGCCCTGGGAGGTCCCCTACACACTTGACCCACTCAATATCTTATGCTGAGAATAGTGCCCTAAAAGGACCCCAGTGCAGTAGCATGGGGGAATGGTATAGGGTTTTAGTGCTTGGGAGATAAACCTGTCTAAACCATGGTTTTGAAGTGTGCTTAAGGTTTACATGGGATTTCTTGGAAAGATGGTAGAGGAAGTGAAAGGAAACGTCTGTGCTTTGGATTGCTTCTTTTTCTAGGGTTTTATCCTACTTCTCTTG
The DNA here is from genome assembly GCF_007474595.2 of Lynx canadensis. Taxonomy (NCBI): domain Eukaryota; kingdom Metazoa; phylum Chordata; class Mammalia; order Carnivora; family Felidae; genus Lynx; species Lynx canadensis. Next base: position 128,875,342 of record NC_044310.1, on the reverse strand, counting down.
CTATCCATTCTTACCATTATAGAAAACATGAAATACATACAGAACTTCTTCTCTTTTCTTGTACGCACAGAGATACTGCACACAAATCACATGACTCTGCATGTGCAGTGTGAGGGCTTCAAGACTTCTCAGATTTAAAGTGATTGAAGCTCTTCCCATTCACCGCACAAACGTTCTCAAACTGATCCACACTGGCTATTCCTTCATTCTTTATATCTAAAACATATGCTGAATGTGGCCTTATACTCTCTCTTCCGTATATGAATGCATTATTTATTCATGCAATTATGGAGTTATGTATAGCTCCATAGGTGAAAGCAAGTAGGAGAATTTGGGGAAGAATTTGAAATTAACGTGAGCTAGAGAACATTCTGGAAGAGCTCAGAAAAGGTACTTTTTTTTTTTTTTTTTTTTTTTTACCATGTCTAGGAGCATCAAGGGCTATGGTACAGATTGGAGAGCTATTCACCAAACCCATTTATTTTACACTGGCCACACTCTAGACATTTCCCAATCCCTCTTGCAGTTAGGTGACATATGATTGCGTCACCAGTCAGACCTCTGTAGAAATGATGAGTGTCCCCCCTTACCCTCTTGTGCCAGTACTCTTTCTCTTTTCTTGTTGCTGCTGAATGTTGACACTCAGGGAGACCTTGGAAGGTCCATGCTGAAGACAGTGAATCTTCATTTAGCCTAGATCTCTGAAAGACTGTGTGTACCATGGTTATGGACTCAATTATTGTCCTTCTCTGAAAATACATATTTTGACATATTTTGTCCAATGTGTCTATATTTGGAAATAGGGCCTTTAAGGAGATAATTAAAGTTAAATGAAGTTGATAGGCTTGGTGTCCTTATAAGAAGAGGAAAGGACACCAGAGCTTGCTTGCACTCTTTCTCTTTTGAGCATGCACAGAGAAAAGGCCATGTGAGGAGGCAGCAGGAAGTCCACCTTTTACAGAGCAGACAGAGGCCGCCACCAGAAACCAACGCGTGGGCACCTTGATCATGGGCTTCCCGCCTCCAGAACTTTGGGCAAATAAATTTCTGTTGTTGATGCCACCCAATCTGTGGTGTTTGTTATGGTAGCCCAAGCTGACAAATACAAACATAGATTCCACTCTCATCTCCACACCTGCTGTGGGTTGGTTTTACAAAATGAAACCAATGTGTTAAGCCACTGAGATTTCAGGCTTTATCTCTCAACAACAGCGAGTGTTTACTTTTCTGATGCAAAGACCAAGCAGAGCTAATCAAGTTTCTGATATCCCAGTTCTCAAAATGCATAGTCTGGAATTTATGTAAGCTTTACCTCAGTGCAAAACGTCCCTTGGGGTCAGCTCCACAGATTATTAAAAAGAATAAGAAAAGCTTTTAAAAAAAGCAAAGCATAATATTTATTTTTGTTTTGTTTTGTTTACAGCGTACAACATGATGGTTAAATATTATACACACATTGTGAAATGATTGCCACAATTAACACATCTATCACCTCACAGTTACTATTGGGTTTTTTTTGTTGTTTTTTTTTTTTTTTTTTTGGTTGGTGAGATCACTTAAGATCTACTCTCTTAGCAAATTTCAAGTGTACATCACAGTATTATTAACTATGGTCACTATGCTGTACATTAAATCCTCAAAAGCTTTCATTTTATAACTGAAACCTTGTATCCTTAAGTCAACATCTCCCCATTTTCACCCCCTAACCCCTACCATTCTATTCTCTGATTCCATGAATATGACATTTTTAGATCCCACATATAAATGAGATTGTACAGTATTTGTCTTTCCATATCTGGCTTATTTCACTTAGCATAATCTCCTCCAGGTTCATCCAGGTTGTCACAAATGGCTGGATTTCCTTCCTTTTTAAGGCTGAATAACATTCTGTTGTGTATATATATGTGTGTGTATGTGCGTACACGTACCTTTTCTTTACTCATTCAGTTGTTGACAGAAAGTCAGCTTGTTTCTCTATATCTTGGCTACTGTGAGTAATGTTGCAGTGGACATGGAGTACAGATGTCTCTTTGAGATACTGATTTTATTTCCTTTGGGTATATACCCAGATGTGGGATAGTTGGACCATATGGTAGTTCTATTTTTATTTTTTTGAGGCCCTCCATACCGTTTTCCATAATGGCTGTATGAATTTACATTCCCACCAGTAGTTCACAAGGGTTCTTTTTTCCTCCACACCCTTACCAATATTTGTTATCTCTTATCTTTTTGATAATAGCCATCCTAATAGGTGTGAGATTATATCTCTTTGTGGTTTTGATTTTTATTTCTCTGATAATTAGTGATGTTAATCACTTTTTCTTTTACTTGGCTATTTGCCTTCTTTGAAAAACAAAATATTAACACTTTATCAAGTAGATGGCTTGCATGTATTTTCTACCATTCCATAAGCTGACTTTTTCATTTTGTTGTTTTCTTTGCTGCACATAAGCTTTTGTTTAATGTAGTCCCGTATGTTTACTTTTGTTTTTGTTGCCTGTACTATTGGTATCATAACCAAAAAAATCATTGCCAAGACCAATATCAAGGAACTTTTTCTCTGTTTTATTACAGGGGTTTTACAGTCTCAGGTCTTGCATTTAAGTCTTTAATCAATTTTGAGTTATTTTTTTTTTTTTTTTAGTATAAGAATCCAATTTCATTCATTTGCATGTATATATCCAGTTGTCTCAATACTATTTATTGAAGACATTCCTTTCCTCATTGTGTATTTTTGATACCCTTTTCAAATATTAGTTGACCATATATATAGGAGGGTTTATTTCTGGGCTCTCTAGTCTGTTCCATTGGCCTATGTGTATATTTTTATATATTTTTATGCCAGGGTCATACTGTTTTGATTATTATAGTTTTGTGACATAATTTGAAATCAGGGAGTCAAGAGACAAAGAAGATCACTGTATAATGATAAAGGGGTTAATTCATTAAGAGGATATAAGAGATTAATGAATATAATTCATTAAGAGGATATAATTCATTAAGAGGATATGTCATTAAGAGGATATAACCCCTTTAATAATATAGGGGTTAATTCATTAAGAGGATTATATCCTTCTAATTCATTAAGAGGATATAATATCCTCATTTAGAGGATTATATATTGGGTAAATATAATATGCACCCAACATTGAAGCACTGGAATATATAAACCAAATGCTAGCAGAACTGAAGGGAGACATAGACAGCAGTACAATAATAGTAAAGGACTTTAATACCACACTTTCAACAATGGACAGATCGTCCACACAGAAAATAAATGAGGAAATAGTGTTCTTGAATAACACTGTAGACCAAATGGACCTAATGGACATGTACAGAACATTCTATTCAACAATGGCAGAATACACATTCTTCTCACACCACACTGAACATTCTCCAGGATTAGATCATATGATAGTTCACAAAACTAGTCTTAACCAAATTTGAGCAGATTGAGATCATATCAAGTGTATTTTCTAACCATAATGGTATAAAACTAGAAATCAATAATAGGAGGAAGATGGGGAAATTCAAAAATAGGTGAAATTAAACAACAGACTTCTGAACACTGACATAAAGGCCTAATGTTAACTTGTCTTAGTCCGAAGAGACTTCCAGCACAAGGCTGGATGAGGGACAGATATGAATGAGGAAACAAAAAGTGCAGCTGGGATACTTATATAGTTCACACGTTTGTAACATTCTTCAGAGGTGGTCTGTACAAGTTGGAGCCATCATCTCAATATTAATACATAAATATCATGTTTTAAATGTAGTCAGAGAAATTTCTAATTAAAAATAAATGGTTCCCAACTGGTGTTTGGAGAGTAATGGAAGGAGGCTCAGGGGAAAATATATGAATTTAAAAAATATATATTTTTTGACCACAGAAAAATAAAAGCTCAACCTAATCAGTGTGTAGAAATGTACATAATAAACTATCTTCTAAGCATATGAGTGATTTTACAGGGGCTGAAAGATGGGGAAGTGGAGAAGGTTTATCTCCCAAAAACTCCTTGCAACTTCACAAAACTTTTATGTTTATCAAAAGGAAGTATGAGTTAAAATAGCCTGAGAAACAAGAGTTTAAGTTATTACACTACTGATGTTAATAGACTGTGTGGCTTTGGGTAAGTCCCATAAACTGCCTGGGCTTCAGTTTGCTCATCTGTAAAATGAATATATATATATTATATATATATATAATTATATATATATTATATATATAATTTATGCATAAGATATGTGTATGTGTGTTTATGAGCAACAGGAACTTATATTTCCAAAAATCAAGATTTCTTAGTTGTGGTACAGTTGTAATAAAATAAAAAAAGTGAAACATTTTATTTTCATGACAATTTGCTCATCCCATCAGGTAACTCTGGTCTTAGTGCAATATCATCTCCAGTTTCTAAAGCATAGATCTTTTGTCTCAAAAACAATAGCACCTAACTAGAAACACTTTTTGTATTTGCCTTTCAATATAAAGAAAAAAAAAAAGAAGAATCAGTTTGTATGATTAGCTATAGCTGACAGTCATGTCTTTTGAAAGACCAAATTTTCTGAACATTAATTTTATCTTCTTATTGTCTAGAAGAGTAAGACACAACATAAGTATGCAGTATTCCCAGCCTAAAGCCTCCACTACCACAGTGAGAATCAGATCATTAAATCATCCCAAAGAGGAGCAGTCATTCTAAAGTTATCATAATTCAACAACAACAGAGGGTAGACTCAATCAGAAATTTTGATTCCCAAGACATAATGAAGCTGGTTAATTTAGAAATGAGTAATGACCCCATGAGACACATTTAGCATTTTCACCATCAAGAAACATATCAGAAAAATCCAGAACATTAATCTCTGGGCCATATAGATTTGGAAGTGTGCATGCTCCATGAGCTCTTCTTTCCCTTCTGGGGAAATTGATACTGCCCAGCTCACAACTCCATTCAAAGCAGCTCTGAACTTTTAAACTCTGAAATTTTATCCAACACTTCTAAAGAGTTGAAAAATCTGAAGAAAAAATGAAAAGATATTGGTGGCAGTTGGGGAGGATGATGGGAAATTTCTTGGGCAGGAAGTATTTTTACATAGACATAAATCATGCAATGGCACTTTCTGAACTATGAAGAAGAAATAGTTTGTTTTTGTTGCTGCATTAAGAATAAAACACTAGGGGCGCCTGGGTGGCGCAGTCGGTTAAGCGTCCGACTTCAGCCAGGTCACGATCTCGCGGTCCGTGAGTTCGAGCCCCGCGTCAGGCTCTGGGCTGATGGCTCGGAGCCTGGAGCCTGTTTCCGATTCTGTGTCTCCCTCTCTCTCTGCCCCTCCCCCGTTCATGCTCTGTCTCTCTCTGTCCCAAAAATAAATAAAAAACGTTGAAAAAAAAAAAAAAAGAATAAAACACTGATTTAGATTCCAAATACAACACGTTCTATTAATTTAGAACCTTAAAAAAATAGAAGTGCTTAAACTGTGATGAAAAATAGTAGACAAAAAAAGAAAAAAAAGAAAGAAAAATAGTAGGCAGAGTATATACTCATGTTCATAGCAGTGAAGTCAAGAGGTAGAAGCAACCCAAGTGTCCATCCATGAATGGCTAGATAAAGAAAATGTGGAATTTGTATACAATGGAATATTACTCAGCCATTAGAAGAAATGGAATGACACATGCTACAGCACGGACGAAACTTGAAGACATTATGCTAAATGATAAACCAGTCAGAAAAAGACAAAGTACATAATTCCACTCATTTGAGGTAGCTTAAAGTAGTCGAATTCATAGGAACAGAAAGAAGCCCTTGGTGGTTGCCAAGGGCTGTGGGATGGGGGAAAAGGAGGAGGCATTCCATGGATGTAAAGTTTCATGTTTGAAGGTTAAAAGGTTTTGGAGATTCATTGCACAATAATGTGAATACACTTAACACCTGTGAATGGTACACTTAGAAGTGGTTAAGATGGCAAATTTTATGTGTATTTTACTACAGTTTTAAAGATTAGTAAAAGAAAATGGCAGATAAAAATGTATTGCTAATCATGGCTTCCCACTGCCAGTGTTTGGGGTTTCACTGCAGAATTTTAGGTTATTTACTTAGTCATATTTTATTGCATCATGGGTTTGTTTTCCTACTGAAAGATGACTAAAATGAGGGAGCTTGGAAGCATAAGTCACTTACAGGGTCTGCTCTAAAAAGGTAAGCCCATTAAGTCTGACCTTGAGAAGAGTTATAAAAGCTGTGCCACATCCTTTCCACTCCCTCCCATCTCCCGGGACCAAACTACTTCTCAAACATAAGAGCAGAAACTTAGAAAAGTTACCTCCTGTTATTCCATTAGACTATATAAATGAGTTAAAGAGTTATTAAATTTTAGTCAGCCTGTGTACTATCGGAGCCTGGATTATAAGCCACGGTTTACTCTCACAGTGCCTGGCAAAAAATAGGTACTCAGTAATTGTTTTGTTTTCAAGAGGAACATGGTGTTCACCCTTCCTGAACTCAGGAAGGGGAGTAATCAAGCAAACAGGTTTAAGCACATTTTTAAGGAAGCTATATGGTACACGGCCCTGGAACTAGACATTTTAGAAACACTGGGTTCAATTCCTGATTCTGCTATTTACTATCTGTGTGACCCTAAGCAATTCACTTAACTTCCTTCATCTTCATTTTCCTTCTGTGTAAATGATTACATTAATAATAAACAATGTCTGTAAAATGAAGTTTAAGAGCCTACATACCTTCCAGTAATGACCCAAGCTTTTGTTTCAAGGCCTCAGTTAATGTAGCTGATGGTTTTTATCCCTGGATAATAGCAAGGAGTAATTCTAGAGACAGAAACCTTGAAATACCTTTCTGGAAAGGTAGATTCAAAACTTGTCTCCTAAATGAAAGCTGTAGAATGTGTCTTCCTCAACCTGTAGTTTGATAAAATAATGAGGTATCAAGATGAAATCCTATAAAACTGAGGGCTGTGAATACATATCATTATTTTATTAAGGACCTAAAGGAGGTGACTAATAATACAGATTTTTAGGAATTGGTTCAACATAGTTTTTATTAATTATTAAATTAACATTTATATAGTGTCTATAAAATCTGTCTATAAAAGAGGCAAAGCATTATCCATCACCTACAGTAGTTTTTAAAGGAATCTCTTGGAATAAGGGGCATAGACTCAACTACCATAAATACAGTTGGAATGTGATATTTGCTTTTGTTGGGAGTGCTGATTTCCCACTTAGAGAGTTTATTTTCAATACGGTGTTAATATGCAGAATTTACCAAACTGTGTGTGGAATCTGCCTTCCTACTTAAATCAATGCCAAGTATAAAACTCCTGTGTCAGTTTCCTCAGGCAACTGTAACAAAGTACTGCAGACTTTAGGTGGCATAAAACAACAGAATTTTCTTCTCTCACACTTGTGGTCAGAAGTCCAAAATAAAAAGAACACAAAAGAGCTGGCAGGGCCACTCTCCCTTGGGAGGCTGTAGGGGAGAATCTTCCCTTGCCTTTTCCAGTTTCTGGTGGTTCCTTGTGTTTCTTGGCTCATGACAGCCTAACTCCAATCTCTGCCTCTGTCTCCACACGGCCTTCTGTTCTGTTTCTCTGTGCCCTTCTCTCTTCTTATAAGGAAATCAGTCATTGGATTTTAGGGCCCACTCCAAATCTAGGATGATTTTATCTCAAGATTCTTTTTATTTTCTATTTTCAAATAAGGTCAAGTGATGTGCATCAGGGTACACATGAATTTTGGCGGGGGGTGGGGCACTATTCAACTCACTACACCTCCTTACTGTTTAACTAATTTCTATTTGATTAATAATGCTTAAGGTCTATTTAGGGACAAGAACATCTATGGCTAATTACTGAGTTTCTTATTAGAAAAGATAATGTAGCCATCAGCAGCCAACAGAAAGCATCAGCCAATAGAAACCCTTCCTCATTCCTCATGTTAGAGAAGAAAAGATTAAGACATGAAGACATGAAATATGCTTTGTGGGTCTATGTTTTTCTGTAGCTTCTATATATTTTGATCTTTGAGCTTTTTTCATATCTTACTTTTTACTTTTAGTGTAAGTTAACTATGCTTTAATGGTATTATTATTATTTTATTTATTTATTTATTTATTTGCACCCACTGGTGTGGGTGTGTGTGTGTGTGTGTGTGTGTGTGTGTAAGTCTTTTTCCTAGAGAGAAAAAAATACCAAAATTGAAAAATTAGGTCAACAGAACTGACTTTATTAAATACCTGCTATTTGTCCAGGCATGGAGCTAACAAATAAGAAAGGATGAGTAGACGCTGTTTCTGCTCTTAAGCTTCTCATAGGCTACAAAAGAGAATACAACTTTATAGTAAGACAAATAAACACAAGTCATGGGGAATGTTTCGCTCTACAAAGGTCTTCCATTTTCATCAATAGGGAAAGTTCTGGGGCAGTTGGAATTTTGTAGAAGAAAATGCAAGGAGGTCATTGCTGTTGTACCCATGTGTCTTCCCAGAACCACAATATGTCTTCCCACAACCACAGGAAACAAGGATCTCCTCTCAGAGCAGACTCTGACCACAAAGAGTCTTTGTTTATTCTTCTCGGCTCTAAGCTTTCCTCAAAATAAATTACACCCTTTGTGAATCTGTACATTTGGAGAGACATATCCCCAGTTTGGGGCCATGCCAATATGTAAGAAACAAGATTTTAATAGTTTTGTACAATTTCTTTCATTTTTGTTATCGTATCATTAAACAATGCCACTGTTTTCCTTGGCCCTTCAAAGTCAGTGCATGCAAATGCCTTGTTGTGTTGGATTCTTCCCATAAACCACAGTGCTCATTTCCCTTGCATATTGGACCTTGGACGTTGTATGATTCTCCACATAAAAGGACACTGAAGCACAGAGAGCTTTCTCTCTCAGCAGGACTTCGCTGGTCTAATTTTCCTTCTTGCTGTGTTGAATTGGATTCCAATATGTCAAATCTCAGATGCATCAGAGGATTTGTCTTTCCTGCCTATGCCTTTAATTGCACTTTATTCCAGCTATTATTTTTCATTTAACTTCTTAGGCTTCTTAGTTTCATGATGTATTTTTGGACATCGTATTGGTAAGGAGATATCATGGAAATGAAGTGAGAAGGAAATGAACTTTAGCACTCTGGGTCAGGTCTTATTTGTTTACCATTACACATTTGTTTTTTGTGCCTTTCAGATACTACATTTTTGTACCTATGAGCCCTAAACAACAAGCTGTTATGTACTTACATTGATGAATTATACTTCCATGAATGTGGTGTTAAAGCAAGTTTTGTGGTAAAGAATCAACAGTAATTAGGCCACTTAAAAAATCTGTTTACAATTATAGCTGAAGACCACAGAGGGTGCCTCTCATAAATCCTGTCCCTGTTGCTGACCTTCCTCAGATGACTAAAGTTTATTCAAGCTTCCATTAGACCACTATTTTCCCCCTATTTTCCTCCATGCAAAACTACATATTTCTAAAGAAATAGACCAAGAATTTACTCTCTCATGTATTCACTCTAAGAAAGATACAAGGAGAGGGGTGAAGATTACAATGGCAAAGCTTACTCATTGGGTCTACTAATGAAGGGCCCATTTCCTCACAGACTATGAGAAATTGAGTATGTGCATTATCAATAAACAAACTGGATTTATCCACCAATGTGAGGGTTGGATGGGACTGGATTCTCTGTTTTATTCCCCTTTGCTCTTTAACATAGGAGCCATTTTGACTGTAGGAGCCAAAATCTCTGTCGCTTGGTCCACCATATTTGGTAGTATATAGTCATCAGATGACAAGGCCAATGACAATGGAATATGCCTATAGGGTTAGTGTATCTTCCAGGAGAGAAATTGTCACTTCAGAATCCAAACTTTGAAGGCAGACAAACCCGAGCGTTAAATTCAATCCCAGACCCACATAGCTATATGATCTTCAGGAAGTTTCTGAAAATGCTGAAGGTTTGGCTTGGTAAGCTACAAAGTAAAAATAATCATTTTACCAGCAAGTTCCAGGTCCTGATGGGGACAGCACACTAAAGAGAGTAACTGCTTAAGAATGAACAATAAGAAAACAAACAGCCTGAATTAAAAATGGGCTTAACAGATAATTTGCTGGAGAAGATATACAGATCATAAATAAGCACATGAAAAGATGTTCCACATCATATGTCATCAGGGAAATGCAAATTAAAACAACAGTGAGATACCACTACCTACCTATTAGAATGTCCAAAACCTGGAACACTGACAACACCAAATGCTGGTGAGGGTGTGGAGCAAACTCATCATTGCGAGCGGAAATGCAAAATGGTATGGCCACTTTGGAAGACCATTTGGTGCTTTCTTACAAAACCATGTAATTCAGCAACCACATTCCTTGGTATTTACCCAAAAAGTTGAAAAATGCATGTCTACCCAAAAACCTGCACATGGATATTTACAGTAGCTTATTCATAATTGTTAAAACTTGAAAGTGACTAGATGTCCGTTAGTAGGTGAATGGATAAATCAACTGTGGTACAGACAATGGAATATTATTCAGTGTTTAAAATAAATGAGCTATCAAGCTGTGAAAAGACATGGAGGGAAGTTGAATGCAAGTGAAAAAGGCCAGTATAAATAGGCTATATATTGTATGATTCCAACTATATGACATTCTGGAAAAAGCAAAACTGTGAAGATAGTTAAAAAAAAAAAAAAAAAACAGCACTTGCCAGAGGTGGGGAGTGGAAGGAGGGATGAATAGGGAGGGGACATAGGATTTTAGGGCAGTGAAAAAACTCTGTATAATACCATAATGATGGCTATGAAATTATACATTTGTCCAAACCCATGGACTATATGACACAAAAGTGAACCCTAATGTAAACTGTAGATTTGGGGTGATGATGATGTATCAGTGCAGGCCTATCAATTATAACAAATGCACCATTCTGGAGGGGATGTTGATAATGTAGAAGGCTATGTATGTGTGGGAGCAGGGGGTGTATGGGAAATCTCTGTGCGATCCTCTTTATTTTTCTGTAAATCTAAACCTGCTCTAAGAAAATAAAGCCTTTTTTTTTTTTTTTTTAAAGAGCAATTGAAGAGACTTTAAAGAAGAATTCATTTAGGGTGTGGACAGAGTTAAAGGAACCCACCAGGAGTAGTGAGGCACCCAGGGACTAACAGTGGTGAAAGCTATTATTCCTCAGGCCTGTGAAGGCAGGGGAGAAGGCAGATCTTACTAGGGAAACTTGTAAATAGGAAAGACTGCACAGCAAAGAACCATTAGTGAGCGATGCTTCCATTGCCAAGTCACTGCCTGGCATGGTGGAGAGGTGGAATATATGTTCCTAAGGCTCTTTCCTTCTGCCTTCTCATCAATCATCTGGCAGTGTGCTCCATTGGCTGCATTCAGCAAAAAGTCAGAAGACAAAAGAGGACAGGGAATAGAGGTCAAAGAAGTCAGGTTCCTTGACACAAACTCTGGTCAGAAAATGTTGAAGAGAAGAAAAAAAGTGATGAAGAGTAGATGTGGAGGGGCAAGTGGAAAATTTTCAGCACCTCCCAATATTAGATGCTTGTTGTTTGTCCAGGGTCTCTGGACAGTGTCTCTTCTTTTGAGTAAGTAACCACTACTTCACCCTCAATAAATTGATGAGACTCATTATGATAAGCCCGTAATACCACGACCATGTGTAATACACATGACCATGACCAATCAGAGAATTACATTCTCCTGAACTCCAGTAAATCAATCAGAATAAACCTTGGCATTTAACACAGGGCTTCTGGAAAAGAGAGCCTCTTTTTCATTTGGATTATGAACTTCAAGCATGTAGATTTATTCCAACCAACAATCATCTTCCTGGCTACATAGCCCATTTATATTATATTATTTTATATACATAATACTTATAACATATAATACATATTGGCCTGACAATGAAAACAATGCAGAGAGAACACGGAGGAGTCTGGAGATGAGGAAAAAGAGATGGATCCATGATGAGTTTGTTTGAGGCTGAAGACAGTTTCACTTTTTTTTAACATCCCAGTAATATACATCTTTAATTTTCTGTGTTCGAAGAGTTGAAAAGGCAAACAAGGAGGAATGAAGCATCCACAGGTTGGCATCAGTAGGAAGTCTCTGCCATGCCCAAATTGGGGCCCAAAGGAATGCTTTGGCACTACTAGATTCCCAGCAGGACCTGAAACCATGGAGAAGGAGCTGCCCAGAAAATGTGGAGTCTGCCAGACTGGAACCATGGCAGAGCGAGCACTACCAGAGCTGAAGCCAGAGAGGAGATGTGACTACTATGGAGATACTGCCTTCAGCACAGAATAGAAGAAACTGACAATACTTCTTCTCAGTAAGAAGACGACTTTTCATTTCCTTCCATCCTTTGATTCCAGTGCTCTTCCCCCCATTAGTTGAATCTACCTAGTAACCATTTGGCAAAGGGAGACTGGGGAATTTGGTTTGTGAAGGTGAGACTCTGCAATTCACAGCAGAGCAGGAGAAGGGTAGGGAGATCTTTGAAAGCAAACAAAACAAATGAAGAACACAAATGGTTAGGGGACATCAGTTGTCTTTTCCTCTTTCCTATAAAAATGCCTTACAAACTTTGGTAAAGGATGTACAATTTGATTTTGTTCTCAAAATCCAGAGAATGGTGATCAAGTTATTTTCTGCTTAGGGACTGCTGAGTTACTATTTAAGATAAGACTACTCCATCTGATAATAAAGCTCATTGAAAATGTGGCCATACCTGATGGGCAGGAAGTAGCATGACAAAGAAATGTGAATGTAAGTTTTAATCCAGTCATGTTAGATGACTTTCTCTTCTTCATTACTGTGTACTTTCCTGTCCTTGCTAATGACACCCCTCTGCCAGGCTTACCGTCCTCTTCCCCATCTCTCTTTATTGAAATCTCACCTTCACATCACAAATTAAGTGCTATTCCTTTGAGAAACTTGCACTTGTTTGCCCAAACTCCATTTTGTCTTTTTTCTTAAACCTTTATATCATCCTCATGGCTTTTAATAAATTGAATCTTATATTTTAGATATTGAAATTTCTATCTCATCCTTTGATAATAGACTATGGATTTTGTGGAGTATTTTCCACAAGCTTGTATGTTCCACATGAGGTTTGAATGATCCTTTGTTCATACTAGTTTCTTCATAAAGGTATGTTGTAATAGATGGATATCTGGAACAATAACAGAAACCTAGATTCCGATATTTTCTAGACCACATTAGGGGGACTTGCAGAATAGCACTGCTCAGTTTTCTCATCTGCACTATGAAAACAGCTTAGATTAATTCAGAAGTCCCTCTTGGTCCTTTCTTAAGTCCCTAATTTCAATTAGAAGATAGAGGATTAAATTTGTAAGTGGCAATTTTATAATTCTGTTTATAATTTCTACTTTGGGAAAGCTAACACTCCATGATCTCACTCTTGCTGGATTATTCCTCAAGAGTTTCCATGGGACTAAATTTAGCCACACCTTAGACAGAGATAGAAATGTCCCATGATCCTCACTCTACTTTTGCTTTCCTTATGACTTTTTCCTGATGATTACCCATTTTGCATCCAAAACAGCACCTTATTTTATAAACACTTTGTAAAGCATAGCAAGGGATAAAGGAACAAAAGATAGCAAAATATTACATTGTATAAAGGGATACTTCTAATGCATCTGCAAAGAACCAAGTTCGTAAATGTTGGTATGTCAATTGTGATGGTAAAATATGTATCTATATAGTACATGTGATATGATGGATTCTATTGGAGTGGCTTTGGCATATTTATTAAAATTTATTTTTAGGAAAATAGCTAAAAAATAAAATGTATGCTGTAAGCAGTCACATGAAAATGGATAAATACAAAAGCAAGCATAAGAGTATTCAGCAGAGAATTTTGAGCCTGAACAATCAAGTTTCAGGCAAATCTTATGTGGTTCATAATTTTAGCCCTTTATTATGCAAAGCTGCCAATTCAATTTTACAAAGCAAAGAAATGTTTGGCATGATTATCAGGTTATATTTACTGTGCTGTGGATCTACTAAAAGATGCACTATCTTGAAAGAGTCTGTTCAAATTACCTCTGAACACACTTTTAGATCCTCAGTGGTAAGCAAAAGTTGACAGAGTAAAATGTATTATTCTGAACCAGCATCAGCATGTGAGAGTTTAGAAAAACTGGTAGAGCAAATGATGATTCAGTTGCAGAGCCAGACAAATGATTTCCAAATCAACAAATTCAGAGGAAAACTTGCTGATCCTAGTTGAACTGCCACATGTTGCCATTTCCTTTGACATGTGTCTCGGTAGAAAAAAAGCTCTTCTAGAACTTTTCTCACCCATCAGAATAGTTGTTATTTCAAATCCCTGCCTGGCGAAAAATCAGGAACTCAGAGGACCCGTTGCTAAATCCAAAGATGAGAGGTTGGGATGCAAGGTTGAGAAACTGGGAGAGTCCTAAATTCTGGACCTTTATTACCCTTGCAGCTTCTCTCTCCCTCTTCAGCTTCTCCCTCTCCCTTTGCTTGAAAGAGTTGTTTATGTTTGCTGAATGCCCTTCCCCTCTCCCTCTCCTTCTTCCTGTTCAGTGCACTCTATTTAAACTTTTGTTCCCATATCTCCACCAAAACCCTTTTTAGTCAACTTCAATGACCTCCGATGCAATGGATGCCAATGTTCCAATCTCAGTCCTAATCTAGAATGGATACAGCAGCTGATTACTGATACATGATACATGTACTGATACATGATACAACTGATTACTTCCTGCCCCTTGAAGCATTTTCTCTTGTCCTCCCGGACTCCACAATCCTAGTTTTTCTTCTCTCCTGGGATCCTTTTCAAGGTCCTTTTCTGGTTCCTCTCCATTCTGACCAAAAAAAAAAAAAAAAAAAAAAAAAAAAATTCCTGGCTCAGCCCTTAAACCTCTTCTATCTATCTATCTATCTATCCATCCATCCACCCATCCTCACTGACTTCATGAGTTTATCTAGTCTTGTGATACCCCCTAATGTATAACTTTACTCTAGAATTCTTCCCTGAGATGCAGAATCAGGGTTCCAGCTGACCACTTCTTTTTTTCTTCTTGGATATTCAGTAGCTTTCTCAAACTCAGCAAGTCTAGAACCAGACTTCCAATATTCATCCCCACCTCACCAAACCTGCTTCTGCACAGCCTACCCCAACTCAGTTTATGTTTCTATTCAGTACAGGGGCTATGGTGAAGCAAGTGAGTTGCTTGGGCATAAAATTTAAGACATTTAGAGTATCACGCAAGTGCTAACCCTGCCTTTGAATGACCCTGACAATGAATGTCTCCTTAAATTTGGTGCCCTCAAGGGGCACCTGGGTGGCTCAGTCGGATAAGTACCTGAATTTGGCTCAGGTCATGATCCCACAGTTTCTGAGTTCGAGTCCCACATGGGGCTCTGCACTGATGGCTCAGAGCCTGGAACCTGCTTCTGATTCTGTGTCTCCCTCTCGCTCTGCTCCTCCCCCACTCATGCTCTGTCTCTTTGTCTTTCAAAACTGAATAAACATTTAAAAAATTAAAAAAAAAAATTAGTGCCCTCAGCCCTTCACTCGCCTCACCCTAGTCCTATCCTGCTTCTACTTGCTCAACCTAAAAACCTCAGCATCATCCTTTGTGCCTCTGTTTCTCTCACTCCTATGCCCAATCTATGAAGACATCTGGATGGCTTTACCTTCAGAAAAAGAGTGTAATGCCCTGAGGCTGCTGTTCAGTAGAAAGCCTCCAGGAAGAGGCAGCAATGGTCTCCTGGGACAAATTGTAGACAACTCACAGCTTGTAGGAGGACCAACTGGCCCTGAGGGTTGCTGTAGCCTTGGACCTTGGCAGTGATGGGAATGCAGCCCTAGGTTTCCATCTAGAAACCCTTGCTGCCCTGGGGCCTTCAGGGACCTAGACGGCTATAGACTTGCAGTCTGCGGTGAGCAAGTCACTCTTGTTTCTGGCCTCGGTCGGTCCCTGCCCTGCATACCCTGCTGTTTCTACCACACCTGGCCAGGGGGAGGGAGAGGCATCTACAAGTACCAGAGTTTGTGTAACAGGTTGTGTGAGCCAGACTCCTTACAGAGAAGTCTGGGTTGAGGGACCTTTAGTGTCTGAGCAGCCCAGGTGTTTCTCATCCCAGGATTCTCTGTTGACCCCAGTAGAACATTTGAGGTCCCTAGAAATCATCCTACCACTGAAAAACGTGGTCAGGATCTCAGGCCCTATTCTGCTATTCTCTGAGCTTCCCCTGATGACCAACACATCCCAACCCATCCTCTCCCTACCCCTTTATCTGGACCTGCACTCACTCTCCCCTACACACTGGAGGTGCACCCCACAAGTACAACTGTGCCATTTGCCTTCCCAGGATACCCCACGCTCCACCCATCCAGACAAGGCCCTGGTCTGTAGGCATGCCCCCCAAAGAAATATGTATACCATACTTCCTTCCAGGCACTTCCAGGTTACTTCTAACTTAAAGGCAAGATGGCTAAATAACATTTTATACAGTAGAATAAATAATGAAAATAATATCTAAGCTTCCTGTGAAATATCTAAACTTGCTTTCAGTTACTTAGAGGAAAACACATGCATACACACATACTCCTGATATGCCTTAGAGGCTTCATTTCCGACAGCAAATAGTCTGGTGGTTTTGATTAGATAATTCTAATGATGTTTATAGTTACACATCTACCTGGTATGAGCCTTATCATGCTTGTTCTTTCTTGGCCAGCATGATCAGTAACTTGCCTTCAAGTTAGAAGTAACCTGATTATATTAATCTGGATAGGTTATGCTATGCTATGGTACAAATACTCAAATCTTAGCTCTGAAGCACCAAGATTTATTTCTATTGGCTGTGCATTGACCTTTGAGGATTGCCAGAGTGAAGAGTAGTATATATAAAATGGGGTATTTGGCCCAATTTATGAAGAAATATTTACAAATGTCAAAAATAATGGAGTAATTTTGTTTTGTATATTTAAATATTATACTTCCTCTAAGAGAAAAATAAAAATTCTGAGATTATTTTCACAAAATAAGGAAACTAACAGAAACTAAATGCATTGTTTTGGGAACTGCTAGCAGTGATGTATGCAGATACAAGTAAAAGCCACTGTATTACAACTTGATTACTACCATCTCTGTTAAGCAGGTGAGACAGAATGAAGGCAGAAATGACATCACTTGCCCTCCAGGCTGAAGCCTGTGTTTGATGCAGCTGGAGCCCAGGGCCCATCTGCCTATGGGCCCCAATTACTCTCTCCCACACACTGAATGAATGACCTTCCAGACATGTCACAAGTACGGTCTTCTCTGTAGAGCTGCCCTGATTCCTCCTAGGAAAATTAGTTGCTCAGTTTTCTTTATCATGCTAATTATATTGGATACATAATTATGGTACTCATCAGGCAGGCTAATTCTTTATTTACATGTCTGTCTCTCTGACTCAGCTGTGGGCTTTTCAAGGGCAAGTGCTCCCTCTTAGTCATCTGTATCTTCTTTAAGAGCTGTACTTGCCATTTTGTTGGCACATATTGATAATGTGGGAAAGAGGTAGGGGTTGTATTTGGGTAGAAGGAAATAGGAATAAACAAAGGGGAAAAAAGATAAATAAGAAAGGAAGGGAAACAAATGAGCAAGATTGCAAGGAAGGAAGAAAAGAAACGAGTTTGCACATATGTGCCTTTTGTCACAGGGCTCCCTGGTTTGCACAAGGTTTAGCACCAGGATAATAGGAAGACAACCAAGAGAGGCTATCTCTGGGTCAGTGTTGGCACATTTCTCATACGCAACAATGCAGTCTTATAGTTGACTAATTCCAGAATATTTTGCCCTAATTCAAAATGTGAGACTATTTATTGCCTATAATGTTACTTCATAGAATCTTAAAAGATAAGGAGAAATTAATTTTATAGTTACAGGGAATAGTTCAGTTTGATAGCTTATTCTAGGTTTTTTGTGTTGTTTTTTTTAAGATAATTTATTTTGAGAGAGAGAGAGAGCATGAATAGGGAGGGCAGAAAGAGAGGGAGAAAGAGAGCATACCAAGGAAGCTCCGTACTGTCAGTGCAAAACCTGACGCGGGGCTTTATCTCATGAATGGTAAGATCATGACCTGAGCCAAAATCAAGAGTCAGACGCTTAACCAACTGAGCTACCAGGCGCCCCTATGCTAGCTTTATATATAAGGAAACTCAGCTAACTTACACTATTTGATAAGTTAGTTTGATACATTTTATCGAAAGACAAGTGAGATTTCTTTAATTTAGTCTAGAGGAAGTCTCTAGATTCCCCAAGGGTTTCAAACTTTAGTGTTGACAGCCAGTACCTCTATGTTATACTTATTTGGCCAATCCCTCCAGTCTCAAAGAGTGGTGGGGTTTTTTTTTGTTGTTGTTTTTTGTTTTTTTTTTTTTGCGTAAGATAAGACAAAATAAAATATGCTACATTTTGTGCTTAATTTAAATAATTAAAACTTTTAGCTTAAAATGGAAATATGGGGAAAAGTTGAAGTTTTATGAGATATTAAATTGAAAATTCAAAAATGTACCTAAACTTTGGAATAGTGATTATGATTTTATTGTTCATATTCTTGGATCCAACAATACCATTTCCAAAAATTTATCCTATAGAGACATTAAAACATGTACATTAAAGTATGGGTAAAAAAATGCGTGGCAAAATTATTTGCAGTCATGTAAAATTCAAAGTCATGCAGATGGCTTTAATAGAGGATTAAGTAACTATAATTAATGGAGAATATATAGTAGATTTAAAAAAAGGGTTATTTTGAATGACAAAAAACCCCGAAAAGATTCTAAGATATATATTCAGTGAAAAAGTGTCAGAACCACATGTATACTATCATTTCATTTCTGCAAAACAAACAACAAATTAAAACAAAAGCCATATGCATATGTGTGTGCACATACACACACACCAGGACACTTTTGTGAACTAAATGGGGGCACTGCCAATATTTACATCTGAACCATCAGCATGATACAGGAGTGTCTAGAGAAAATCAGAATCTATACACACCTTAATTTAAGGGAATTTATATTCTGGATTATACATTTCTTGTAAGTTTATTTTAATAGTAATAGTGAGCATATACTATATATACTAATAAAATTAAGTTTTCCATACCTGAAGTATCTATGAGAAGAGTATGGAGTTAGTCTTAAACTTGGATCTCAAAGTGTGATGCCTCTAATTCTTCAGAACTTCCTCCCTTTGCTCCAACACCTTTAGGTTGATCTGTTTTCTTCAGAACATGCCCCCCAATATTTTAAATTAATGTATCACCAGAACATTCTTATGTTCTCTTATTGTCAGAGCAGACATTAATCCTTCCTGAAAGTCTGACCATTGCAGAGCTCCCAGTCTTGTCAACTTTATCTTTTATCATCCAAGTATCCATAGCAGCAGATTATTGTATAGTATTTATTTTTGTCCTTTGGATTTTTCCAAAGATAAATTTCAGTATCTATTTAAATTAATGAGGGGTGACCACTACCTTTTGCTGGTTTCTGTTGCTAATGAGGGCAAGGCATGGGCCTTTGCTAAATTCCCACATCAGCCTGGTTGGCCAGGTGTATTTTTGGTATAAGTTTCAAGCCATATGACAGTCTTGTAGATAGTGCTATTTGTCACATGAGTACTGGACAAGAAAGTGCAGTGATAAGATCAATACAAATTTATTCCTCTAGCAAAACACAACAATTCAAGGCATATGCATTATTAATGCTGCATCAGAAGTATTATGCTCATATTCAAAGACTAGCATATAATTATAAAGGACAGAAATGTAAAGAACACGAAACAGCCTGATGATGGAATTGGTTCATGTTTATTATTAGAAATCCTATTTGAAATCCAGAGAAGAACTACTGAGTGGATAAAAACATGTCAGACAGTAGGTGACAAAGAATATGAGAAAATTACAACATTTTCCCCCACTAAAATTAACAATGTTTTGCACCCTACTTGACTGACTGAGTAATCTGGCTCTGCAAGGATGAGGATTCAGGGAGATATTCTTTCTGCTACTGTTTCCATCTGTGATGCAGTTAGTCCGGAATTTGCATGCTCTACTGGTCAGTATGACTCTAGCAATGCTCAGCAGAACAGAGGCACACATTCTCTCCTTCCACAAATATCCACTGAACATGAAGTCAGACCTCTTCTGGTACTAGAGGTATATTTCGGGATAAGTCAAAGGTTGTGAAATTTGCATTTAGGTTTTTAAAAATAAGTTTTCATATGTAAAAAATTGCCACCACGATGATCAAGCATATAAAATAATATTGTGAAATTTGATCCAAAATCATTGGCTTCTTGAGCTGGAACACGTTGTCCTATGCCTTGTCCTATGCCTCAGCTGGAATATGTTTAAAGCTAATGGGCAGGAAGATGGCAGAGTAAGAGACACCAGAAATCTGTCTCTTTAGACACCACCTACACCATCTGTCACCTAGACAACAATTGTACTGGCAGAATCTGTCTGATGTAACTATTTTGGAACTCTGGAGTCTATTGAAGGCTTAAATCTTCCAGGAGAATGCTTGGATGGTAAGTAGCAGTTGATTATCAATTTTGGCTCTTTGCACAGTAGCACCTACCCATCCCCACCCACAGCCATGTGGCAAGCGGCAGTGCACAGTGTTCTTGGAATAGTTTTCACACAGCTGGTGGGATCCAGGGTAGACTAAAAGTACCCTGTCCTCCAATTACTAGGGATCTGTGCTCTGATCACTGATTGCTATGTTAGATCACAGAAGTATGGGCAAAGAAGTAGGCATCCATTGTTTTTGTAGTTACCTCATTGTTGCAAGCCCCCTTATCTCCTACTGAAGTAACTTTCAGGACATTTAAAGGGCCAATGCCCATATCCCCACTTCATTTTTTTTTTTTAATTTTCCCCTCTGGAGAGCCATATATTAAAAATTAGGATATTCAAAAACAAGTTCATATATTCAGAATGTTAGAAAGTGACCACACATGTCCAGGGAAAGGGTCAGAAAAGACCTTAAGTTTATACCTCAGGTTGATCTTCAGTACATAGAAAGCCTGTATCAATCAGAAAAACAGTAACAATGACAGAAAACAGCAAAATCTGGAGGGGGAGTATCTGATGTCCAGAGTGACCACATTATTAGATTCAACTAACCAGCTTTCAACAACAACAACAACAACAACCACAAGGCATACAAACAAACAGGAAAATATGACCAATTCAATGGAAAAAAAAAAAAAAAAAGAAGAAACTATCCCTGAAAAAGACTCCATGGAAGATATACTAGTCAAAGACATTTTTAAAAACTGTCATAAAAATAATCAAAGAACTAAAGGAAGATGTGGGGAAAGTTAAAAAAAAATGATGCATAAGCAAAATGAAAATATCAATAAAGAGATAGAAAATCTAAGAAAAAACTAAAAAGAAATTCTGGAACTGAAATATACAATAACTGAAAGAACATTACGAGAGGGATTTAAGGCATATTTGAGCAGGCAGAAGGAAGAATCAGTGAACTTAGAGATGGGACAATAGAAATTATCAAGTTTGAGGAACAGAAAGAAAAAAGATTGAAGTGAGTAGGGCCTAAGGGATGGTGGTGCACCATCAAACAGAACAACATATTCATTGTAGGAATTACAGAAGAGAAGAGAAGAAAGGGGCAGGGAGAATATTTGAAGAAATAATGCCTTAAAACTTCCCAAATTGATGAAAAACATTAACATAAACATCCAGGAAACTCAACAAACTCCAAGTAATATTATCTCAGAGATCCATACAAAGACACATTATAATCAAACTTTTGAAAGACAAAGAGTAAATCTTGAAAGCAGGAAGAAAGAAGCAAATCATCATATACAAGGGATCCTCAATAATACTATCAGCAGATTTATCATTAAAACTTTTGGAGACCAGAAGGCAGTAGGCTAATATATTCAAAGTGCTAAAATAAAAAAAAAAAAAAAAAGAAAGAAAGAAAGAAAAAAAAAGCTATCAACCAAGAATCCTATATCCAGCAAAACTCTCCTTCAAAAGTGAGGGAGAAATTAAGACACCCCAAGTAAACAAAAGTCGAGGGACTTCATTACCATTAGACCTGCCTTGTAAGAAATACTCAAGGCAGTCCTGCAGTGTAAAAATTATTGTCCTTGACAGTAACTCAAAGCTATATGGAGAAATAAGTCCCAGAAAAAGTAAATACATGGGCAATTATAAAAACTAGTATTATTGTAACATTAGTTTGAAGCTGGAGTTTTTGTTTTCTGCATGATTTATGAGACTAATAAATTAAAAAAAAAGTCTAAAAGCTAATATTATTATGAATTCATTTGTAACTCCAGTTTTGTTTTCTATGTAATTTAAGAGACATGCATTTAAAAGAATTATTAATTTATGTTTTGCAGATGCATAATGTACAAAGATGTAATTTGGGGGACATCAACAATCAAAAGGAGTGGGAACAGAGCTGTAAAGGAACAGTTTTTGAATGCTATTGAAGTTAACCTGGTATCAATTCAAGTTATAGTGTTAAACTTTAAGATGTTAAATGTAATCCCCATGATAACCACAAAGCAAATGACTATAGAATATATACAAAAGGAAATGAGAAAGGATCTGAAACATTTCACTATAAAAAATCAACTGGGGCGCCTGGGTGGCGCAGTCGGTTAAGCGTCCGACTTCAGCCAGGTCACAATCTCGCGGTCTGTGAGTTCGAGCCCCGCGTCGGGCTCTGGGCTGATGGCTCAGAGCCTGGAGCCTGTTTCCGATTCTGTGTCTCCCTCTCTCTCTGCCCCTCCCCCGTTCATGCTCTGTCTCTCTCTGTCCCAAAAATAAATAAACGTTGAAAAAAAAAAAGTTTAAAAATCAACTAAACATGAAAGAAGACAGTAATGCAGAAAATGAGAGACAAATCTGTTAGGCACATAGAAAACAAATAGCAAAATAACAGAATTAAGTCCCTCCTTATCAGTAATTACTTTAAATATAAATGGATTAAGCTCTTACAACTAAAAGACAAAAATTGACAGATTAAAAACACATAGTCCACTCATTAATTAAATGTAAACAAACAAACAAACAAAAAGCAGAATTAGAACTATAAATACAGAACATAAACTGATAGTTACCAGAGGGGAGGAAGTGGGAAAAGGGAGATACAGGCCGCCAGTTATGGGATGAGTGAGTCATGGGAATAAAAAACAGAGCATAAGGAATATAGTCAGTGATATTGTAATAGCAATGTAATGGGACAGATGGTAGCTGTGACTTGTGGTGAACACAGCATAATGTATAAACTTGTCAAATCACTAAGTTGTATACCTGAAACTAATGTAACATTGTGTCAACTATACTTACATTAAAAACAAACACATAGTCCAACTGTATGTTATATATAAAAGACTCACTTGAGATCCAAAGACACAAATAGATTGAAAGTGAAAGGATGGAAAAATATATTTCATGAAAAAAGTAACCAAAAGAGGAGAGATGGCTATCCTAAATTTAGACAAAATAGACTTTAAATTAAAAAAGTTTACAAGGGACAAAGAGGCACTATATATATTATATATTAGTATATTATATATAGTATATATATTTTATATTTATATTATATTATATATATTATATTTATATATATTTATATATATAATATATATTTTTTATTTATTTTGAGATATTGAGTGTAAAAGGGAGAAGGGCAGAGAGAAAGAGAGGGAGACAGAGGATCCAAAGCAGGCTCTGCACTGACAGCAGAGCTTGATGTGGGGCTTGAACTCACAAACCATGAGATCATGACCTGAGCCAAAGTCAGACACTTAACCCACTGAGCCACCCAGGTGCCCCACACATTATATATTAGTAAAAGTCTCAATAGAGCAAGAATATATAACAATTATAATCATATATAGTAATGACAGACTACCAACATATATGAAACTAAAATGGAAAAAATTGAAGCAAGAAATAGACAGTTCTACAATAATACCCCACTCACCATAATAGAACAACCAGACAAGAAATAAGTAAGGGAATAGAGGACTTAAGCACCGTGGTAAACCAATTAAATCTAACAGACATGCACAGGTACTCCATCTAACAATAACAGCACACACATTCTTCTCAAGTGCACCGGGATAGAGTATACGTTAGGCCACAAGTTAAGTCTTGGTATATTTTAAAAGATTGGTATCGGGGCCTTTTGTGGTTCCATATGAATTTTAGGATTGCTTGTTCTAATTTCGAGAAGAATGCTGGTGCAATTTTGATTGGGATTGCATTGAATGTGTAGATAGCTTTGGGTAGTATTGACATTTTGACAATATTTATTTTTCCAATCCATGAACAGGGAATGTCTTTCCATTTCTTTAAATCTTCTTCAATTACCTTCATAAGCTTTCTATAGTTTTCAGCATACAGAATACCCAAAGGAATTTTGAAGAAGAAGACCAAAGCAGGAGGCATCACAATCCCAGACTTTAGCCTCTACTACAAAGCTGTAATCATCAAGACAGCATGGTATTGGCACAAAAACAGACACACAGACCAATGGAATAGAATAGAAACCCCAGAACTAGACCCACAAACGTATGGCCAACTCATCTTTGACAAAGCAGGAAAGAACATCCAATGGAAAAAAGACAGTCTCTTTAACAAATGGTGCTGGGAGAACTGGACAGCAACATGCAGAAGGTTGAAACTAGACCACTTTCTCACACCATTTACAAAAATAAACTCAAAATGGATAAAGGACCTAAATGTGAGACAGGAAACCATCAAAACCCTAGAGGAGAAAGCAGGAAAAGACCTCTCTGACCTCAGCCGTAGCAATCTCTTACTCGACACATCCCCAAAGGCAAGGGAATTAAAAGCAAAAGTGAATTACTGGGACCTTATGAAGATAAAAAGCTTCTGCACAGCAAAGGAAACAACCAACAAAACTAAAAGGCAACCAACGGAATGGGAAAAGATATTTGCAAATGACATATCGGACAAAGGGCTAGTATCTAAAATCTATAAAGAGCTCACCAAACTCCACACCCGAAAAACAAATAACCCAGTGAAGAAATGGGCAGAAAACATGAATAGACACTTCTCTAAAGAAGACATCCAGATGGCCAACAGGCACATGAAAAGATGTTCAGCGTCGCTCCTTATCAGGGAAATACAAATCAAAACCACACTCAGGTATCACCTCACGCCAGTCAGAGTGGCCAAAATGAACAAATCAGGAGACTATAGATGCTGGAGAGGATGTGGAGAAACGGGAACCCTCTTGCATTGTTGGTGGGAATGCAAATTGGTGCAGCCGCTCTGGAAAGCAGTGTGGAGGTTCCTCAGAAAATTAAAAATAGACCTACCCTATGACCCAGCAATAGCACTGCTAGGAATTTATCCAAGGGATACAGGAGTACTGATGCATAGGGGCACTTGTACCCCAATGTTCATAGCAGCACTCTCAACAATAGCCAAATTATGGAAAGAGCCTAAATGTCCATCAACTGATGAATGGATAAAGAAATTGTGGTATATATACACAATGGAATACTATGTGGCAATGAGAAAAAATGAAATATGGCCCTTTGTAGCAACGTGGATGGAACTGGAGAGTGTAATGCTAAGTGAAATAAGCCATACAGAGAAAGACAGATACCATATGGTTTCACTCTTATGTGGATCCTGAGAAACTTAACAGGAACCCATGGGGGAGGGGAAGGAAAAAAAAAAAAAAGAGGTTAGAGTGGGAGAGAGCCAAAGCATAAGAGACTGTTAAAAACTGAGAACAAACTGAGGGTTGATGGGGGGTGGGAGGGAGGGGAGGGTGGGTGATGGGTATTGAGGAGGGCACCTTTTGGGATGAGCACTGGGTGTTGTATGGAAACCAATTTGTCAATAAATTTCATATATACAAAAAAAAATAAAAAATAAAAAAAAATAAAAGATTGGTATCATAAAGAGTATCTCCTTTGACCACAACAGGGTAAAGTTTGAAATAAAGAACAGAAGAAAAACTGGAATTTACACAACGTTGTAGAAATTAAGCATTATGCATTTAAATAACCAGTGAATCAAAAAGAAATCACAAAGAAACTCAGAAAATACTTACAAGCAAATGAAAATGAAAATTCCACATACCAAAACTTACAGGATGCAGCAAAATTGGAGCTAAGGGGAAAATATATAGCTATAAATCCTTACATTAAAAAAATAAAGCCAAGATCTCAAATCAAAAACCTAACTTTATAACTTGATGAACAAGTAAAAGAACAAACCAAACTCAAAGCTAATAGAAAGAGATAAATAATAAAGATTAGATCAGAGATAAATGAAATAGAGCAAAACAAATAGAAAATTAATGAAAGCAAAACTTGGTTCTTCAAATAGATCAGTAAAATTGACAAACCTTTGGCTGGATGGACTGAAAGAAAAAAAAAAGGAAGACTAAAATTATTAAAATCAGAAATGAAAGTGGGGACATTACTTCTTATTCTATAGAAAAAAAAGGATTATAAGAAAGTACTATGAATGATTATGTACCAACAAATTGGATAGCCTAGATGAAATATGCAAATTACAAGAAACATAACACCTACCAAGACAAAATCATGAATAAATAGAAAATCTGAATTTACTTATAGCTAGTAAGGAGAATAAGTCAAAATTGAATCAATAATCAAAAACCTCCCAACAAAGTAAAACCCTGTATCTGATGGCTCTGCTGGTGAATTCTAGCAAACGGTTAAAGAAGAACTAACGCCAAGCCTTCTCCAACTTTTCCAAAAAAATTGAAGAGGAGGAAACACTTCTTAACTCATTCTATGAGGCCAGTATTACCCTGATACCAAAGGCAGACAAAAAAGGAAAACTACAGACCAGTATCCTTTATGAATATTTATGCAAAAATTCTCAACAAAATACTAGCAAGCCAGATTCAGCAGCATATTAAACGGTTTATACACCATGACCAAATGGAATTTTTCCTGAATGCAAGGATGTTTCAACATATGAAAATCAATGTAATATATCACATTAACAGAATGAAAGACAAAAACCACATGATCATCTCATTTGATGCTGAAAAAGCCTTTGACAAAATTCAGCATCCTGTCATGATAAAAACACTCAAAAAACTAGGAGTATGAAGAAATTACCTCAATATAATAAAAGCTATATATGAAAAACAATGAACATGATACTCAATAAAAGACTGAAAGCTTTTTCTCTAAGGTCAGAAACAAGGCAAGGATGTCTGTTCTTACCACTTCTATTTGACATGGTACTGGAAGTTCTAGCTTGAGCAATTAGGCAAGCAAAGGAAATAAAAGATCTCCGAGTTGGAAAGGAAGAATGAAATTATCTTTGTTTACAGGTAATATGATCTTGTATGGAGACAACCCTAAAAATGCCACAAAAATTGTTAGAATTATTAAATGAATTTGGTAAAATTGCAGGATACAGTCAATGCACAAAAATCAGATGTATTTTTGTATACTAACAATGGACAACTGAAGATGAAATTACAAATACAATCTCATTAACAATAGCATCAAAAATAATAAAATACTTGGGGCGCCTGGGTGGCGCAGTCGGTTAAGCGTCCGACTTCAGCCAGGTCACGATCTCGCGGTCCGTGAGTTTGAGCCCCGCGTCAGGCTCTGGGCTGATGGCTTGGAGCCTGGAGCCTGTTTCCGATTCTGTGTCTCCCTCTCTCTCTGCCCCTCCCCCGTTCGTGCTCTGTCTCTCTCTGTCCCAAAAATAAAAAAAAAAACGTTGAAAAAGAAGAAAAAAAAAAAACTTAAAAAAAAAATAATAATAAAATACTTAGGAATTTACCTAACCAAGAAGGTGAAAGACTTATACAATTACAAGTATGAAACAGTGCTAAATAAAATTAAGGAAGACACAAATATTGAAGTATAATTAACATACAATGTTTTTATTAGTTTCAGGTATACAATATAATGATTCAACAATTCTATAAATTACACAGTCAGTACTCATCCCATTAAATGTACTCTTAATCCCCTTTATTTCACTACAAAGAAGACATAAATAAATGGAAACATATCCCATGTTCATGAATTGGCAGACTTAATATTGTTAAAATGTCAACACAATGCAAAGCAATCTAGAGGTTCAGTGCAAACCCTATCAAAATCCTAATGACATTTCTTTACAGAAATAGAAGGACTCACTCTAAAGTTCGTGTAGAATGTTAGTGGACTTCCAATAGCCAAAATAATTTTGGAAAAGAATAAAACTGGAAGACTCACACTTCTTGACTTCAAAACTTACTATAAAGATACACTAATCAAACAGGGTGGGGGGCTCCTGACTGCCTCAGTCAGTAGAACATGCAACTCTTGATCTCAGGGTTGTGAGCTCAAGCCCCACACTGGGTATACAGACTACTTAAAAATGAAATCTTAAAAAAAAACAAAAACAAAAACAAAAAACCCCAAAACAGTGGGGTACTGGTACAAAGACAAGCATATAGACCGATAGAAGAGACTAGAGAGCCCAGATATAAATCCTCACTTATATTGTCAAATAGTTTTTGACAAGAATGTAAAGACCACTCAATGGGGAAAGGACAGTCTTTTTTAACAAATGGTGCTGGGAAAACCAGATATCAACATGTAAAAGAATGAAGTTGGATCCTTACCTAACACCATATACACAATTTAAATAAAAATGAATCAAATACCTAAATTCCAGACCTAAAACCACAAAACTTTTAGAAGAAAAAAATAACAAAAAAGATTTACATTGGATTTAGCAGTGATTTCTTGGATATGACACCAAAGGCACAGGTAACAAAAGGAAAAGATAGACAAATTGGACTTCATAAAAGTTTTTAAATTGTGCACATCAAAACACACTATTAACAGAGAATAAAGGAAACCTACAGAATGAGAGGAGCTATTTGCAAAGTATGTATCTGATACAGGATTGATATCCATAATATATGGAGAACTCTTAAAACTCAACAACAGTAAAAGAAACAACCTGATTAAAAAATGGGCACAGGATTTGAATAGACATTTCTCTAAAGAATGACAAATGACCAATAAACACATGAGAAGATGCTCAACATCACTAATCATTAAGGAAATCCAAATCAACACTACAATGAGATACCACCTCACACTGATTGGGACAGCTACTGTCAAAAAAAAAAAAAAAACAAAAAAACCCAAAACCAAAAACCAAAAACCAAAAAACAGACAACAACACTCACTGGCTTGGATGTGGAGAAATTGAAACCCCTGTATACTATAGTGGAAATGTAAGTGGCACAGCCATCATGGAAAACTGTATGACGGTTGCTCAAATAATTAAAAATAGAATTACTGTATGATCTAACAATTCCCCTTCTGGGTATATACACAGAAGAATTGAAAGCAGGTGTCAAGGAGATATTTGTACATCCATGTTCATAACAGCATTATTCACAATAGCTAATACATGGAAGCAAACTACACGTACACTGATGGGAAAATGGATATACAAAATAGGGTATGTACATACAAAGTAATATTAATCAGCCTTAAAATGGAAGGAAATTATTTAATATGCTATATGCCATGGATGGGCCATTAAGTGAAATGAAGTATTATAAACCAATCACAAAAAGATAAATTCCACACGATTCCACTTATAGTAGTCAAAATGATGGAGACAAAAAGTGGAATGGTAGGTGCCAGGGGCTGGGGTTTGGGGAGTTATTGTTTAATGGGTACAGAGTTTCAGTTTTACAAGATGAAAAATTTATGAAGATGGTGGTGATGATTACACAGTGTATGGATGTGTCTAATGCCACTGAACTGTGCATTTAAAAATGGTTAAGATAGATCTTACATGTATTTTACCACAAAAATTTGAAAAGAAAAAGTGCCGATGGACACCATTTTTTATGTTTCAAAGAAGACGAATAGAATATTATAAGGACATATGCATCTAGCATCCTCAGATATTCAGATAAGCAAATATTTCAAATAAATAAATATCTCAGTTTGCCCCATTATTTCTGAAACATATTTACTATTTTCATTATAATGAAAATGTATCCAAAATGCCTTAATCATTTATTCTTTGATCAGAGAAATTTGGATATAATAAATGTAAGTTGATCTTCTCTTTATGACTAAAAATCATCACTGGAAATTATCCACTTAGGGGCTATTTTTTTTTAATTTTTTAAACACTTATTTATTTTCAAGAGACAGAGAGAGACAGAGTGCAAGTGGGGAAGGGGCAGAGATGGAGGGAGACACAGAATCCGAAGCAGGCTCCAGGCTCTGAGCTGTCAGCGCAGAGCCCGACGCAGGGCTTCAACTCACACCGTGAGATTATGACCTGAGCCTAAGTCAGAGAGTCACCCGACTGAGCCACCCAGGCGCCCTGAGGCTATGTTTTTAAAATGTAATGCTTGTTGGGTTTTTGAAGTATAGTGCCTGCCCCTGAATTAAATGATTCCAAATTGCTTTCTAGTTGTTGATTTTACTACAATATTTTCTCCTCTTCACTTCCATTTTGTATTTCAGTATATAAAGTTCTGTTTTTGTTGCCAAATGAACTAGAGGAATCTATAGTTACTAAGATAAGTAACGATCAACCTAAAAAGTAAATGCAAAGATATGTTTTTGCCAGAGGGTAAGTGGGTAAACTTATTGCATATGTAGCAGTGGTTCTCAGTTGTGAGTATACCTCACAATCATCTAGAGGGCTTTTGAAAATACAGGTTGCTTGGCCTACCCTGGATTTTCTGATTCAGGAAGTCCAGAGTGGGACCGGAGAATCTGCATTTCTAACAATTTCCCAGCTCATACTGCTGCTCTGCGAACCACCTATGGAGAACTGCTGCACAGCAAAGTGAGATGGGGATGGTTTGAAATATCAGTAAGACTTTGAGGTTTTAAGAAACGTTGGAAATATCTAGAAGTCTACAAATAAGAAAAGGAGAATGTTACTTTTCACATACCAGACATTGTATCTATGGAGCTTGTAACACAAAGAGTGAGAGCTGCTGAAAAAAAATCCAGGAATTTGTATAAAGTGGTGAATTACAGTTACATGTCAGTTTGCTAAGAGATTTTAGGAATACATATTAAATGCTTCCATCATTATAAACTGATACCACATCAGGCAGCTTTGATCTCCAAAAAACATCTCATGTTGCCTCTGTAATGGGCTATCCTGGATGGACCATTGGTTTGACCCCGTGTGGCATGCCTAATGTCTCTATATTCTAATCCATTGGTTGCTACTAAAATGCTTTGCCAACAGATTTTGTTCTCAGATAGGGCACAGCACTGAAAAGAAAATCACTTTGCAAATCCAGTGATTTCATGGGCCACTAGGCTCTCTGCATTCTCTATTACCCAGTTTATCTTTTGTTCATTTAATGCATCGCAAACAACATTGAATTAGTTTGTTGGACAATTAGGTAAGATATTAAACTAAAGATGTACATATAAATATGTCAAGTGATTATTTTAAGAATACATCTGTAAGGAGTAACCGGAGAAGGCACTTTGTGAAGGTTTTTTTTCCTCCCTGCTTTCTCTAACAGTTCAACAACCCCCAACTTTTATAAATAGTACACCTTTTTCTAAAGTGTAGACAGCAAAAAAATTTTTCTATAATGAATGCTTAAAAAGTCATTTCCGAGGAAATTAGGTCTTAAAAACATCCTGGAATATGTCAGTTAATTAAATTGTTGTTTGTTAGAATGAACATCCCAAATCAAACCCACTATTGCAAATGCTAGCCCAAGAGTGGTTTCTAGTCTCTGCAAGTCTCTTCCTTCCTCTGCTGTGGCCGCCTAAAGCCCTCCTGCAATTTCACCACCTCCTTGACTCTCAGCACTAATCCTGAATATTGCTGGGGAGGTTTGCATGGCTGCATCTAGAAACTGTGTTTGATCCTGTTTACTTTGCCTCTCTCTGCTCTAATGTCACACCTCAGTTCTGGGAAATGGATCTCAGTCTGTTCTGAAGTCTTATTTGCCTGCTCCCGGGCACCCACGTTTGATGACCAAGCTTCAGTGTGAGCCCTGTTTCTGAGGTCCTCTTTTGTTATCTGTCATCGCCCTTCTCATAAAGGGATACCCTAGTCCTAGATCCTGGCCCATTAGTGTGGACCCTCCTCTGTAATAACAGATACCTCTTACTCTAATTTGCTGTCCTTCCTATAAGAATGAATTGTCTCATATTCCATCCAACTGTTTGGAAAGGCCAACATTTCATTTTAACGCTTTGCTGATTTCTACTTACCTGGAGTATAACCTATCACTCTGTTGTCCTGGACATGTTGCTTTGGTCTCTATTCATATCTGTGATGGGATCCACTCACCCACATCCTATTCAGTGACTGAGTCCTTTTCCAAAGTCCAGCCCTTTCTCACCTAAGCCGTATGGCAATAAGTAACTGGGCTTACCTGGTTTGTTAATTCTGGAAACACCGAATGCTTATTGGATATCTGAAACTATACGGGCTGCTGGGGAGATGAACAAGACACAGTTTCGCTCTTGAATCTCATCCTGAATGACAGAGAAAACAAAAAATTGAAATACAATTCTTTAACTGCAGGTTCTAAGAACCTTTTTCACTGAGACATAGTACCTTAGGTCAGACAATTGCCCTTCCATAAACATTCATTCTACTAATGCTTGCTCAAAACCTACTGTGTGCCACCCAGAGGTCTCTTAATGAGAACTGTGAATCAGACATTCACTTTGGCCCCGAGTGCCTAGAACTGTTACCTCCCAGATATTAATGATGTGTGTCTTCTGCTCCTGAGAAGTCAATAGGAGACTTTATAATAGATAGCCTCTGAACTTGGTTCCTGCTGCTCCAATCCCCAGGTGATCTACCTTGATTGAACCCTGATGACCATAGAGGAGTTGTAAATTCAGTCACTCATTGTCCAGAACCTCTGAATCAAGTATCAACCTGTTGCATTCCATCCTTCTAGATTACCTAGAGCTGGATATCCTGAAAGGATGAAAGTTTTATGAGTTGATTGCAGTGCTTGTTGGAAAGGTAGGAGACCCTGGTGATAAACCTACCATAACTTTCAAAAGTCAGCATTATCCCCTGAGTGGCAGAGTTGCCTTGACTTTGTGTTTCTGGTGGAAATGACCACCAAGGTGCCCCTACTGCCTTCTAAACCATTGAAGAGAAACTAAGTGGCCCCTGAAACAGCCTGAGTGACTAGTGACTGCCCAAGGACTACTAAAACTTTCTTTACTCTGAGTTGTGAAGGCTTCCTGTGGTCTTTGGCTGGTGGAATGATATCTGGACCTGATATGGACAGGGATTCCTTGGGACATCCTAGGGAAATTGAGATTGCCCTGGTGCCTCTAGCCTTAACTTTAGAACTAATAGACGTTTTGCCAACCTCTTTTGCTTCTCTCCCCAAATTCTAAACCAGCCCTAGCCTATTGGAGGATAAGTCTGAAATAAACCTGAAAATAACTTCCCTACCCATCAATGTTCCTGAAATTTCATGAGGATTCTGAAGAGAAGAGGCAGGGGTTTGCCTAGGGGAAGGTAGAGAAACCAAGGTGAGGAGAAGGCTCAGAGGCTGTGTTGTCAGCGTAGGCACTCCAGAGACCTGCAGCAAATAGGACTAAAGCACGGGCTCCAGGCACAAGCAGTGATCTTAAGTGTTAATTTCAGTCGTGCTTTTGAGAGGGAGAGACAGAATCTATCTCTTACCCTCTTTTAACATCAGTGCACTCATTCATAAACATATACATTCTATCTCACAACATTCTTCACATACTCCAATAAGAAAAAGCATGTTAAAGTGACAAAAATATTTTAAGAAGTTATGTAAATATACTACTAAGGTAGATTATAGATTATAGTTCTATCATTTATCATGTTCTCATGTGTTTATTTGCTGAGAAGCTTTTATAAACTTTCAGTTGTTTTTCCTCCCCCCACCCCATATTTATCAGCATGCATGTCTTACTGTCTTATTTAAGTTTCAAAATATTATTTCAAAGTTAATAAGATGTTTCAAAAATCTAGCCACGTCCTTTATTTGCTCATAATATTTTGTCTGGAAAAGTTGTTCTTAAAAAAACTAAAGGTCCTATTTATAAAACTGTGATATGATTAAGGCCAATTGTAAACAAATGTTTGCAGGCCAACAGAACAAGTATGTCTTTCAATACAGATGACTTTCCCAGTGTGCCATAATAGTTTCTTAAAGCTGTTATGAATTATTCCATAAACCCATATTTAGAGACTTTTAAAAATGCAGATTATTGGCCTGAGCAACCATTTTGTCTCCAAAGGAACATTTGCAGGCTGTCGTGCAAATCTGCATTTGAGCTACTTTCACATTATGATCTTAGTGAATTCTTGACCAGATGGACTTGAACAGCTGCCACCCATGCCTGGTAAGTCCCTTTGCTGGAGAAGACAAAATAGCTCATTTGTTTGCAGTTCCTTCCTGGAAGTACACAAGGGCAATTTTCTACATTGTGAATTACTTCTATCAGAGCAACATTTTCCCTGAAAGGCCATAGCTCATTATGCTATTTAGAAACAAACAAAAAAAATATGCACAAACAGTTTTTTTCCCCCTGGAGTCTTATAATTTGTACCCAGAAGGGACAAGTCTCTTTTCAGATTAAGTTTTTAAAAATGTTCCTTAGTGCCATTATGTTCAAGCTGACATGGAAGGTTATAATGAGAGAACCCCCTCTGAAATAATAATGCCTTACATTTGTACAACATTTGATATTCTTCAGAGTGCTTTCGGACACATTATCTCATTTGATCCTCAAAACAACTCAGAAAGGCAGGGAAGGTGAGTGTTTTTATTCACTACTTTACAGATAGAGAAATCAAGTCCCTTCACAAATATTACCTGAGTATTTACTAACTCCACTGTATTGTACTCAGTATTACAGAGGATAAAAACATGTATTCCTCAAAGAGTCATCTGTTTTGCAGATAACACATAAAAACACAAAGCTAAATAATACCAAAAAAAGTGCAATATGTTTCAAAAGATGACGAGGCACCTGTGATGAGGAAATTGTTCGTGAGGATTCAGGAGGCATTTTAAAGCAGGTACCACCTAGAATATACATGCTTGGAAAGAGGCTTAGAGTTTGTGGAACCCATGAGCATGTCTGCTCTTTGGCATTACACTCACATACCTCTATAACCTTAGAATGTAAAAGATTTTGGCATTCATCTAGTTTATCCCGATACTCAGTGCTGGAACTGTTTCTATGGCATCCCAGGCAAAAATGTGCTATAGTTTTTAGAAAATTCTATCTCATAGGAAGTCGCGGTGTTGGTCTCTGTAATTCTGTGCGTCGCTGACTAGAGCAGCCCTACTGATCTATTTTTCTTCCTGAGGAAAGTCTTTAATGCCTCTATAGACAGTTGTAAGATTTGCCTGTAGGTTTTTCTTCTTTCCATTGGATCTTTGAACTTCTCTAGGTACTCAAAGTCGTTATTATACTGCTGGACCCCTGTTTTATTTGTCCAGATTATCTGTAACTTTGCCATCCAAAATTGATACACTATTGTAGGTAGGCAGAGTTCTATGGGATTCTTACTTCCTGGGCTCTAAACACTGTAGTGATGCTTTTGGTTCACTTACAGCATGTAAATTAATACTGCTAGTTATGAAGATTACTTATGCATAATAGTAACTATCATGTAAAAGCTACTTAATTAAAATGCCTGGAAAGAGTTAGGAATGCTTTCCTGAAGAAAAAAGGTCACTTTCATTGCATGGCTTCTCCCCACACACCACCTTTTAAAGTTTTTCTTCTTTTTCTTAAGTCATCATATATTCATATTCACCCAGGTGAAGCTTAAGAAATGAATACCAAATTCCAACATAACAATGAGCTGTGGTATTTTGTTTCTCATTTTTATTAAATGGGAAAATAAAAATTAATAGCTCATGTAAATTAATAGGCCAATACTGACCTCTGGTGTGTAAGGAAGAAATTGCTTACTGGGTGAACTAGTAGATGCTTGGGAAAAGTTTTATATTTAATGTAAAAACATCTTTACCCAAGCAAAGAAGTTTCCTAAGTTATCATTACAAATGTCGAAATTGGGGAATGTAAACTAAATGAATAGAGAGAATTTCTCTATTTTAATCCCTGTGGTAGGAAGTAAAAAGGAAAAGAGAGAACTGCTGAATAGAACAGCCCCATTGCATCATGTTTTTGCCCGATTTGGTCCACATTTAAGCAACTCTAACCCTAGTGAGTGGAGAAATGACCTACACTCCCAAGCTTGACTCCATACAAACTGAATTTTTTTAAAAGGCCTATTGTGAATTTGTCTGAGTTTTCTCCTTAGATGGTATGTGTATTCCTTTCCTGCTATGCCCCCAAATGCCTCCCTACTTATTTCAGACACAAGCTTCCAAAGTCATCTTTTTCTATTCTTATTTGCTCTTATTCATTCTCCTGGAATTTTCCAAAGCTGTGCCATATGGCTGTGATATGCTTGCTTTGTAATTTAAAAATCTAGCATTTGTTAGAGTGGTTCTTCTTTCAGAGGGCCCATTCTCCTCTCTGTTTTCAGTATGTAGCCTTCTCATTCAGTCCATGCTGAAGCCAAATTATGTATCCACTTCTCCCCTCCTTGGTCCCCTTTGTGCAGAGCCACTCGGGAGTGCACAGCCAGGGCTGCAGGCTGAGCCAGTCACCCTGCAGACAGAGGCATCAGCTTTGTGGGTTCAGACCCTACTGCCACCAGCAGCTCTTGCTGGCCTACCCTCTCCAGTAGCAGGGCCTGCAGGGTCTTAGAAACTTACCTGTTGGGAGAGTATCACTGGGCCCATAGCCATTGGACCCAGATTCCAATTTAATCCTGACCCCGTCACTGACTTGCTATGGGACCTTCTGCAACTCAGTTCATTTCCTAGACAGCCGACTTCTATTTCGTAATCCACAAAAGGGCTGCTTAGACCAGGTTTCACTAACAAACACCCTCGATGATGCTCTAATTCTACAATTCTGTGAATCTGGAATTGGGAAGCCAGCTTGCAACCCAGGGCTCTTACTGCCTGCGGTTCCTTCACCTTCCTTCTCCTCCCCTCCTCCTAGTTCCTTTAGGTGTTTCTACTGCGAGCATCCTGTGTTTACTAAACCATTATACTGATTACACTGCATGTATCTCTTTGTCTTTTTTCCTTCATTGGCCAAACATATGGCAGGCTGTTAGTAACTACTGAGTGAATGAAAAAAGAAACAATATCTTAGTTCCTCCTGCAAGTCTGTAGCTGACCTGTATTCCTAAATGGCTCCTGGGCCCTGGAAGCTTTGGAGTCAGCATCAACCTTTTGTCCTGATGCTACAAACTAACATGTGAGAATGTTGCCTCTCAAAGACTCTCAAAGGTGATGAATAGCTAGAGTTCATGCTGCAAGAAAGTGGAGGACACCAGACTGTTAGTAGGAGCTGAATCACTCTGCATAAGAATGAGAAGTTTTAGCTCCCCTGGTCTGGCAGAATAGGAAGAAGTGGGTAGGAAGAAGACACTGGGGTAGAAGAAGGGCAAAGTGGAGCTGGTTGAAAATGATGCTGGGTGAAGGCCCAGTAAATGTTTCCAGTTCTTGTGGTGACCATAGGACATTTTTAAAACTCAGAATTAAATTTGATTTGGCTAAATTTGCTTGCTTATTCAACTCACAGTTTACAATCTCCAGTAAACTCTACTGCGCTCAGAAATGACTTGCCTGGGTCGTTTATCTGTAGCAAGCAGTGAAGAGGTTGAGTAGTACCTCTAGGTCTGTGGTTCTCCACCTTCAGGGCACGTGGGAATCACTTCAGAAACGTTTAGATACTAGATGCTGACACCATACTCCAGAAGGGTTACAATAGTCTTTCTGGGAGTGGGGCCCAGGGATCATTGTTTCTTAACAGAAGCCTGGGTGAATCTGATGTGCCACTGGGGTGGTGAACCGCTGGTGGAGGGTGTGGAGGAGAGCTGGCAAGCATTAGAGCAAAGCCAACATTGGAGTGAGTGGTTATGCCACAGTAGATTATGGCTGTAGTCATCAATATGAACTCATCCAAGAAACTACTCAGCAACCACGCATGCTTTTGTTTTTAATCAACTCTATTTCTCATCACTGGCAGTAACTATTTTAATTTTATAAACTTCCACTTTCCTCAAACCTTTGCTCCTCCCAGTTCTATTGGTACTCTCAACAAATGAACTGTTTTCTACTTTTCAGAGATATTTGATCCCCAAGTGAAAAATTCCTTAATTTTCTGCCACCAAATCTATAAATCCATTTTCTTATGCATTCTCTTTTTTACTGGTGTCTGTTCACCAATATTTAAGCATCCACGAGCATCCCTCTTTTTTTTTTAATGTTTATTTATTTTTTGAGAGAGAGAGAGAGACAGACAGAGCGTGAACAGGGGAGGAGAAGAGAGCTAGGGAGACACAGAATCAGAAGCAGGCTCCAGGCTCCGAGCTGTCAGCACAGAGCCCCATGTGGGGCTCGAACTCACAAACTGCGAGATCATGACCTGAGCCGAAGTCAGAGGCTTAACCGACTGAGCCACCTAGGTGCCCCGAGCATCCCTCTTTTTAAAGCAAAAGACTTAGAAACACCGAGGTATATGTGTGTATGCATACATGTGTGTTTGGGGTAAATAAAACAATTCTGCCAACAAAAGACCCCTCTGAACCAATATAGAAAAGAGAACACAGTTTATTATTAAGTAAGAATTAATAGATTTACATGCATGTAGGATATCAAAAAATGTGACAAAAAGCCTGGACAGATTTTCATATAATTTATTTAGCAAGGCAGACACAAGGATAACTTCTCTTATCTCCTCAAGAGACAAAGGGCCCTACCTGAAGATAGTCTCCTTTTTAAAGTCTTCTAAGTTAAGTTTAGAGATATGTGTTTATAGTTCCAAAGATCAGAAAGTCCCCACATTTGTACTGTAAAATAAAAAGGTCAGATCTCTTTTGGGACCTATTAAGATTCCAAGGAGACATTCTAAGGAGGAAAGTGTGAGGAGATTGCCAACACCCTCCTCAAAGAAAGTTTCATCATTTTATCCTTACAGTATATGTTGGTTAGATACATATATAGTCCTTAGCTTTGTTCAGTAAGAGGGCCTAAAAGCAATGGCACTCTATTAGAACATCTAGCACCTAGATCTTGGTATCTAAATGCCATTTTTCAATAAAAGGAGTCAGTAATCATTGAAGAAAATAGTTCATTCCTGGACTAGTGTAGGGAAAACAAAAGATAGGCCTGGTACATCTCATAGTCCCAGAAAATAAGGGAGTGGTTAAAAAAATAGGAAATAAAAGTTAAAAAACAAAAAACAAAAAATAAAAAAAACGGGTGCTTGTTGGAAAAACATAGCAGCTTATCCTAAAGGGGCTCCTCGCCAAAGCATAAGAGACTGTTAAAAACTGAGAACAAACTGAGGGTTGATGGGGGGTGGGAGGGAGGGGAGGGTGGGTGATGGGTATTGAGGAGGGCACCTTTTGGGATGAGCACTGGGTGTTGTATGGAAACCAATTTGTCAATAAATTTCATAAAAAAAAAATAAAAAAAAAATAAAGGGGCTCCTCATGGCCAAAATTAAAACATTTTGAGCAACAAAATAAATAATTATATTATTGTATTTTGTTCCCTAAAATAGAATAAATATCCACAAGTCTATACTCATATAAATAATTGAGCAAATAAATAAATGGGTAAGAAGATAGCATTTACTTAGGAAAAAAATCTAAATAATAAATGTATACCGAAAGAAGGAGATAGGTAATCACTGCTGGGCAGTTGCCACAATAATAATCTTTAGTGATCAGATCCACAAATGGATGCTCAAATTAGCAGCAAAATTTGGGGTAAAAGAGATTGTCTCAAATTATCTCCCCCAAGATATTTATTAGCTACAATGGTAAAGATAGTACCTTCACAGTAGGGAAATCCAGCAGACACAACCTTTACCACAAGATCCAGGTAAATACAATCAGTAACAAGACATGCTGTCACTCTCATATAATCTCTGCTATGTTGTACTGAGAAAGGAGCATTACTTCTGATTTTTCCTGCGAAAATGCACATCCTCGATCCAATCAGGAGAAAACATCAAACAAACCCAAATGAGGGACATCCCAGAAAAAATCAAGGAGTACTCCTCAAAGGTGGCAAAGTTCTAGAAAACAAAGACTAAGGAACTGGAGGAGACTAAGGAGACATGACAGCTAATTGTAAAGTGGGATCCTACACAGAATCCTGAAACTGAAAAAGGATGTTAGTGGAAAAACAGCTGAAATTTGAATAAGACCCCTAGCTTGGTTAATACTATGACACCAATGCCAAAGCTAGTTTCTCAGCTTCAATGATTGTGTTATGGTTGTGTAAGATAAAAACATTCAGGAAAGTTCTGTATGGTGTATACAGAAACCCTCTGGGGTATATAGACATAGGGAGGGGATCAGAGCTACAGTAAAGTGAGAAAGGTGACTACACACAGGGATAGCTTGCTGTGAATGTGAGGGTCTTGAATGGGGTCTGAGGATTAAATAGTAGCAATGTATGAATGACAGTAAAAACAATGCTAATAGTTTGTTGTGGATATGTGTAAGATATATATCCCAAAGTATTGGACCTATAGGGCTGCTGGTCAGCAACTTACTCTTAAATGATTCAAAGAAAGATTATTTAGTATTATACTTGCAAATTTTGTCTAAGTTTGAAGTTATTTCAAAAATAAAAGAAAAATTTTTTTGGAAAAGCTACAACTGGGTAATGGAAAAAAAAAAAAAAAGAAAAAGAATATACCAGTAATGGGGGGGGGGGAATGTGAATACATCTTGGCCAAGAACCCAAAACCTAGGTATCCGTGTTTCCCCAGAGATAAAGATAGAGCTTCTGTCTGTTGGTAAATCCATATGTTTTCACTTAAAAAAAAAAAAAAAGACAAGAATATTTAACACATCACGTTAATAGCAACCAAAACCTGAAATTAACCCACATGTACATCAGGAGGAGAAAAGGTAGACTGTCATCTGTCTGCATATGAGATGCTATAGAACAGAACTAGCAAATTCGTTACTGCTACGTGAGATAGCACAGGTGATTATCACAAATAATGTCCTGAGTAAAGAGCTGACACAGGTGCTGGCTAAGTGTTATCTTCTAACTTGATGGGTACTTAAATGTCTGTATTCACTTGGTAAAAATTTATCAAGCTCAAAATCTGTCTTCAAATGGACATATGCGATATTTCAATAAAACTTATTTAAAACAAATGTTTCACATACATGTGCACACATGCATACACTTAAAGCTGTACCTGCTTTTAGTGTCTTTTCAAAAAATTTCATTTAAGACCTGGGAAGATGGTGGCATAGGAGGGCGCTGGGCTCACCGTGTCCTGCTGATCGCTTAGATTCCACCCACATCTGCCTAAATACCCAGAAAGCTGCCAGAAGACTAGCAGAATGGACTCCCCAGACCCAAGCGTAGACAAGAGGCCCACAGAAGAGGGTAGGAAGGGCGGAGAGGCAGTGCGTGCTACACGGACTGGCAGGAGGGAGCCAGGGCGGTCTAGGGGCAGTCTGCCTGGCAAGGCAGAGCCCCCGAAGTCTGACTTACAAAAGCAGAGGTGCTGGACTCCGTGAGTTCTGACAGCCAGCAGGACTTAACATCTGGAATGTTAAAAGTCAACAGCTCTGCTCAGAGAGCAGGAGGGAGAGTTGTTGAGCCCCGGAAGACAGAGCTCAGCTCAGTGGGGGAACAAAGGCACTGGCCAGCACCATCTCCCTTTCCCAGCCGAAATTCCAAAGGGAACCAGTTCCTGTCACTGAACTTACTTGCACTGCACAAATGACCAAGGCTGTGCTTCTGTGGATCCATCCCTCCCACGGGTCTGCCTCCCTTCTGGTGCTGCAGGGCCCCTCCCACAGGGGACCACCTATGGCAAAGAGAGCTAAGCCTGTCCCTCCCGCCCCTCTGTACCTTGCGGATCCACCCCAACCAATTCGCCCTTGGCCACATCCCATCGAAGCAGCACCACAAGCCTGGCAGTGTCCAAGTAGCCCAGACAGGGGCCACACCACTCCACAGTAAGTCCTGCCTCTGGGAGAGAGGAAGATAAGGTACACAGCAGTCTGACCGCGGCCCCACCCACCAACACAAGTTACTCCCAACAGCACAGGGGAAGTGCCCTGCAGTTGGGAGCCACCACAGGGACTACCTAAAATGACGAAATGGAAGAACTCTCCTCAAAAGAAACTCCAGGAAGTAGCGAAAGCTAACAAATTGATCAAAAATGATTTAAGCAATATAATGGAACAAGAATTTAGAATAATAGTCATAAAATTAATCGTGGGGCTTGAAAAAAAGCATAGAGGACAGCAGAGAATCTATTGCTACAGAGATCAAGGGACTAAGAAATAGTCATGAGGAGCTAAAATGCTATAAATGAGGTGCAAAATAAAATAGAGGTGGCCATAGCACGGATTGAAGAGGCAGAGGAGAGAATAGGTGAATTAGAAGATAAAATTATGGAAAAAGAGGAAGCTGAGAAAAAGAGAGATAAAAAAAATCCAGGAGTATGAAGGGAGAATTAGAGAACTAAATGATGCAATCAAACGGAACACTATCTGTATCATAGGAATTCCCGAAGAAGAGAGAGAAAGGGGCTGAAGGTGTACTTGAACAAATCATAGCTGAGAACTTACCTGATCTGGGGAAGGAAAGAGACATTGAAATCCAAGAGGCACAGAGAACTCCCTTCAGAAGTAACTCGAATCGATCTTCTGCACAACATATCATAGTGAAACTGGCAAAATACAAGGATAAAGAGAAAATTTTGAAAGCAGCTAGGGATAAACAGGCTCTAACTTACAAAGGGAGGCCCATGAGACTAGGGGCAGACCTATCTACTGAAACTTGGCAGGCCAGAAAGGACTGGCAGGAAAGCTTCAATGTGATGAACAGAAAAAATATGCAGCCGAGAATCCTTTATCCAGCAAATCTGTCATTCAGAACAGAAGACATAAATGTTTTCCCAAACAAACAAAAATGGAAGGAATTCATTACCACTAAACCAGCCCTACAAGAGATCCTAAGGGAGATTCTGTGAGTGAAATGTTGCAAGGACCACAAAGTACCAGAGACATCACTACAAACATGAAACCTACAGACATCACAATGACTCTAAACCCATCTCTTTCAATAATAACACTGAATGTAAATGGACTAAATGCTCCAAACAGAAGACATAGGGTATCAGATGGATTTAAAAAAAGACCCATCTATTTGCTGTCTACAAGAGACTCATTTTAGACCTGAGAACACCTTCAGATTGAAAGTGAGGGGATGGAGAAATATCTATCATGCTACTGGAAGTCAAAAGAAAGCTGGAGTAGCCATACTTATATCAGACAAACTAGACTTTAAAAGCTGTAACAAGAGATGAAGAAGGGCATTATATAATAATTATAGAGTCTACCCATCAGGAACAGCTAACAATTATAAATGTCTATGCGCCAAAACAGGAGCCCCCAAATATATAAAACAATTAACCACAAACATAAGTTACCTTATTGATAAGAATGTGGTAATTTCAGGGGACTTTAATACCTCACTTACAACAATGGATAGATCATCTAGACACAGGATCAATAAAGAAACAAGGGCCCTGAATGATACATTGGATCAGATGGACTTGTCAGATATATTTATAACTCCGCATCCCAAAGCAACAGAATATACTTTCTTCTCAAGTGCATATGGAACATTCTCCAAGATAGATCACATACTGGTCACAGAATATCCCTTCATAAGTATAAAAGAACTGAGATCATACCACACACACTTTCAGACCACAATGCTATGAAACGTGAAATCAACCACAGGAAAAAGTCTGGAAAACCTCCAAAAGCATGGAGGTTAAAGAACACCCTACTAAAGAATGAATGGGTCAACCAGGCAATTAGAGAAGAAATTAAAAAATAAATGGAAACAAATGAAAATGAAAATACAACAATCCAAATGCTTTGGGATGTAGTGTAGGCAGTCCTGATAGGAAAATACATTGCAATCCAGGCCTATCTCAAGAAACAAGAAAAATCCCAAATACAAAATCTAACAGCACACCTAAAGGAAATAGAAGCAGAACAGCAAAGACATCCCAAACCCAGCAGAAGAAGAGAAATAATAAATTTTTTTTTTTCAACGTTTATTTATTTTTGGGACAGAGAGAGACAGAGCATGAACGGGGGAGGGGCAGAGAGAGAGGGAGACACAGAATCGGAAACAGGCTCCAGGCTCCGAGCCATCAGCCCAGAGCCTGATGCGGGGCTCGAACTCACGGACCGCGAGATCGTGACCTGGCTGAAGTCGGATGCTTAACCGACTGCGCCACCCAGGCGCCCCAAGAAGAGAAATAATAAAGATCAGAGCAGAAATAAACAATATAGAATCTAAAAAACTGTAGAGCAGATCCATGAAACCAAGAGTTGTTTTTTTTTTTTTTTTTAATAACAAAAATTGATAAACCTCTAGCCAGGCTTCTCAAAAAGAAAAGGGAGATGACCCAAATAGATAAAATCATG
This sequence comes from Lynx canadensis, assembly GCF_007474595.2. NCBI lineage: Eukaryota > Metazoa > Chordata > Mammalia > Carnivora > Felidae > Lynx > Lynx canadensis. The sequence goes on along the minus strand of NC_044310.1, from coordinate 128,830,662 downwards.
AATGAAAATGGAATTATTACAACCAATCCCTCAGAAATACAAGCAATTATCAGGGAATACTGTGAAAAATTATATGCCAACAAACTGGACAACCTGGAAGAAATGGACAAATTCCTAAGCACCCACACACTTCCAAAACTCAAACAGGAAGAAATAGAAAACTTGAACAGATCCATACCCAGCAAAGAAATGGAATCAGTTATCAAAAATCTCCCAACAAATAAGAGTCCAGGACCAGATGGCTTCCCTGGGGAACTCTACAAGACATTTAAAGCAGAGATAATACCTATCCTTCTCAAGCTGTTCCAAAAAGTAAAAAGGGAAGGAAAACTTCCAGACTCATTCTATGAAGCCAGCATTACTTTGAGTCACAAACCAGACAGAGACCCAGCAAAAAAAGAGAACTACAGGCCAATATTCCTGATGAATATGGATGCAAAAATGCTCAACAAGATACTAGGAAATCGAATTCAACAGCATATAAAAAGAATTATTCACCATGATCAAGTGGGATTCATTCCTAGGCTGCAGGGCTGGTTCAACATTCGCAAATCAATCAATGTAACACACCACATTAATAAAAGAAAATATAAGAACCATATTACTCTGTCAGTTGATGCAGAAAAAGCATTTGACAAAATTCAGCATCTTTCTTAACAAAAACCCTCGAGAAAGTCGGGATAGAAGGAACATACTTAAACATCATAAAAGCCATTTATGAAAAGCCCACAGCTAATATCATCCTCAATGGGGAAAAACTGAGAGCTTTTCCCCTGTTTTCAGGAACACGACAGGGATGTCCACTCTCACCACTGTTGTTTAACATAGTGTTGGAAGTGCTAGCATCAGCAATCAGACAACAAAAGGAAATCAAAGGCATCAAAATTGGCAAAGATGAAATCAAGCTTTCACTTTTCGCAGATGGCATGATACTATACATGAAAAACCCAATGGTCTCCATGAAAAGTCTGCTAGAACTGATACATGAATTCAGCAAAGTCGCAGGATACAAAATTAATGTACAAAAATCAGTTGCATTCTTATACACTAACAATGAAGCAACAGAAAGACAAATAAAGAAACTGATCCCATTTACAATTGCACCAAGAATCATAAAATCCCTAGGAATAAACCTTACCAAAGATGTAAAACATCTGTATGCTGAAAACTATAGAAAGCTGATGAAGGAAATTGAAGAAGATACAAAGAAATGGAAAACCATTCTGTGCTCATGGATTGGAAGAATAAATATTATTAAAATGTCAATACTTCCCAAAGTAATCTACACATTCAATGCACTCCCAATCAAAATTGCACCAGCATTCTTCTCGAAGCTAGAACAAGTAATCCTAAAATTTGTATGGAACCACAAAAGGCCCCGAATAGCCAAAGTAATTTTGAAGAAGAAGACCAAAGTGGGAGGCATCACAATCCCAGACTTTAGCCTCTACTACAAAGCTGTCATCATCAAGACAGCATAATATTGGCACAAAAACGGACACATAGACCAATGGAATAGAATAGAGACTCCAGAATTGGACCCACAAAAGTATGTCCCACTAATCTCTGTCAAAGCAGGAAAGACTATCCAATGGAAAAAAGACAGTCTCTTTAACAAATGATACTGGGAGAACTAGACAGCAACATGCAGAAGAATGAAACTAGACCACTTTCTTACACCATTCACAAAAATAAACTCAAAATGTGAGGCAGGAAACAATCAAAATCCTAGAAGAGAAAGCAGGAAAAAACCTCTCTGACCTCAGCTGCAGCAATTTCGTACCTTACACATCCCCAAAGGTAAGGGAATTAAAAGCAAGAATGAACTACTGGGACCTCATGAAGATTAAAAACTTCTGCACTGCAAAGGAAACAATCAACAAAACTAAAAGGCAACCAACGGAATGGGAAAAGATATTTGCAAATGACATATCAGACAAAGGGCTAGTATCCAAAATCTATAAAGAACTCACCAAACTCCACACCTGAAAAACAAATAATCCAGTGAAGAAATGGGCAGAAAACATGAATAGACACTTCTCTAAAGAAGCCATCCAGATGGCCAACAGGCACACGAAAAGATGCTCAACATCACTCCTCATCAGGGAAATATAAATCAAAACCACACTTGAGATATCACCTCACTCCAGTCAGAGTGGCTAAAATGAACAAATCAGGAGGCTATAGATGCTGGAGAGGATGTGGAGAAATGGGAACCCTCTTGCACTGTTGGTGGGAATGCAAACTGGTGCAGCCACTGTGGAAAACGGTGTGGAGGTTCCTCAAAAAATTAAAAAAAGATCTACCCTATGACTCAGCAATAGCACTGCTAGGAATTCACCCAAGGGATACAGGAGTGCTGATGCATAGGGGCAATTGTACCCCAATGTTTATAGCAGCACTTTCAACAATAGCCAAACTATGGAAAGAGCCTAAATGTCCATCAACTGATGAATGGATAAAGAAGTTGTGGCTTATATACACAATGGAATACTACTTGGAAATGAGAAAGAATGAAATATGGCCCTTTGTAGCAACGTGGATGGAACTGAAGAGTGTTATGCTAAGAGAAATAAGTCATACAGAGAAAGACAAATAACATATGTTTTTCAGTCTCGTGTGGATCCTGAGAAACTTAACAGAAACCCATGGGGGAGGGGAAGGAAAAAAAAAGTTAGAGAGGGAGGGAGCCAAAACATAAGAGACTCTTAAAAACTGAGAACAAACTGAGGGTTGATGGGGGATGGGAGGGAGGGGAAAGTGGGTGATGGGCATTGAGGAGGGCACCTGCTGGGATGAGCACTGGGTGTTGTATGGAAACCAATTTGACAATCAATTTCATATTAAAATAAAGAAATAAAATGCAAGAATAAAAGTGCTGTTAAAGGTATAAAAATAAAAAAAATTATTTTAATTTAGCACCTTATGAGTAATGACTTCACAGGATGTGATTCATTAGTCCAGGTTTTAACGTTTTCTTCTATTATTTCTTTGAGTGTTTACTTTCATTCTCTCTGTGCTACTCTCATGACTCCTTTAGGTGGGCATTTTTATTTGTGGATTTAATTTCCATTTCATTTAGCTTTTCTTTCACATTTTTCATCGTTTTATATTTTTAAAATTTATTTTGGAGTAATAATTCATGGAGATTGATCTTCTAGATTTCTAATTCAATACAAAGGCATTGTAAAAATATACAAAGGCATTACATACTCACACATGGAACACTAGGTGGGGTTTTTTTTTTTTTTTAATGAGACGGTTATTGTTCCTATAGTATACAGATGCTATAGTGTATAGCAATGTCATTTTGCCTTTTGAAATGAAAAATAGTACAATTTATATAGTATGATGCTTTAATTTTTTAAAATGTCTTTAATTAAAAAATACATGGTCTATATTTCTTGGTACATTGCTAGAAACATGCTATTTGGTGCCTGTGACTGCAAATAAAATAAGAGTCACTAATAGTGGCTTAAGCAATATAGTAACTCAGTTTTTCTGTAAATGCCAGCTACCAGATTTGCAATAATGTCATTAAGCACCCAGCTTTTCTCTGGCTTTCTGTTCTGCTACCCTTAGCATGTTTGGTTTTCTTCCTGTGTGATTCTTCAGAGTTAAAAGATCACTACACAACTGCAGTAATTATGTCTTTAAACAATAAAGCCAAAGAAAATTTAAAAGTGCATTTACTTTTTGTCTCTTTTTTTTGTTTCATCAGAGGTCAAAATACTACTCATAACATCCTTCCCATAGTATACTTTCTAATATATCTGATTAGCTACACCAGGGTCAAAGGTTCATCTCTAAACCAATAGCAAGCAAAGAAGAATTAAATCAACATTTGTATTAATTAGATTTTGCCACAGTAATGCAGCTAAAGAAACACACTAATGTGTCAACGAACATAAGTTTATTGTTTCTGGCTCATGAGTTTGTGGATCAGTCGCAGCGTTGCTACACTAGACCATGAGGAAGGTTCATGTGTGCGCCAAGAGTCCTTCATTCCTGGAAGGCTGAGGGACAGAGGGGGCACATGATTTTGACAGTTTAGGGCAGATATGCAAAAGGAAAAGCAGAAACACATGATGCTTCCTAGTAGTTTTATTTAAAATAGGCACTCTCTCACTTCCACCCACATTCCGCTGGTAAAGCAATCTTATAGCCAAGCCAAAGTCAACGCCGCAGGGAAGTACTCTTTTCCCTCATTGAAGCATGGCAAGGTGGGGAAGGAACAAAAATTATGAACAAATAATACAGTCCAACACAATATTCATGGCTTAGACCAATCATGGTCCATCCCCTCGGACTGGGAAAGGAATCTATGTTCTGTGAATTTGTTGTAACATGCATAAAACATTATTATTATAAATTAAGAGAATGAGGGATTGTATCTAGTAAGAAACCAGTCAACACTACCTGACATAGTTCACATCAACATCATAATGAGTAGGCCTGGGCTGGAGAAGACAGAGTTGAATAAGCAGAGACCACTGTGAGTCAATAATAAAATAGTTCCATGTTGACGTCCACTATTTAAACAGATTAGTTGGAAGCCTCTTCTTACTGGGAGAAAACACCAAGTTAGAAAGGCAACTCCAATATTGATGAAAATAGCACTGGCTTATTTATTGACTAAGCATTTTAATTCAATAATTTGGAAAGAGACTCACTGCCTTCCAGAAACCATTCTGCCTTTTTTAAAAAGGCTGAAATTCATGTATACGGAATATTAATTTCACAATATATCCATGAACCATGCGACACCTTGGGTGAAGAACTCCCAATTGTCTTACCTGCAGGACCACACAATATTTATACAATTTAAATTCTGGCCCATCTACTGGCACAGACTGTTCACTTCTGTTACTGTCATGGCAAGTGATGCAGGAAGAGAAACATTGCTGATCTGTGAAATTGGACAATACATTAAATCTGTCTTGGTATTTAAGCCACAGTAAGTACCATGTTTAATTGGGTTTATGAAATGACATCTTGTTCAGGGCAAGGATCAGTATGGAAGAGAAGCTATAATGGATAATAAATTAAATGCCTAAGTTAAAGCTAAACTGTTAGATGCCCGAGTCAGTAATTTCAGAACTGTGACTACCAAATGAATAACAAATTGACCTTTGTGTGACTTTATCTGTCATTAATTTTAAAGGCCTGACTTCTTTTCAATTATATGCCCCCCAAAAAACATAACTGGGAACTTTCTGTTTCTGCATTTCCTGACATGATTTTCCCTAGCACTAAGCTAATAGATGGCTTCAAATCTAAAATCATGGGAAATGTAAGAATTTTCTCAGTTGTTAATATCTGGATCTAAGGATTTATCAACTGTGGCATATCTAAAGATACAAACCCCACCTTTTCTAGTTTTCTGGAACCTCTAGATGTAGAAACAAAGACCCCATTGCATGTGGAAGTGCCCCACCAGGCATAATTTTCATAAAGGAAATTTAAATAGCTGTTTTAATTTGTAGACCAGACCATGTGCACGTGGAATCTAAGACTAATTAGCCACTTTCTCAGAGAACTAACTCTTTGAAATAAACAAGGCCTTTTGCACTGACCCAAAAATCTGAGTTGCCGCCGAAAGACTAATTATACCAATATTATAATGGGCACATCCACAACAAAAGAGTATTCTCTCCGTCTTCAAACTTAGACGAGTATTCAAATGAAATCCCATTTAGTTATCTGGATTGTCTTTAATGTTTTCCTTGGCACCTCTACAGGAACTGAAAAAAAATGTTCTTTTAAGAAACAATTTGAAAATCCATCATTTTTACTTTTTTTTCAATATATATATACAATCTCCCCTACAAATGAATTCAAACTGATTTTTTCCCTTTCCCTTTTCAAATTTGATTTGAAAGGAAATTAGAACAAATCATTGTGAGCAGAATGATTTCAATTAAGACATAATTAATTAAATGTGCAAATGTAGCATACATTTGGATATGCAATTAGATGACTGATTACACCAGAAATCTAATTTCACACTTAACTTGCCAACCACACCCCTATCTTGAGCTACTGACCCACACAAGTGACCACAAATTTAGACCTTTCCTCTGGAGAAAGTGAACTCAGTGGAATAGTGTTTTTGAGTGATTCTACAATCATCTGATAGTATCTTCTTTAGATGGTAGTCAGCAGCACCATGCATAAAGGAGCTTCCTTCTTGCCTTCTTTCTTGTTTTTCAACCAGAATTTTGTTTGATGTTAAATAATTAATATGAATCTTGGCAAACTGTGAAAGGCCTTTCATATCTTTGTACTTAGTAAATCTTTCCTATTCAGTTACTCTCTAAAAGAAAGTTGATAATCAAAATGTTAAATGTGTAAAAAAAGTACTGAACTTGGAATAATTTAGAAATCATTTGGTTGTGCATTTTTAGTTGTCTTTAAGTTTAGATACAAGTGTCTGAAATGTATACTTTGCTGTTCGTGATTATGGGTAGGAACATCTCCAAACTAAACGAGACAATGAATTTTATTGCTACAGGAGTGGAAGGGGTGATTTAAAAAGGTTTGTAACTGATATGTATCACTATTGTTCTAAAAAGTGAAGAGATTCCCATCACACACTAAAATCAATTTGCATTTCCAGAAATTCTCTTACGTTATGTCTCTATGTATCAGTCCGTAATGTATCATCTCTCAGCTCCAAGCCCATATTTCCATATCTTTTCCTGGGATGCTGGGTCTGGAAATGTGCAAATTCCTTTTCCCAAAGGCAGCACACTTTCCCCCAGAGCACCATGGGAAGTCTCTTGGATCAAAGATATAGCTGTAACCTGAAATGCAGCCATTTAGCATTGTATCAGTACGTTCTCAAATCCTGTGAGTTTGATGTTTTTCTTTTCCAGTAACTTTTGAAAATGCAAATGTCGATCAAAAACAATAGCAGTTACCTTTTGGGTCACTGAAGCTTTATTATTAGTAGGTTTGTCAGATAGTTTTCTTCAACAATGGTGGGTACTTTGTCATAAAGGCAGAATAGGGGTCTTGGGTAGATAAGAAAAAAACACAGATGCAAAAAAGAGAGATAGTTTCAAGGCTTATTGATCTTGTAATTGTGTCTTATTTTGATCCTAGAGATCTTGAGGGATGACTCAGTTTCCCTTTTCTGTGTGATTCTTTGATCCACTTGTGGTCTGATCTCTGGGAACTGACTGTAGGAAAAGAAACATTAAGAAATAGGCAGACATCTCACTGTTAACAATCTTTAGGAAATCCAAAACAGTGTTTTTTAACCTTAGCTACTCATTGGAATCACCTGGGAAATTTAAGCACTACCAATACCTAGGCTCCATGCCAGATATTAAAAAAAAAATTCCACCCAGATGGTTTGAACATCCTTGACAAGGTCGATAGTCACTGGTCCAAAGAGTTAACCAAACAAACACTTACCACGCTCTCACAATAGTTATGATTTAGGAAGGCCTAGCACAAGGAAGAAATCAAAAAAGTTCAGTGCTCTCTTATTTTATCAATCAGCATCCGAATCCAAGTCCATGCTTTTTCTTATGTCCAACTCCTGTCTTTGCCCCAGGCAACCTCTGCCTCCTACTGCTGCAGGGAGCTATCAGCTAAGGGACTGTTCCATTGGACATCTAAAAACTATGGGTTGCTACAGAAAATGTGAGATATCAGCCCCACGTGTAGTGAAAAAGTGCAAAGGGAAACAGGTTTTGCTAGAGAACTCTGTGACTCCGGATTCCCTAGAAATTATGCAGTTTTGCACTAATTGCCGGCTCTCTGTGAAGACTTAAACTCTGAAATACGAATAAGGGACAGAAAGTTAAAGAAGATTTTTCTCAGGACCTGTATGTGACCGTGCTGAAGACAGCCAGGAAAGTCAGCGAGGTATGTAGAATCACACAGCTGGGATGAGACAAGGTAAGAAAACAAGCATGAAATGAAATGGTGTGTTTTCTTTCTTTTTGAAGACTCAGCTCCCTCTATGGGCCTACAATTCCTAGTGCATCCTCTGTGTCTTTTCCCTATTTTCTGCCTAGAATTGCTGGGCTCCCTTAATTTTAATTACAGCTTGAAAGGAAGGATTAGCAGAGTCAAATTAACAGGCATTTATTGAGACACTACCCTGGGCAGTATGCCTGCGAAATGGTTGTCAAATTTGAGTTTGTGATCAGAAACACCTGGAAGGCCTGATAAAACAGGCTTCTGGGCCCCACCCCAGAGTTTCAGATTCAGTAGGTCTGAACTGGGGCTTGGGAATGTCCATTTCTAAGAAATTCCCAGGTGATGATCCTAGTGTTATCTGCAGACCACACCATAAGAAACACTGTCTCTAGGGATGAAAAAAACAAATGGGTTATCAGCAATCTGTCTTTGATTCAAGATTCTTAAGGAGATGTATTAGGGGTGTCTTGTGTCACACGTTTGACAAAAAAGGAATGCTGGTGAGTAACGTACTTTTTAAAGCAAAATATAGTTCAATACACTCCAGAAGTTCTGAGACAATACCTAATTAAATAGCAGTGAGGCAGAAGAGGTTATAGAGACAACAGAGAATAAATAACACAGTACCCTGGCCTACAGGGGTGAGGGTGGCCTGTGGAGCCTAGTTTATTAGGAAGCACACACCAGTGAGGAGAGCCACTGAGTATTTGGGCCTAAAAGGGAAAACTCAGGGTCTTAAATGCTAGAAAGTGGAGGGCCATGGTCCTTACGCTAATTAAGCACTGAAAGCTCACATTCTCCTAAGACCGAGGTCAGTGCATGAGATCTGTAAAGTAGCCCCCTTGCTTACTGGTCATGAACAAGTTCAGTTAGATCCAGAAAAGGTCTGGTGTTATGGCGGGGGTGGGGCAGGGTGTGTGACTCCAAGTCCCTAGTGGTTAATCAGATTCAGCTGGGTAGGACCCAGTATAATGAAATACAACATTTAATTTTGTCATCTCATAGGCAAGTGCTGCTGCAAGTGAAATTTTTTTTTCTTTTCTTTCTTTTCTTTTCTTTCTTTTTTTTTTTAATAGAAAAGACTATCTGGAGAGGGCATCCAGAATCAGGTCTCAAAAGCAATGCTGCACAGGACTGACAAAGGGTTGATAAAGGTTATCAGGCCAGGGGTATTTGTGACATAAATAGTGTCCTGAAGTTGGAGATAGCAAGACCTTGGACAATTGTTGAGCCAATTGGGTTGGCTTCAGTGAACAGACCGTGTGGGTCTGAAAGGAGAAATGAGGATATTTACGCATCTGTGTAGCATTTAAAAGGAGTGACCAGGAGGCACCAAAAACAGATTCCCCTCAAATGATGGCTGTATCTCAAGTGAGTGGTGGCATTTAATGTAGTTACCCAGAAACAGCAAATACTTAGGATTATGTTTAAACAAATTTGAGACATCTAAGAAACTGTTACATATGTATGTGGGCACTCACACATAGTATTATTCAGGGAGTTTCCCCAACTATATACTATATAACTATATATGTTTTTTCCAACCTTATTCTATATGACTACCCACGTTTTACTCTATATGATTTTGGATATATTCAGATTGCACATATAGTTTCAAAAAATCATTGAAGAGGTTCAAAGAATCTTTGACAGACTCTAAGAAAAATTCTGAGAAAAGAGCAACATACCTATTAGTAACAGCAATGGCAATGTATTGGGATACTTTGGAGAAGTAGCATTTATTTGTATATATAAATTCTGGTGTGTTTAATAAAGAAAAAATCTTAATAAAGTAATTCTGAGTCTCTACATTTACACCATTGTAAAATGTTTATAGGTGTTTAGGTATGAGAAGAAATCATACTCAAAGCCTGCGTGGGTATCCAGTATGGATGCAATGTGTGATGGAGGTCAGTTTAATTTCCCACAGGCTGTTCTGCTGGGTTAGCCAATATACTTGAAGCCAGTTTGCCATAGAGATTTTCTAATTTAGCAGAAATAATTTTCATACCAATTAAACAGCTTAAGATATTGAATACTTGCAATTGAAAAGTCAAAGAGAAAATCTATAAATAAGAAAAATGAAAAGTAAGCACTTTTTTTTTTCTTTGAGTCTTCATGAAGCTAGAATTTTGTGATAGATTCTTGACTCAAAGTTGTCTCCATGCCCTGATGCTTCAGGTTCTGGTGAGGGTGTCATGAATGGTGCTGCATGAAAGGTGCTACACATAAATTATCCTTTTAGGCTCCATTTCTCTTCTCTGTGTGCCCAAAGCCTCCAATGGAAGAGCAGAAGGGAATGGTAAGAATTTCTAAGTATCTGAATGGGATAGGATGCTGCTGGAGGTAGTTTTGTGAGCCTGAGAAGGATAAGGGATAAGGGGAAGAATTGAGGAAAATACAGAAAGGAAATTATTAGATAGCAGCCCCGGTTAAGAAGGTCTCATTGGGGTGACTGAGTGGCTCAGTCGGTTAAGGGATAGACTCTTGATCTTGGCTTAGGTGGTGATCTCATGGTTTGTGAGATCAAGCCCCACATCAGGTTCTGTGCTGACAGTGTGAAGCCTGCTTGGGATTGTCTCTTTCCCTCTCTTTCCCTGCCCTTCCCCCACACATTCAGTTCTCTCTCTCAAAATAAATAAATACACATTAAAAAAAGAAGGTCCTGTTGATCCCTATTTTTAACATGAAGTCTCATTAAAAGTCTACATATGTATGTATATATAAATTTATTGATTATTTTACTGTACATTTCAATTGATAAACAATTTTGAGTTTGCTAGTAAACAGGAGATATAGGTCCACTTTTACTTTCTTCCAGGTGTACCTCCAGTTGTATCAGTACTATTTATTAAATAATCCATCATTTTCTCATGTGACTGAACTACCACATAGATCATTGTTACTTCTCATACATATTGGATGCCACTTCTGTATTCTCTAATCTGCACCACTGGTCTATTTGTCCTGCCTTATATAATGATGAATTCATTATTCATAATATTTTCTAGTAACTGGTAAATCATGATCTTTTTCTTGGCTATTATTTGGTAATGGTAATCATCTTTAATTTTTTTAATGTTTATTAATTTATTTTGAGAGAAAGAGAGAGAGGAAGAGAGAGAGAAAGAGAGAGAGAGAAGGGCAGAGATAGAGGGAGGAAGAGAATCCCCAGCAGGCTCCGCACTCTCAGTATAGACTCCAACTTGGGGCCTAATCTCACGAATCATGAGATCATGACCCGAGCTGAAATCAAGAGTTGGGTGTTTAACTGACTGAGCCACCCGGTGCCCCGGTAATAGTAATCATCTGTAATACAAACTTTAAAATCAGTTTTTCCAATTAAAAAGAGTTGTTGAGTTTCTGATTGAAATTTCATTAAATTTACACATTAATTCAGGAGAATGAACAATGCTATGAAATTAAACTTTCTCATCAAAGGTTGTATGCTCCTTTAAGATTTTGCTTTACACCTTTTAACACAATTTTATGATTTTTCATATAGACTAGTGACTCTTTAACTCGATACCACCATTGGAATTACTCGAAAGCTTTAAAAAATGCTGATCTTTGGGGTCTGTCCCTAGAAATTCTGATTTGTTTTGTCTGAAGACATCAAGCTATTTTAAAGTTCTCCAAGATTATTTTGATGTAAATCCAAGGTTGAAAATCTTAAATATAGATCCTGTGTCATTCATGTTAAATTTATTAAGTATTTTATACTTTTCTTGGAGACTTTTCTAATAATATATATTTAATCATCTTTGGAATCTCTTCTATTGGGTTTGGTCCATCCAAGTTTCCTCCTACTTAATTTGGCAATGGGTACATTGGTTAGGAATTCATTCATTTACTCTATGTTTTCAAATATATTTCTATAGAGTTCCATATTCTCTTTTCATCATTATTATTTTTTGGTGTTCCACTTGACTCTCTTTATGTACTTTTTAGGTTTTCCTCTTTTTCTCTAGCAATTTTGTTTTACTGGGTTTGTATTATGATTGTTCTGCCTGATCTTCCTCTCTCTTGCTGCTGGTCCTGTTTTTCTTTGACATCTCACCAAGACCTATTTCTGATTATTGGAAAAATACAGATGGTGCAAAAAAAGGGCTTTGTTCCCTATAGGTTTGCTTTGTCTGGCCCCTGTCGATGCACCTGGAGGAAGCCTCTTTGTACTCCAAATATTCTATTTACTGTAGATGCACAAAATCCACCACTTATCTATTTGTCTTCTTCAATTTTGGGAGATCAGGAAATCCAACACCTTGTAGGAGACCCATGTTGTCATTTTCCCAGATATGTGTTCCGATTTTTGAAAGCCAAGCTCTTCCCTGGAGAGGTCACTTTTCTGTCACTTCTCATCCTAGGCCCTGAACTATTCTCTTGTCCTTTGGTCCCTCATATACCATGAGGGAGAAATCCCCACATTGGTGCTCTTTGTTGAAGCCTGAACAGAGGCTCAATTGAGCCTGATCCCTTCTTCCTCTGGAACGGAGTAGAAGCTAGTTCTACTGGGATGTCACATTCCCTGCAAAGGTAGGATAAGAGATCACTTAGATCATACTCCACGGCATTTCACAGAGTCTTTCAACTTGTCTGTCTTTGGGAAACATTCAACTTCACCCTCCCTTGTACTATTCTGTCCAGACTCATATTGCAAAGATATTCTTCCCAAATTTATAGGTATCTCTAGTTGGCTTCTCATACTTACTTGGCTGGTGTTGTGTAAGGAGAGGAAGGAAAAAAAAATCAGGCATGCAAAAAAGTAGGCATTAGGAAAAATAGCACTTAATGGGCATGGGATGGATGCATCTAAAATCTTTTGTATATTAATTATAAATGCACTGCATAAAATTTTATTCCTTTCAGTGTTGATGACAAACCAATGCCCCCTGTCAGGAAGAGTGTTTTATAGTTATTCTAAGTATCAAAGCGACATCATTAAGTTAATTAGGGAGCTTCATACAAATAGCCATTGTACTGCATTGAACTTATTTTGGTACTGGTGAAACAGTCATGTATAAATTATGTTTTCTGTAATTGCATGAATTTCTGATCTGGTATTGGATTTCTTAATGTAACTTCAACAAGGTTAGCTACCAACAAAAACCAGGATGAGAAGTGGGGCAGGGGGTAGAAGCATAATACTACTTTTCTTCTCCTAATGTTTCTGCTTTAGTTTATAAACAAGTAAATTTTTGCTTCTCTTCCAGTTCAGGGAGTAGGAAGATAACTATTCTAGTCTTATTTTTTTCCCACACTGAATGGTCAACTATTTTGTGAGGCTTGTGCTCACATGCTTGAGAAACATTAGATCACATTATCAATGTGAAAGGTAATTAGACCCTCCAAAAAGAAAGTAGGCTTCTCTTAGGTTTTTAAGTCTGTTTTCTTTCCCTTTACTCTGTCAGGAGGGACACAGCATACACTTATACTTCTGGCCCCATGCTGCAAGCCATTGTGGGGGTAACTCCAACATTCTGCAACTTTTCTGCTTGAGTTTTGAGGGTAAATCATAACAGCTCTGCCTCCTGGGATCAGCTCTCATCATCCATATATACCATTTTGACCTCACATTCCCGAAATGTTTTAACTAAGCTGTGACAGAGAAGCCTATCCTAAGGGAATTTTTAAGCCTCTGTTGATGAAGTTAGTATTCCAAATCACTATTCAGATTTGTTTTCTATGTTAGGATTTAATGAACAGAGACATAATTCATTGGCGTTCCTGGTCCCAAAATTTGTAGAATTACCTCCATTGTTAAGATGGCAGATAACTAACATTTTTTAAAAAGCCGTTTTTCCAATAAAATTGATGTTGATTATTGCCTTTACATATAGATAAGGTTAGAATTTGTGCATTAACCTCAGTGTTAACTAAACATTTTGCTTATAATTTCTAAAATTTTATACTTTTTCAATGAAGTCACCTACAAAGACCTGAATTTAGCAAAGATTGAACTATTTTGGACTTCAAATCAAAACTAGTTTGTGACATGGTCAAAACCAAATTGATTTCATGAAAGCTTCTAACAAGATTAAATTCAACATACATTACCATTAAGAATGGAATCTTCTGCTAGATATGAGAGATAAAGTGACATAGTCCAGATCTACAGTTTAGTGAGGATTTTGGCATGTATACTTGTCTTACTCGGTTTGAACTGCTGTAACAGCATGCTGTAGACTGGGTGGCTTAAACAACAGAAATTTATTTCTCACAATTCCGGAGGCTAAGAAATCCATAAGGGGGATGCCAGCAGATTCTGTGTTGGATGAGAGCCCACTTAGTGGTTCATTGATGGCCAATCTTCTCGTATCCTGTCTCTCTTTCCCTCTCATGTGTCTTCTTGTAAGAGCGCTAATCTCATTCATGAGGGCTCCACCTCATGACCTAATTAATAACCTCCCAAAGGCCCCACCTCCTATTACCATCACTTTGGGAGATGAAGCTTCAACCTGTGAATTTTAGGGGAGACACAAACATTCAGTCCATAGCATCAGTGAGCACTACTGATGCTCCAGCAGACATCCAGAATCCCTTTGACTCTTTCTGTGAGTCCTTTGCCACCTGTTTTGTGCTGCTTCTGAAGGCCTACACCTAAGGCTCTCTCCTCGGAGGCCTCTGCTGAGAGCAAGGGGTGCTAGGGAAGTTAGGGCCCTCCAAGCAACAATTTGGCAATGACTGGCATTCAGTTCTCAGTGTCTGAAAGTCCATCCCCTTGGCTTCCCATTGGATGAGGCTGAAGCTGGACCTTTTCTGAAACCACTGCCTTACTTGCCCTCTCTCTTCCCTACCCTACCTCCCCTACTTCTTCCTCGTTTTTCTCTGACATCACTTTCTTAATAAATTACTTGTGTGAAAATCCTCTCCTCAAGGCACTCTTGAGGAGAACGTGACCTGAGTCAACTTACAGAGCTTTACAATCAAATAAGACAATAACTTATGTAACAGGATATGAGCAGGGCCCTTCATAGCACAGACTGTGAAGCACATCTTCAACCAGCAGCCATCCAGTACTCTTTAGCGATCCCTCAGGAATATGTGGGGAAGGTTACAGGGAGAAATCACTGGCATGAGGCTGAGAATATAAATCAGTGAAGGCAGATTTATGACAATGGTCCCATTTCTACTCACAGGTTACTGAGGTCCAAGGAAATGAGGGCTGAACATTGTATAAGATAACATGAGACCAGACCTACAGGTGAAGGAAGTTGGAGGCTTGTTTCATATCTAAATTTGGATTGCATCCCCAGAAATCTGTTACATATGTAAATTTGGGATGCAATGCCACAGAGTAGCTCCTTTACAGATTTTTCACAGGACCTGAAATATAACTATGGGAACTTACTGAATTTAAGATACAGTTTTGTCTGGGAAACTGAGGCAATTAGAGCATGGAAAAGATAGATCTTGGAGAGGCCCGGAGATGGCAGAAGACTTCTGGAACCCAGAAAAAATTAACTAACATGTGACAAGTGATTACCTTGGGAGGAAAAAAATGGAGATAAATTTGTTTTTAATTTGCTATCATTTTCTTTATTCTCCAAATTTTCCACAATAACCTGTATTAGTTCTATAATCTAAAAAGATAAAGTAAGTTCTGATTGCCTCATAATTTTATGCTTTTAAGAAATTTAAAAATAAAATTAAACTTTCATTATTAGGGAATTGTTAGTAATTATGACCGTTCATACAAGGGCATATTATTGTACAATCATTAAAAAATGTTTATAAAGTATTTTGAAGGACAGTGAAAAATATCATGGAATGATATTAAATAACAAGGACAGGATTCAAAACTTCATGTACTGTTTGATATCTTTTATTTTAAAATTCATAGAAAATATACTAAAAGGGGGGCGCCTGCGTGGCTCAGTCGGTTAAGCGTCTGACTTCGGCTCAGGTCACGATCTCGCTGTCCGTGAGTTCGAGCCCCATGTCGGGCTCTGTGCTGACTGCTCAGAGCCTGGAGCCTGTTTCAGATTCTGTGTCTCCCTCTCTCTCTGACCCTCCCCCGTTCATGCTCTGTCTCTCTCTGTCTCAAAAATAAATAAACGTTAAAAAAAAATTCTTTTTTAAAAAAAGAAAATATACTAAAAGGAACGACACAGTACTATGGGTTAATTTTCACTAGATAATGAGGTTATGGATTTTTTCTTATATTATTTACATTTTACAAATATTCTGTACTTAATTTTTAGGATCAGACCAAAGTAAACTTAGAAAATTTAGAGGTGTGTACTCAGATACTCCGGGGTCTGAAATGCTAACATCTGAGGCAGTACTTCCTAACAGGCCTAGAAATAATTAGTTCTATCTGAAACATTTGAACTAATTTATGCTTTTAAATAGCTCACATTTTTCTCTGCTACACTTCCCCCATTTTCCTCTAAGTATCTATCTTTCTTTGAATGCCTGCCACTTCTTTGTCTGGGGAAAGCTTAAATTTATTTCCAGCACTTTTCCTCACATTCACATGAAAAATACACATCTCTGTGTGTGTGTGTGTGTGTGTGTGTGTGTTTTCTTTTTTTTCCTCATATCTCCCTGAGAGTGTCTAGCATTTTTCTGATGATTTATGGAAAAGTAAATATAGTTTTCCAGTGCTTTCACCCCATGTAAATTTCTAATGATCCCGCATGTGAGGGTGTGTATGACAATGATGCCTTGGTAAAAAGCCAGCTGCTCTTTTCATTTGAGCAACAGTTTGATATTATTCAACTCACTAAGTGAGCTTGTTTGTTGCAACAGCTGTTGACTTCATCTCTCTCAATAGATAAAAAGAACAAGAAAAAAAGGAAAAGCTTCCTTCCATAGTCCTTGCCTGGCTACCTTTTAGCCGAGCTCTTTACTAGGCGGTAGATTTCTTAGACATGATTAGAATCGGGGACATTTGGAGCTAGAAAGAATCTAATAGATTGTAATTGTCACGCACCCTCTCCGTGAAGTAGTTTTACATTGCATACGTTACGGTAAGTGTCATTAACTACCATTTGTCAGATAAGAAAACTGAGGTTCAAATTCATTATGTAGCTTGACTGTGGTCTCAAACCTCGTGGAGTGAGAATTTGAATCACCACCTTCTTTCTCTCACAGATGGAACTGTAAGATCTAATAAACTTACTTAAGGTCTAATGAAGGGTATAAGCCATAAAATAAATCTCTTGTTAGGCTTCTGTGCTTATGTTTGCTCAGTTGGCTACAATCTTCAAGCAAGGATGCTGTTGCCCTCCAGCAACAGGATTCAAGGGTTCAAGTCTCTGTGGCTCAGGGTCCTGGGGTTCATGTCTCACAAGCATATGTATTCTCGTGTTTTGATTCCAAGTCTTGAGGTCCCCTTCCTTTCATATCAAGGCCCTGACTATTGCCTGGGAGATTTGTGGAAATCACAAGCTGGCTCTTCTTTAGGTCTGTGATAGAAAAGCAGGTCTTGGGCCTGATCTTTAGCATGGTCCATCTCTGGCTGTAGGAGGTCTGTTTAAAAGGTATGAAGGAGGGACGCCTGGGTGGCTCAGTCGGTTGAACATCAGACTTCAGCTGGGGTCACGATCTCACAGTTTGGGAGTTCGGGGCCCGCGTGGGGCTCTGTGCTGACAGCTCAGAGCCTGCTTCGGATTCTGTGTCTCCCTCTCTCTGCTCCTCCCCTGCTCACACTTTGTGCCCCCTCTCTCAAAAGTAAATAAACATTAAAAAAAAAAAAGTATGAAGGGGTTTTCTGACTTTGTTACAGTGCCTGAAATTGACCAACGTGAGCCTTTCATCCTCACTTCCTCCAACGTGAGCCTTTCATCCTCACTTCCTCGAGGAGCCTGTCCACGGGCTTTGTAACTACCCTTTGCCTTGTATCTCTCAAAAGCCAAGGTAAATTGCACATTTTAATATATCCCTTTCTGTCGGCATTTCATGTGCATTCATTTCCTAGGGCTGCCATTACAAAGCACCACAAACTGGGTGCCTTGAAATACCAGAAATTTATTGTCTTACAGTTCTTAGACCCTAAAAGCCCCAAATCAAACGGTCAATAGGGCTGTTTCTGAGAGGGTCAGAAGGACTCTGTTTCATGCTTCTCTTAGAGCTTCTGGCACCATTAGGAACTCTTTGGCTTGTAGATGGCATTCTTGCCGTGCCTTCACATCATCTTCCCTCGGTATGTGTCTGCCTCTGGATCCAAATCTCCCCTTTTTATAAGAACACCGCTTATATTGGATTAGGGCTCACCCTAATGACCTCATCACAACCTGATCATCATAAAGATTATATTTCCAAATAAGATCACATTCACAGATAGTGGGGTTAGGACTTCAACATCAGTTTGGGGGCTACAATTCAACCGAGAGCATAGTGTTCTAATATGTCAGGAGCTCTCCAACCTGCACATACTACCTGTGAGAGGATCCTTATTGCTGTGTGGCTGGTGACACAACTCTAGGACACCATCCATAGAGTCTGCCTTCAAAAACCACCACTGCACACTTAGTACCGTATATCTTATGTAGGCTTTCCAGAAGCAGACCCTGAGATACAGTTTCATGAGTAAGGGGCTTATTAACAGCCAGGAGAAACATGTAAAAGAGAAGAGAATGCAAAACAGAGAAAGGCATAATTTTGGACAACTCCCCAGCCTTAGCCTGATCTCTTGGGGAGCTCTAAACCATAAATTATGTCAGAATTCACCCCACTTTGGAGCAAGGGAGCCAGGCTGTCAGACTCTTGCAATAGTCAGTCATTGGTTCCAAGCAGCTCCAGACAGGCCTAAGGTACGGAGTCCTGTCTGACTCTCTCTGTGGAGGGTTGAACCGATTCACGGCCGGCCCTCTGAAGAAGGCCCCAGGCACAAGGCATTTGGAACAAAGCATAGCAACTGAAGGATGTGTGTGTGCAGCTGGGAGAGTGGATTACAGGGGCGGGCCTGAGCATGGACAGGGCCCACTACACAGTGTAACACACCTCTTTCCCTCTTGTGTATGAAACTGACTGCAGCTTCCACACATGAATGCTTCAGATAAAACAGAGTTACTGTGGAACACCAGGGGTTCCAGGAGGATCAGGAATGCCTCATGATAGGACTCGGTGTGTCCTGGAAGCAGGGTGTTATGGTGTGTGAGGGAGGTAATTGGCAGACAGAGGTCATCCTGAGATCAGTAGCAGCAGCAATGGCAAGTGGCGGGGGGTGGGTGGGTCGGGGTGGGAGGGAGAGGGAGGTTTGGGGGGGGCGGGGCACGCTCCAGGTGGGCTGGAAACTAGCGAGAACCAGCCCTCCAGGGTTAGACAACAGAGCAGCAGCAGTGGGTCCTGCCTGAGACCCTGCTTGTGAGATTCCCCCAGAAACTTCCAAAGACCAAGCAAGAGGAGCTGTAGTGGAGATGCTCTGAAGGCTTCCCAGGAACACGTCAGTAGGCACAGCCTGAGGAATTCATGCTTACTGTTTTGGACATCTCACAATTTTATTCATAATGCGAGACAGGGCTGGCAATCCTTTGTTAAGGACAAAATTTATTTATTTTTTCCCCTACAATGGTACAGAAAGTTCACACGGCCCATTATAAAAATTTAGTGGGGGGTGCCTGGGTGGCTCAGTCGGTTAAGCATCCGACTCTTGGTTTCAGCTCAGGTCATGATCTCATGGTTTGTGAGTTTCAGCCCCACATCGGGCTCTGTGCTGACAGCATGGAGTCTGCTTGGGATTCTCTCCCCCCCTTTCTCTTTGCCCCTCCCCTGCTTGCTTTCTCAAAATAAATAAACTTAAAAAAAATTAGTGGAAGGCAAGGTAATTTGAAGAAATAGATTAAGTTGAAGGTAATAATTAAAAGAAATCAGAAATGGACAGAAAAAGTAGGAATGTACTTGAAGGCAGGTAGATTTCAAACCAGGGATTTATGAGAGAAAACATTACATAAACTCTCTGTTTGAAGTGGGGAGTGGGCAGGAAGGGAAAAAACAACTGTTCAAATGCTCTATGCCGAAGATTTAGGCATTCTCTTGAGATGGGGCCGGGGGAGCGCAGATTAAATATATTTGAGGAAACCAAGGTTCTGAGGGGGTTAAGTGATTTTGCTCAAAATTATACAGCTGAGGACTTTGCAGCTTAAAAAAAAGAAAAAAAAACACTAATAAGAATCATAACTGAGAAATAGGTCTTTTTGCTAACAGAATATTCTCTGTCAAATCCTAGACTTAGGCTTATATAATCACAGCCCCAAACTGTGCCTGACGTCTACCCCGCCCCTTACTTTCCCATTCTTACCAGATCTCTTCAATTACCTTCGTACAGTATATCTCCCATAAATTTAGTCAACAGCGGCACTCAGTTGCCATTTATTAGGTTGCTTAGGCAAATTAACATCTGGGCAAATGTCTCTCCCATATTTGACCCTTTAGCTGCCTTGTACTTGTTAGAGCACTTTTTGCAGCACTGCGGTCCCTTGTACCTTGTTAGGAGAGATTGGTGACCACCGAAGTGAAGCTTTCTCAGAAAGACGCATTCAAGCGCGGCCAGTGTCTGCTGGCGTTAGGGATTGCTCCCATCCGCCGACATAAAGCTTGCAATTTCTTCTTGGACACGTGGGAATTTAACACCCCCAGAGTTAAGTCTAATATGTTCCAAACGTAATGCTGAAACTACAGAAAGCAGAGCAAGTTAGGTCAGCATGTGCTTCACCTTTGCAAGTACCTTTACGTAGCTCTTTGGAGTTCTTGTCTCGCTGGGTGCGGGCGCCCTCTGGTGGCTGAAGATCCCACCGGTTCAGCAGCAGCCGGATCATGATGAAGGTCGCAGGGAGAAGGTGCTCCAGGCTATGGGAGGAACTGCTCATGAACCAAAAGTCCTAATGCTTTTCCTGTCTCTTCACACTCCAGTTGCCACAGCAGCTAACCTTGCATTTCAACTTAAACAAGATTGTGATTGTCGTAGAATTATTTCTATTCTGAGGATAGATTTCATTCTATTTTGACCAAGCAGCATTGGAAAAAGACTTGGGAATGTTTGCTTTGCAATGTTTCCTGCCATACATATGTCTTCCGAAGGTGACCTTTACTTTCCTGAGACCGTGGATCTCACTTCATGACAAGGAGGTCCGGAAGCTCATATTCTGTAGGAGTCAAGGTTTTTTAGTTTTTTGATGTGAGCTCTTCGTTCTCAGACTGGATCCCTGTGCTTTGAAGGATCAGCATTGAGCAAATCATACCCACTTCTGCAAGTTTTACTCCCCGCTAATGTTGTTTCCAAACAAGAGAGGTTATTTTATTTATTTATTTATTTATTTATTATTTTTTAAGGTTTATTCATTTTTCAGAGACAGAGAGACAGAGCGTAAATGGGGGAGGGGCAGAGAGCGAGGGAGTCACAGAATCTGAAACAGGCGCCAGGCTCTGAGCTGTCAGCACAGAGCGCGACGCAGGGACCCAACTCACAGAAGGCGAGATCATGACCTGAGCTGAAGTCGGTCGCTTAACCGACTGAGCCACCCAGACGCCCCAAGAGAGGTTATTTTATAACCCATTGAAGCCATATTTCAAGATACTGGAATATAGAGAAAGTTAAACCACAATCCCACCAACCACTGGCAATCTTGTAATTTTAGTATATTTTTTCTACCTTTTAGATGCAAATTTACTTTCTGTATATGTACATATAAAAATTTTTTTAGCCTGTAATACTCAGATTTTCATGTCTCTTAAAGTTATGATTATGTCATATGTGCTATATTATAATTATATATTGTTTTATTATTCATAGTTCTTTAGGTAATGTTGATCAATTATTACCTTGAGTGAATTATAATCAGAGAATATGCTAAAGCTAGTCAAAGCTTAATCACAAAAGATGTAGACTAAAGTGTACCTGGGGTAAGCCTATATCCAAAATATGGAAAACGTATATATTCCACTTTTTTCCTGGGGCAATGAGGTTATTCAAATGTAACTTGTCTTCCTATGTTTACCATGCTTTGCATGTCCCTTTCCCCATGGATAAACTACAATGAGGAAGAAGAGAATTTTACACCTGAAAGATCTGAGACTGTGTTTGGTTTGCAGAGAATATTCTTACAGAACTCTGCCTCTTATTGTCCCTAATGAGTTATCCAAGAATTTAAGTTTGTGCTGCCTCAAATTATTCAGGCCGTTCTCCTATTAAGACTTGTTTGCCCAATAAACTTCATATACACTGACCCCCTGGAGAATATATACCTGTCTTTGGTCACATTCCATTATGGTTTTGCTTTCAGTTAGCCAATCAGGTATACAATTCGTACTAAGGGTATTAAGGTCTATTTTGGCCCATAAGGTGGCCCCTGACAGTTTGGGAACCACAATGTGCTCAGAATGTCTGAAATTATTCCCTGGCCTGCAAGTAGTACCTCCCCCAGGGTGGGCTGGTCTCTTATGAAAGCTGTTCAGAGCACAAGGCAGGCTGTTGTGTATCTCTTCTTTTCTTGAGTCAGAGAAGGTGATGTCATACACCCATCTTCCCATGAGAGCACCTGTTCTGAAATATTGACATCAACCACAAAGAAAGATAGATCATCTTGAACAAAATGGGCTGGGACTTCCAATCAGCAGCTGAAATTCCAGGACTTTCCCCATTACTTGGCACTCTTAGTGTCCACGGATATGGGGAGTCTAGACTTGAGAACTGGGGAACATAGGGAGCGCCCGTGTAGACTCCCTGCTTCCAGAGAAAGGGCTGCCTGCCATTTTCCCCCAGGGGTCTGGTCCTTCTGACCTCCTCCCTGGGAAGTAAAAGCTTGAGCTCACCTCTGCTGGGGAAGGGCAGAAGTAGGGCAAAGCGGGGTAGATGATTGCAGCCCATTTCTTCTCATACTCCACCCTAATTCGCATTAGCACTCAGCTTCACATCACCATCTTTAGATATGTAATTTTCAAGTAAAAAAGAAAAATTCCCCCTCTATTCAGTTGTGTGCCTGAAGTCATTATGAACAGTTTGGTTGCTATTTGTTAGTCACATTAGAATTCTCTTAAGTATACTCACATATTGTCATGTATCTGGCAGACATACACGAATGCATGTTGTTGTAAAATATACTTATGGGTATTTAATGCCAGAGATGATGACTGTATTTCCTTTCAACTTCAGTCCACAGCATGGGCCCTCTTCCGAAAGTGCGTACAGAAAAGTGATGATGTCCACTGTGGCCTACAGCATTATCTTCCTTTCTCCTCCTTCCTGGAAAGTATTATATTTTTTCCTCCCTCCAGGATTTTATAATTACCATGGGGGAAAGAAAAAATAAATGATGCTAAGTTTGCTGAATGCAAATTTTTCAAAACTTCACAGGTAAACGTTGCCAGAAAAACATTTTTTTTTCCAAAATGGCTCTTACCACTGCTCCAATGAACGAATTAGCTAAAGACTTGCTGTCAGATATGAAATTATGCTCTTCTCACACCACCTTTCTCTCTGTGATTAAAATTTATAATCATTGTATCTTAATTTAGTTTTTATTACCTACTCTCTAGAAGGTATATTTAAGCTGATGTGAATTTTCTTTCCCTACCCCATTTCCCTCTTTAGATCTTTAAACTGTTTTCATTTACTGAAACAAGTTTAAAAGTCTAACACATGAGGGAAGATTAAGGGAATGTAATAGAGTCATCATCCGATCACAGCCCAACACTCATTTATTGAGTGCTTACTAAGTACCAAGCATGGTTTTAAGTGCTTGACATCCTTTCCTTCATTTCTCATATCTGTCTCTGAGCTAGGGATGATGAGATGCCCATTTTGCTGGTGGGGAAATAGACCTGGAAAGGTTGTACATTTTCCTAATATCACTGGCCTGAATGTAATGACCTATTATAAGAATGAAATTCTGTCTGGCTTCGCATCCTGAGAGCTTAATTGTTAGCCTTTATGGTCTCATGTGTCCCATGGTGAAGAGAGAGACAACTCACTTGGGCTCGGTCCTGCCTTCTCCTTTGGACCGAACGGCTCTATGGGGTCCTGTTTGTCCTCTAGGTAAAACTTTGTTTGTCCTGAAACACCCTCAATAGCCTTGCTTTCCTAAATACTGAGAGCCCTCCACATCCACGTTCTCCCCAGATTACTTCATCCAATGTCTTAGCTTTGGATATTACCCCAGTGCTGATTATTTCCAAATTAACACCTCCAGCTGTGACTGCTCCCAAAACTTCAGATTCAGATCTCTCTCTGCTGAATTAGCACCTGCACTGGGATGTCTGAGAGACATCTGGAATTTAGGTTGCTTCCTGTCCCAAATCTGATGCTTCCCTTCATGTCCAGTCTTAATAGAAATATCATCTCTGATCACCCAGTTGCCCAGGCCCCATGCTTAGGAGGCAGCCTAGATTCCTTATTTCTCACACAGCCCACATCCCTTCGATTGGCGAAGCCTGTGAGCTTCACCTTACAATCCGTCCTAAAATCGGTTTGCTACCACACCAGATCCCGTGTCTATGATATCTCTCTTAAAACACCACAACACCTTCCCGCTCATCTCCCTAGTTCCATTACTGTTTCTTTACCAAGGCTGTTTTCCAAACAGGAGCCACACTGAATTTTTCAAAAGCGTCTGACAATCACCTCATTTTCTGCTCACATTTTTACAATGGATTTTCCTCACATGCAGAACTGTCACTTGTGTCTACCAGCCCTGGGTACTTTGGGTCCTGGTTGACCTACCACTTTTTCTTCACTCACTATATCACTTTTGTGCTACTTTTCTTGATATTTATTGAACTCTTCTAACTCTTGCTGTCTTAGGGCCTCCGATTGGCTCTTCCCTCTTCCCCAGATGCTGGTGTGAGTGTTTTGTTATTTCTTTCATTTCTGAGGCATCTCTGTGACTTGGATATTCCCCACCACGTACTCGCCGTGTCACTCTATCTTTATCCAGGTCTTCTTTGCCCCCATAGCCTTTACACAACCTAACCCTGTACCATATACTGCTTTCCGAACGTGTCTATTTGCCTTACTAGAATGGAGACTCCATTCTACTCCATGGGGGTCGAGACTTTTCCCGTTTGCTCACTCTTGTATCCCAGATGTTTTAAAGTGAGACTGGCACACAGTACATTTTCAAAATAAATATTGAACAAAAATTGTTTATTTTACTAAAATAATCTTTTATACATACTGTCTGTATTGTGGGATTATGCTGAGCACGATAGGCTTTTCTTTACGATTTTCAGCACTTTTTAGAAATACAGGTTGTGCCTTCTGTTAGAAAATAATGGAGAAGTATGACAAGAGAGCATGGAAGGCTGGAGCTGACCATGGCCTTAGTCTTAATTTTTAAAAAAATAAACAACACACATTTATTTCTCACAGTTCTGGAGGCTGCAAGTCTGAGATGTGAGTGTCTGCATGGTTGGGGGAGGGCTGTCTCTTGAGGTGTAGACTTATGGCTGTGTCCTCACATGGTGAAATGGACAAGTGAGCTCTCTGGGGGGTCTCTCTCTGTTTTTCTTTTTCTTTCTTTCTTTTTTTTTCTTTTAAATTGAAGCATAGTTGACATACAATGTTACATTAGTTTCAGGTGTACAACATAGTGATTCAGTAACTCTATGTCTTATGTTATGCTGACCACAAGTATAGCTACCGTGTGTCACCAGACCACATTCTTACAACACCACTGACTGTATTATTTATGCTGCGTGTTTTATCTCAGTGACTTACTTGTTACAAAACTGGAAGCCCATGCTTCTCACTTCCCTTCACCTGTTTTTCCCATCCCTCCATCCCCTCTGGCAACCATCCGTTTGTTCTCTGTATTTATGTGTCTGTTTCTGCTTTCGTTTGCTTGGCTGTTAAGTGAAATCGGATGGCATTTGTCTTTCTCTGTCTGTCTTATTTCACTTAGCATAATACCCTAAAAGTGTTGTTGCGAATGGCAAGATCTCGTTTCTTTTTTATGGCTAAATAATATTCTACCGTATACGTATACCACACCTTCTTCATCCATTTATCCATCTGTGGACACTTAGGTTGCTTCCATATCTTGGCTGTTGTAAGTAATGCTGCAATAACCATAGGGGTGCATGTATCCTTTGGAATTGGTGTTTTGTGGTCTTTGGGTTAATACCCAGTAGTGGAATTACAGGAGCATATAGTATTTCTATTTTAGAATTTTTGAAGAACCTCCACGCTGTTTTCCACAGTAGCTGCATCAATTTGCATTCCCACTAGCAGTAATGAAAGTTCCTTTTCCTCCACATTCACACCAACACTTGTTTCTTATGTTTTTGACTTAAGCCATTCTGACGAGAGCTGATATTTCATTGTGGTTTTTATTTGCATTTCCCTGATGATTAGTGATATTGAGCATCTTTTAATGTGTCTGTTAACTGTCTCTCTGTCTTCTTTGGAAAAATGTCTGTTGAAGTCCTCTTTCCATTTTTAATTGTATTATTATTAATAATTATTGGTGTTGAGATGAATGAGTTCTTTTTATTTTTTGAATATTAACCCCTTATCAGCTATATAATTTGCAGGTATCTTCTTTCATTCAGTCGATTGCCTTCATGTTTTGTTGGTGGTTTCTTTCACTGTGCAAAACCTTTCTTTTTTTTTTTTTAGTGCCAATAGTTTAATTTTACTTTTCTTTCCCTTACCTAAGGAGACATAGTTAGAAAAATGTTGCTAAGGCTGGTGACAAAGAAATTACTGCCTATAGTTTCTGTTAAAAGTTTTAGGATATCAGGTTTCACATTTAGGTCTTTAATCCATTTTGAGTTTCTTTTTGTGTATGGTATAACAAAGTGGTCTGATTTCATTGTTTTGCCTGTGGATGTCCAGTTTTCCTAGCACCATTTATTGAACAGACTGTCTTTTTCTTATTTTATGTTCTTGCCTCTTTTGTTTTAGATTGACCATATAAGCCTGGGTTTATTTCTGGGCTCTCTATTCTGTGCTCTTGATTTATGTGTCTGTTTTCATGCCGGTACCATACTGTTTCTATTATTATAGTTTTGTAGTATATCTTGAAATCTGTGATTGTGATAGCTCCAGGTTTGTTCTTTCTCAAGATTGCTTTGGCTCTTTGGGGTCTTTTGTTGTTCATATAAATTTTAGGATTGTTTGTTTTAGTTTTGTGAACAATACTATTGGAATTTTGATAAAGATTGCATTAAACGTGTGGATTGCTTTGGCCAGTATGGATATTTTAACAATATTATTTCTTTCAATCCATGAGCATGGAATGTCTTTCCACTTGTGTCATTTTAAATTTCTTCTGTCAACATTTTACAGTTTTCAGAGTATAGGTCTTTCACTTCCTTAGTTAAGTTTATTCCTAGGCATTTTATTCTCTTTTGGTGCACTTATAAATTGAATTGTTTCCTTCATTTCTCTTTCTGCTCTTTCATTATTCGTATATAGAAATGTAATGGATTTCTGTATATTAATTTTGGATCCTGCAACTTTACTGAATTCATTTATTACTTGTAATAGTTTTTTTGATGGATGTCATCTGCCAGTGACAGTTTTATTTCTTCTTTACCAATGTGGATTCCTTTTAAAATTCTCTCTTTAGCTTTAATCTTTGACATTAAATTTGAGAGAGAGAGAGAGAGAGAGAGAAAGGGAGCATAAGCAGGGAAGGGACAGAGAGAGAGAGAGAGGAAGAAAGAGAGAATCCCAAGCAGGCTACAGAGCCCAATGTGGGGCTCAAATTCACGAGCCATGAGATCATGACCTGAGTCAAATCAAGAGTAGGATGATGCTTGGGGCACCTGGGTGGCTCAGTTGGTTGGGCATCCGACTTCAGCTCAGGTCATGATCTCACGGTTTGTGAGTTCAAGCCCCGTGTTGGGCTCTGGGCTGACAGCTCAGAGCCTGGAGCCTGCTTCAGATTCTGTGTCTCCCTCTCTCTGTCTCTGCCCCTCCCCTGTTCATGCTTTGTCTCTCAAAAACAAACAAACATTAGAAAATTAAACAAAAAGAGTAGGATGATGCTTCATCAACTGAGCCACCCAGGCACCCCGCATTTTAATTATTGTGTGTCATGGTGTGGACCTACTTGGGCTCATCTTTGGAACTCTGTGATTCCTGAACCTGCGTGTCTATTTCCTTCCCCAGGTTAGTGAAGCTTTCAGCTATTATCTTACTTGGTGTTTTCCAAAAGATCTCTTTTTTCTTTAATGTTTATTTATTTTTGAGAGAGAGAGAGAGAGAGAGAGAGAGAGAGAGAGAGAATCCAAAGTGGGATCTGCACTGACAGCAGAGAGCCCCATGCAGGGCTCTAGCTCATAAGCCATGAGATCATGACCTGAGCTGAAGTTGGATGCATAACTGAGTGAGCCACCCATGTACCCCAGGATATCTTTTTTTTAAAGATTTTATTTTTAAGTAATCTCTAAACATGGGACTCAAACTCATGACCCCCAAATCAAAAAATCTCATGCTCTACCAATTGAGCCAGCCAGGCATCCCTGTCCGAAAGATCTCTTAACCTATCATTTTTAAAAATTCTTTTCTTTTTCCTGTTCAGCTTGAGTCCTTTTCATTGCCCTGTCTTCCAGATTGCTGCTGTTTTTCTGCATCCTCAAATCTATTGTTAATTGCCTCTAGTGTCTTTGTCATTTTAGTTATGTCTTCAACTCTGATTTTTTAAAAAATATTTTCTCTCTTTTTTGAAGTTGTCTCTAAGTTCATCCTTGCTTCTCTCCAGTGCAGCAAGCATCTTTATGACCATTACTTTTTTTTTCAATTTTATTTTTTGAAAAAAATTTTAATGTCGATTTATTTTTGAGAGAGAAAGAGACAGAGCACAAGCAGGGGAGGGGCAGAGAGAGAGAGGGAGACAGAATCCTTAGCAGGCTGCAGACTCTGAGCTGTCAGCACTGAGCCTGATGCGGGGTTTGAACCCACAAACCATGAGATCATGGCCTAAGCCAGAGTCGGAAGTTTAACCAACTGAGCCACCCAGGCACCCATATGACCATTACTTTGAATTGTTTATCGGGTAGATTGGTTATCTCCATTTCATTTAATTCTTTTTCTGAGGTTTTTTCCTGTTTTCCAATATGTTTGGAGCATATTCCTCTGTCTCTTCATTTTGTTCAACTGTGTTTATTTCTATAAATTAGGCAGAATGGCTACATCTCCTAAACTGAAGAAGTGGTAGTGCATTGGGTGTCCCCTATGTAGACAGTGTCTGCCTGGGGATTTGGGCTGGTTGATGGCAACAGTAGCTGGTTTGGGCTGGTGGTCCTGGGGCTTCCCTGGTGGGATGGCTGGAGCTGCAGTGGACCCTGGCTGGGGTGGTCTTGGGATCTCTGCATGTAGGGTACCCTGGAAGAACAGCTGAAGCTAAAGTAAGTGCAAGCTGGGGGCCCTGGGGTGCTCCACATAGACACCCAACAAGACAGCTGAAACTGACGTGGGTGCATGTTGTGGTGTCCTGGAATGCTCAGTGCAGGCAGCCTGGCAGGGTGGTTGGAATTGAGGCCAGCTTAGCCCAGAGGGTCCTGGGGCACTCCCCTAGGAGGCGCTCTAGTGGGGCAGCCGGAGCCAGAGCAGCATCCAGGCTGGGGTGCCCAGGAGCACTTCATACGGGGGGTACCCTGGCAGTTGCTGAATCCCAGGTGGGTATGTGCCAGGGGATCCCAGGTACACCACACAGGGGCCACTCTGGTAGGGCAGCTGGAGCCAAAGTGGTGTGGGCCTGAAGTGTCTCTGTGTGCTTTGCACCTGTGTCCCCTTGGTGAGATGGTTGGAGCTGCAGGAGGCGCATTATAACAATTTTATTTTTTTTATTTTATTTTTTTTATATATATGAAATTTATTGACAAATTGGTTTCCATACAACACCCAGTGCTCATCCCAAAAGGTGCCCTCCTCAATACCCATCACCCACCCTCCCCTCCCTCCCACCCCCCATCAACCCTCAAACAATTTTAAAAAGTACCACTGATACTTATGGAGGGAAAGAAGGCCAGCTACAAAAGATTTTATATTGTATGGTTCCATTTGTGTAAAGTCAAGAAGAGGTAACCATCTAAAAGTGAAAGAGGTTAGTTTAATAGCTATTTTCTCAGCAGATCTGAGTGGGGGTTATATGTAAGCAGAGACATATAAAAAGTCTTCTAGGGTACACTCAGCATTGTTCGCTTCACGTGAATAATTTCTTCACAGGAAGAAGAAAAGCCTGTCTGGGCTAATGTAAAACTACATTTCCAACTCCCTGTCTCACCCCAGGACTGATGGTGGAGGGAGGAGGAGGAATTTTCCTCTCTGTTTTTCCTTCCCACCCACTCACTAGTTGTGCTCCAAGGTCAGGCACTGGCACTGAGCCGAGGAGGATTTGCACAAAAGGCAAAGTGTCTCTGGCCTGGCACTTGTGTGACAGATGTCCAAATTCTGCCCCTTTAATCCCTGGGATATGTAGAGGATGAAAAATTTTCCTCTTCCTCCTAAATTCAGTGGGTAGGACCCTGCCAATTAAACCAGCCAGAGACAGTTACAGGAGAAAAGAAAACCATTTATGCAGGCAGCACCAATACACCCAGGAGAAACTCAGGGATGAGTAACCCCAAAAGATTGTTAGAACTTGGGGTTTATATACTTAACGTAGTAGGTGATGGGAAAACAAATGTGATAATGTTTGTCTATACAGGTATAAGTGGTCTTTCCATCTCCTCTGGGCCATAAAAATCCCTGGAGAAGGGATTTGGAGTAGGTCTTATTTATGTACTCCCTTCTGGGGCGTATATGCCCTGAAGAGGAATTAATGGCACCCCTGTTTCCCAGAAACATTACCTGCTTTAAACAAGGTAATGGATGCTCCAAAGAAAGCTTTTATTAATTTTTTTTTTTGCATCTGTCTTCAGTTTAAAATAATCTTTATTCCAAAGTGCATATTTTTGCGGAGGCATAGTCTCTTCTTTGCCTGTATCCTACTTCCGCAGGCACCTCCCACTGCAAAGGTTGTTTGCAGGAGCAGTGCGCCCCCTGGTGGAATTCTGGAGTCACCTCACCCCTTCAGGTCCCTCCTTTGGCATTGGGGTCTTTTAAGGTGATTATAGTTCTGCTTTCTCCCACCAACTCTTCCCACGCGAAAATCCCACTTCTTTTGTCTTTCTAAATTCTAGAATTACAGACAGCTTCTATTATGTCGTTCTCTCTTTGCTCGGCAACTCAAACCGCTTCAGCCAGCTTCTCACAGAGGTGGCGTTGGCAAGAGTCAGCTCTGGTTGCTGTCTCATCGGAATCCTGGTGTCTTGTCAAGCTCTTCAAGCTGGCCTTTGAGTGCTGCTTTAACTTGACTTGTCGGGGTTGAGGCTGTTCAGGGAAAGGGAAGGAGCACAATGTTCTGACAATTCTCTTCAAGGAAAACCTTGCCAGTCGTCTCTCCCCAGTGTCTGGCTTTCTCTTTTCAAATACTCCTGTTTGGAGGTACACAATGGGCTACCGTTTGCAGAGGCAGCTTGGGGACCGCCTATTGGGAAAGCCTGGTAGATGGATTTTCCTATTCACCTGTCACCCGTTGTCCTTCCTGTTGACTCTCAGGAAAGTATGAGACCTTTGGGGAAAATGCATTTAATATAATGTTTTTTACTTTTTTGTAAGCATAACTACTTCCCTCCCCCATGTTATCTGCTCATGGGGAACAGAGACTGGAATGTATTTCTTTGTATCCAAAGTGCCTATAGCTCACCTAACCAGGTTTTCTGGGGAAACGGGCATGAGAGTTATATTTGTTTAGGAGCAACACACAAGTTGCTAATAAGTCATAGATTTATTATAATTTAAACATTCATAAAAGTGCAATCACAGTGCCTTTGCATCTGTCAGGATAAGCTACGTTATCCCATGATAGTAAATAAAAATCTCAGTGACTTAAACACAAAAGTTCTCTTTCTCCAATTCCTGCTACATTTCCATTGTAGATTTGCAATGGTTGTTTGCTTATTTGTTTGTTTTCACTTCATAGTAACTCTGGGCTCCAGGCTGATGGAGGGTCCGTCTCTACCTGTTTCCATGATTATAGACTAGGAGAAAAGGAACAAAATGTGAATCACATATTGGTTTTTTCCATTGTGCTCAGAAGATATGTGTTAATTTCCCTCACATTTCATTGACGAAAGCAAAATTGCAAGGTGCAGCCAGATGGCAAGGAGAGGGAGAAGTCTAGTCCTTTCCTAGAAAAAGGGCAATGAATATTTGTCAACAACACTTCAACCAGCATACAATCATATTTCACAAATCAGAATCAACCACTATTCATAGGTACTATATTTGCCCCCCAGTGTTTTTTCTTTTGTTTGTAAACTGGTAATTGTATTTAATATTTGTGGGTTGCCATATTCCAGTCACTGTTCTAAACATTTAAATATACAAATTAATTGAATCCTCACAATAAGCCTGTGAGGTTAGTGCCAATATCATCAGAAGTTTAAAATGAGGAAATAGAAGCTCAGAGTAGTTAGGTAACTTGACCAAAATCACACAGCTAAAGGGAGAGGGATTCAAGCAAGTCTGGTTGCAGAGACTAAAACTTTAGTCATATCTATTTAGCCGTCCATCTGAAACATATTACATTGTAGTAGGATTCTCACACAGAGAGTCGTGACCCTGAGGATTTTCTTTACAGGAAGCAACTTTATTCCTGGCGACACTGCTCAGTTGGATTCGTACCCAAAGAACTGAGCCCCGAACTCCACATGGCAGTTTTTTAAATATATTTTTTACTTCTCTGTCTCCCATATATGGTAATACACAGACATGCGGTCTTATTAAGTGATCTCATGTTACAAGGTCATGAGGGATGTTGTCACGTATGCGTGTAGCCAGGTTGCCTTGAGGTTTTTCTTTTTTTTCCTTAGGGAAGGGACCCTACCACATTCTCCCCTTTGATGCTGGGACCCCTCTATTTAGGGTCAAAGAGCATCATCTTGATTTAGAGGTTTATATAGGCTGTCCTTCCACATATTTAGTATAGTCCACCTGGGGCCTGCCATTTGATAGGTGCATTGACATTGTCCCAGGCCTCTCGAAGATGAGACAAATTAGATAAGGGGTGGGTATCTGGCTCAAGGTGATCTGTCATTGGGGTTTTCGGGCAGTTGAGTTATAAAATCTTTGGCCTAGGCATGTTAAGTTTTTAACAGAGATGACGATGAACTTTTTCCCTACTAGGCAAGACAGTTTTTCCCAATAATTGAGCTTTTGAGAAGCCAAACCCCGGTAGTAGAACTGGGGTATTTTGTCTTACTATAAGGTTTGTGGAGATCCCATTTTTTAGTCACTTATGGCCATCGTTTTCCAATGTTGGTACCAACGAAGTATCCTATCCACAAAAGGAAGGTGAGTGCTAACAGAAACCACTCACCACATTTCCAGCCGGCTGGGACGGCCTTGGCGGATCCTACGGCAAAGAGTAGAGCAAGAATCAGAATAATAGTGAGACAGTGACATCACAGTGACAGTGCATCACAGTAAGGAAACATATAAAAATAAGGATAGTCTTTTGTTTCATCAGACCATCGATTCCTCAAGCTTCTGCCGTGCATAGATTTAGTCAGCTTCCTGAGTGACTAAAGCAGGGCTGCAGTCTCCCGGAGCCTCTGGAGTTGCAGGTTGCTTCTTCCATATGTCAGCTTGCATAGCGTTGATGGATCGATCAGGAGTGCACTCCCACTTTCGAGATGCCGGCTCTACTCTGCTGTAGTGAATCCAGGGACCCACTTTGGCTACCTTTACTGCAGTGGGGGTGGACAAAATGACAGTGACGGGCCCTTCCAGAAGAGTTTTAGAGGTTGGACATTTCATTCCTTTATCCATATTGCATCTCCTGATTTAAAGGGGTGAGTGTCTGTGGTCAGATTCACATGTAATCGCTCCCTGACCCAGGAGTGTAAGGTGGTTAGGGTAGAGCCAAGGGCCCTCATCTGTTGTCTTAGGATTATATTGCCTATCTCATTTAGATCCCCCCCCCATGCCCTTGATAATGGGGGGGAGGGCAACCATAAAGGATTTCATAAGGGGAGAACCCCATCTGCTTCTTCAGCCTCCCACTTGCAGTGGTGGTCTCCCTCCCTGAAGGTCCTTTATCTCTCCCTGCCTCATGTTAACCCTTTCCCTATTTATTTCTCCCCTGGAACAGGGCCTGTGTCTGCTGTTAGGGAACAGGGACAATGACCGTTCTGGCTTCTTCAAGCTGATAAGGGACGGTGTGGGGGTACAGCAGTTAGAGTCTACCCCAGTGTCGGTACTATAGCACAGTATGGTTTTACAGAAAGGCTGGCAGGCATGAGGCGGAATAAACATTAGCAGATACAAAGAGAAAAACACAAGGTAAAGATTCTACTGACCAACAAGATGGCATCTTAAGATAATGTCTGCAGTTTCCAAACCTGTCAAACAGTCTAGGACAGACCCTGACTTTGTAAACAACACATGTCAGGGGATCGCTCATAACCCAGGTGATGGAAGAGCAGGAACAGTAAGTAATCAATGGTGGTTCTATTTCCAAGAGTTGGCCCTAATTTAATTAAAAATGTTTATAAAGTCTCTAGTGCTTGTGCGGTGTTATTTAGATTTTTCTGAGTATAAACAGACAGTCTGCTTTATTTTGAGGTGTAAAGCTTTTCCAAGAGCCAGGAGTTCTACCAGAGAAAGAGTCAAAGCAGCCATTTACCATTATTAATTTGTAAATTTTTAGGTAAGCCAAATCTGGGTATTATGTTATAAAGCAGAATTTTTATTACTTTTTGTGTCTTTTCTGTCTTGTAGGCGAAGGCCTTTACTCACTTAGTAAAAGTATTAACCCATACCAACAGATGTTGGAATCTCTTTGACCTTGGCATATGAGTGAAACCTAGCTGTCAGTCTTTTCTGGAGAGCCTCCAGTTTGTTGATTGCCTGGGAGAGCAAGTTTGAGGTTGAAAGGATTGTTTCCAGCACATACTTCACAGGCTGATACTACTTGCAAAACTGTCCTTGGCAAATTTTTTTTCTAGTAAACATCCTTTGGGCCATTTGATAAGTTTTGTCCTTCCCTAAATGAAAGGCCTGATGCTGTGTTTTAATGGTCTTTTAGCTCTGTGAGCTTGGTAATAGTAATTGTCCTGCTCTGTTTGTAACCATTTCAAGGGCTGGAGACAGTGTCTAGGAGGCAGACCCCAGTTTATTTATTTTGTGGGGGCAGGGGAGTAGGTGGGATTGAGTCTCATTTAATAATTGATAGAGCAGGCAAACTATTTTCCTGAACCCTGGTATCTACAGCCTACAATATCCAGTAATTTTCAAAAACTCACATAATTGTTTATCAGTCCTGGAGTTAGTAGCACCATAGTCTCTAATTTAGTTATAATGTCCCTTTCTAGCAAGGGAGTAAGGCTCTCTGGCATTATCAGGAAAGAATGAGAAAAAATTAGGTTTTCCCATGTACATCCTTGCGGCTGAGAGAAAAATTTAGTTAGAAGTTTTTGGAAGATGCCTCTAATTGTCATTTGGATTGTTGGCCTGGAGTGGAAAGGAGAACAGAAAAGGTAGTTCTGGTGTTAAGAAGGAAATCAACCAGTTTTCCTTCCATATTTAGAGTTACCTGAGGCTCTGGGTTTCTGATAGGCAGTTGGGTTAGGGGAGCCACCATGAAGAGCCCCAGGCCCTGGTAGTCCCTTCCAGGGACACTGGTTACCTGAGCCCTCAGGGACAGAAGTCCCTGAGGGCATTCAGATCTCCAGTGATTGTCTCCACATCAGGGGCATGGCTTATGGGGTTTTCATTTTGGTTGTCCCCTCGGAGGATGTTCTCATTTTAGTGCTTTCAACAGCCATATAAATGGCACTTGGTGCCAGGACCTGGCGAAGTCCAGTCTGACATAGTATGTAAGGCCACAACTATAAGGCCTCAGATTCTCTCTCTCTTTTTTTAAGACTCCTTTTGTTTTTATTTTTTTTTTCTCTTATTTTCCTCTTGATCTTGGTTGTAATATACCCAATTGGCAGCTTGTAATGTTACGGAACCAGGCTGGTACACTGGCAGAAAAACCAAGCGGCACTTGGAGATCTTGGTGGATCGGAGGTTTATTTAACACTGGCGGGCTCACAAAACATAAGAGACTCTTAAAAACTGAGAACAAACTGAGGGTTGATGGGGGGTGGGAGGGAAGGGAGGGTGGGTGATGGGTATTGAGGAGGGCACCTGTTGGGATGAGCACTGGGTGTTGTATGGAAACCAATTTGACAATACATCTCATATTTAAAAAATAAATAAATGAAAAAAAATAAAAGAGAAAAAAAACCCCAAAACACTGACGGGCTCAGAGGAGACCGTTTCTCCAAAGATCTGAGCGCCGAATGCAAGTGGGGAGGGTCATTTATTGTCATCAGCTTCCATATCTGTGAGGGTTTTCACGCACACAGCAAACAAAGGAAGAAGAACCTGGAGGAGGTGTCTCTAAGCTAGAGACCAGAGCTTGATTTAGCCCCAACCGCCATTTTTGGCGCAGTACTTTATTCACTTCTCCAACAGTAAGAGCTCCTCCAGGGTCCCCTTAAGCCCAACAGCCAATTTTTGCATTTTCTCTGAATATCTAGTGCTGATTGACTGACAAATTTGCCCTTTAAAATAATGTCAGCCTTAGGGGTGTCAGGGGAGATAGCCATATATTTAATGAGAGCCTCTCTCAACCTCTCCAGGAAGGCCATTGGGCTCTCATTTTGTGTTTGTAAAATAGTGGCTAATTTAGCATAATTTAAGGGCAAAATCTTAGATTTTCTTAATTTTTTTTAAAAAACATCTGTGTCAGTAAGAGTCTGATTTGACAAAAGCATTACATCTTTCCAGGTCAAATCAAAAACATAAGTAATATTCTGAAAAGCCTTTATATATTTATATGATCAGAAAATTTACCTAGATCTCCTTTTATCTGTCTTAAACCTTGTAATATAAAGGTTTTTTTTCTTTCTTTCTTTTTTTTTTTTTTTTTTCTGACATTCTAGCTTCTTGTAAGGGAAACATGCCAGTTACATTATGGGGAGGGCCTGGACAAGGTGGGTAGCAGAGAACAGAATTGTATTTTTTTTATATAGCTTAAGGACCCAAGGAGGAGGAGGTTGAGGTGGGAGACTTCCTTTCCTCCTTCTCTAGGTCTGTTTTGGGTACAGGTAAGGGGCCCCTAATTGTTTCCCCTCCTGATTGCTGGACTTTAGAAAGGGTTGCCATTAAATTAGTATCCACCTTACATTGTTTACATATATCTTGATTTTTTTCCTTAACACCCCAAAACAGTG
This sequence comes from Lynx canadensis, assembly GCF_007474595.2. Lineage (NCBI taxonomy): Eukaryota > Metazoa > Chordata > Mammalia > Carnivora > Felidae > Lynx > Lynx canadensis. Next base: position 128,793,507 of record NC_044310.1, on the reverse strand, counting down.
AACATAGGGGGATTCTCCCCATTTTTCTTCACATTTGCAAAACGAGTCCACTTGTAGGATAGTATTGTCACTGATATTTCCCTCTGAGGTCCAGGTTCCCTCCTCCAGTTGTACTGGGGCCAAGCCTTGATGCAAAAGAAAATGAATCATAATGCATTCCAAAGGAGTAATCACCTTGGTCGGGGAATTATTCACCTATAGAAAAAAGGAAGAAAGTTGTCCCTTATCTCAATTTCCTATAGCTGGCCAGGAGAAACTTCATCACCTGGCTCAGAATTTTTGCTGGCTATGCTACTGGCAGTCAAAAGCCCTGTCAGTCTTGTGAGGTGCTGGGAGTAGTCATTCTTACCCAGGCTTGACCCTACCTCTGAGAGCTGACCTGGTCTTTCCTGTTTTTTCTTACCCCTCCATTTCCCACCTGCAGGACCTTGGGAGTATGGACTGTGACCAAGCAAGACTTTCCTGGTTGTCGTGTGATACTCATTTTATTTTGGCCCAATAATAACTTACATATTGATCACTGGCCTTTGAGGGAGTGGATTAAAGGGCCAAAGTTATGGCCTATTCCCCTGCATTTTTACACAATGCCCATGTAAATGTGTTTCAACCATGTGGATAACCATTTTTGGCACACAGTGGGCTATGCTTAGTAAAATGGCTCCCAAGTATCTTAGTAAAAGCCCTTCGTGTATCATCCCTCCCTCAAATGGCAGAGGCATCCATTCCTCTGCTGAACAGGAACAACACAAATGTGGAGGATTTGGAGGCTGGCACCAAGGGTATTGCCATCATTTTTTCAGTCTTTGGATCAAAGCAGGAGGAATTTTAATCTTAACCCAGTGTACTTTTAAAATCCATTTATTTTAACCTTAGTCCGTCTTGACCACATATAAAATTTCTTTTTAAAGATTTTCCTTCATGAATCTTCTACAACTTTTCTTTGCATTTAGATTTTTTTCCCAAGCCATTTCTCTCCAAATAACCAGTCTCATTTAGGACAAAATCACTTTCTTTTACCTCCAACAAAAATATATTTCCATTTTTTATATCTTTCTTTCATATCTCCTACTTTCCTACATACAGAGTTGTTTTTCTTATTTTTATCAGTTTTAACTACATTTAGCAGAATTTTAACTCTTAGAAAGCTCAGTCTCCAGTGAAAATTAAGTAGTAACCAATTGTGAACTCTATGTTACATTAGAATTTTTTTTGTTGTTGGCAAAGTTATGAATCCATTAAGCACAAAGCATGTTTTCGCACAGATCCAAATATCCTTAGGGTTTTTTGTTTTGTTTTTGTTTTTGTTTGCAACAAGCCAGAAGCACAAAACTACATCTAGTAATTAGTGCTTTTATTAGCCTCTTATCTCGTTAGATATCCAATGAATTCAATCTCAATTTATCATGCAAGCAAAACTTTAACATTTTAGGTTACCAAAGACTTTGAAAGTTATCTTAACAATTACCCATGAAAACTGAGACAAAGTTAACTGTCACTTTAAGTTATCCTTTTGTTAACAAATTGGAACAGAGGTAATATGAGCTTATTTGACCTTCAGCAAATCTAGGTGGAATAAAAGCTTGTTTTTTTTTTATATATTTTTTTAATGTTGATAAACATTAGACAAACCAACAAACTTAAATTAGCTTAAATACTGAATATGTTTTATTTGGGTCCACATAAGACAATTTGTTCCCATGGTTACTTTTTACCTGGAAAGTTGGTGGGGAGGGGCGCCTGGGTGGCGCAGTCGGTTAAGCGTCTGATTTCAGCCAGGTCACCATCTCGCGGTCTGTGAGTTCGAGCCCCGCATCAGGCTCTGGGCTGATGGCTCAGAGCCTGGAGCCTGTTTCCGGTTCTGTGTCTCCCTCTCTCTCTGCCCCTCCCCCCGTTCATGCTCTGTCTCTCTCCCACAAATAAATAAACGTTGAAAAAAAAAATTAAAAAAAAAAAAAAAGAAAGTTGGTGGGGAAATCAGAAGTCAGTGGTCTTCACTCGTTGACATCTAAGGTGGGAGGAGGAGCCGATGGCGGCATTGAGGAGTCAGTTGTGCAGGCCGCCCTCCCCCTCAAGCTGGTGCAGACACAGGAGTGGGGGAAGGGAAGGCAGAAGACACGAGGTGCCAGAGGAAGGCAGAGAAAGAGAATTCCCAGTTTTAAATCTTGTCAGCTCAGACAGAGGAGCAGACTCCAGGTTTCTTTTGTTTTGTTTTGTTCTCCACTAGTGGAATTAGGCAGTTCATGTCTGTCTGGAGAAGACAGGGAATTTCCCTGAAACAAAGGGAGTTTTGGCAGCTGCTTGGGAATATTCCTTAAAGTCCCCGTTCTGAGGTAGAATAACCAGAGACAGTTGGCTCTAATTATCATAGTCATTGACCCAGGAAATGAACATGAGACCAGTCACAGGGCGACTCCAACCTGCTACTGGGTGCCCAGGGCCCAGCGCCTTAGAGTTGCAGCTTCGTTCCTCGTCCCCTGTGGAACCACTAGTGCAACTCTGGGAGGTGATCCCTTCTGCCTCTTATGGGCAGGTCTGCCGAAAGGAACATGGGTTCTTACCAGTCTGATGGGCACTCCCTGGGCCGGTTCCCGGACCTCACGGGTTCCGTTGGCGGACACGGAGTCCTCACCAGGGTGTGCTGGTAAGGCTAGTCTTCTGCAGATCAAGGGGTCTGCTGGTGCCAGGAGAGGCCGTCTTTCCTGGTGCCCCCAGGTTCCTATCCCCAGTGGCAAAGGAGGTGGAAATGCACTGTTTCCGAATCCTGGATGCAAGCCCCCAAGTAATGTAGCAGGATTCTTGCCAAGAGAGCCGTGACATCAAGGCTTTTCTTTCCAGGAAGCAACTTTATTCCTGCTGGCACCACTCAGTTGGGTTTGTACCCGAAGAACTGAGCCCCAAGCACCATGTGCATAGTTGTTAATATATTTTTTACTTATTTGTCTCCTATATATGGTAACACACAAACATGCAGTCTGATTAAGTGGTCTCATGTTACAAGGTCATGAGGGATGTTGTCACGTATGTGTATAGCCAGGTTGCCTTGAGGTTCTGGGTTTTTTTTTCCCTTAGGAGATCCTACCACAATATAATTTACTGTATATAATTCTATATAGTATATATGTGAACAGATATATAGATATAAATACCTTGTGATGTATTTATTCCATTTTTAATTTAGAATATTATAAAATGTTGCAAAAACCTTTTCTAGATTTCTGTCTTTATCTGGACCCCACTCTGTCTGAGTATGATGAACTTGGTGCATGTACTTCTAATATTATTCTGCACATTTTTATAGTAAAGGTATCCATTAAAATGAGATATTGTTTTGTGCCTTATATTTTAAATGATAACATAAATGACAATACTTTTGCCACTTGCCCCTTTTATTTAGCATCATATTTTTAAACTATATCCTTATTGATACCTACAGACTTGGCTCATTCCTTTTAAGTTCAGTTGACTATTTTCTAGTTAACACCTCATAGTTATCAGGTCATATATTTGTTTTCTCAAGGGTCAAATGTGTTCTGCTTTGTTTAATTTTGCCTTGTTTTGCTTTAATTTTTTTTTCTCTAAAAAATTTAGGGAGTTTCAAAAACACCAAGAAAAATGTGTTCTGTGGCTTTTTTTCAGTTTTGTCAATGATGGGGCCAGGAGGAGAGCCTTTTAGTCAGGAGCAGAAAGAATCAGGTTAATTCACAAAATTCACTGCATTATTATTCACTTTAACCCTGAGAAAAAAAGATTAAAAGCTCCACACATCACTACAAGTCCAGTAATTTGGAAGACACCTCATACGTGATGCCCAAATATGTCCCATACATGACATCACAACCACTAACACTTATATATTTGTAAGTCAGAAGATTATCTTCTGGATGATCTGTGTGCTACAAATGCCTTTTATTCTATGGACAACAGTTTCAAGGGTTGAGAAGTACAATGCTTTTCTCAACAAAAATTTAAGTATAAAATAATCATTGATCCTTGATACAAAATATTCCTGTTAGAAAATATATGATCAAGTGAAATTTCAAAGGTGCAGGCAAAAATATGATCTTTTAAGTCATACAAAAAAGTTGCGGGGGTGGACTATACTTTGGACTATATGTTTTCTTTTTTTTTTTTTTTAATTTTTTTTTTCTCAACGTTTATTTATTTTTGGGACAGAGAGAGACAGAGCATGAACGGGGGAGGGGCAGAGAGAGAGGGAGACACAGAATCGGAAACAGGCTCCAGGCTCTGAGCCATCAGCCCAGAGCCCGACGCGGGGCTCGAACTCACGGACCGCGAGATCGTGACCTGGCTGAAGTCGGACGCCCAACCGACTGCGCCACCCAGGCGCCCCTATGTTTTCTTTTAAAATAATAGTTTTTTTTTTTCTTCTTTGGGCAAAAATATTTGGTTGCTTGAAATGTATTTATATTAGACACCTTTACCTTTCCTATTTTATGACCTGATTTTAATTTGCTTAGCTCTGGCACATAGGTTGAGCAACATATTTTACAGTGAAGTCAAAACCTGACAGATTTATGGGGTGGCTCAGTCAGTTAAGTGGCCGACTTCAGCTCAGGTCATGATCTCACAGTTTGTAAGTTAGAGCCCAGCATCAGGCTCTGTGCTCACAGCTCAGAGCCTGGAAACTTCTTCGCATTCTGTGCCTCACTCTTTCTCTGCCCCTATCCTACTTGCACTTTGTATCTCTCTCTCTCAAAAATAAACATTAAAAAAAAATAAAAAGTAAAAGTTAAGGGATTATATATACACATACCCTGATTAAAGGTACTTCTTTTATAAATGGTTATAAACTTATCTTTTTTGTGGTTAATTGAGAAAAGCATTCTAGTTATGAACAAGATTTTGACAAGTTATAAACAGTGTCTTATCAAATCTGAGATGCTGTCAAATATACCTCCCTTCCTTCTTATAAAATTTATTTTTCAGAGAAATAATAACAGGTGTATGAAAGCCTCTTAAAAAAATAAAAATAAAATAAAATAAAAATAAATAAATAAAATAAAAATTAAAAAAAAAGAAAGCCTCTTATTTTCCTCCAGTATATATAATATTGACTAGCTTGAGTTATACATTCTTCATTTTTTTAGGAAAATATCCTGTTTATTAAAAAAGGTTTATTTTTATTTTATTTCGTAGGAAGAATGAATTTAAATTTAATCGACTCCCCCATTTGTTTGGCCTCAATCCATAGAGTTAGATTTTTTTATCTGACATACTGATATGATGAAAATATAATAACTTAGTATTGAATTAAGTAGTGACTATTGTAGATTATATTTCTTATTTGATGTGAGTTATTTGACATTTTTACAAATTTCCAGTAGATATCTTGGGGAATTTTTTGTTCATTTGTTATTATTCCTCAGTTTTAGAAAAATGTTGACAGGGAATATTGGCACTAAAATTTCATGATTTAGATTTTTCTTTATAACTTACTATTTTGTATGAAAGTTTCATGGGTATTAGAAAATAATATTTATACTTTTCTTTTTGAGGGAGAGAGAAAGAGAGAGAGAGAGCATGAGCAGAAAGGGGCATAAGGAGAGAGAGAGAAAATCTTAAGCAGGCTCCACACCCAGTGAAGCCCAACACAGGGCCTTGATCTCATGACGACAAGGTCATGATCAGAGCTGAAATCGAGTCAGATGCTTAACCAGTTGAGCCACCCAGGAGCCCCATGTATATTTTTATAATGTTTCATGTAAAATATACATTATCGATTACATCATTCACATATACTGTGAATGTATCTATATTATCTTTTGACTTAAATTTTTTACAAACGATTGAATGATGTGTGTTAAAATCATTTCCTAAGAATGTCTTTTTGCTTTACATTGTAAGTAATATATTTACCCATAAGAAACCTTTTTATCCAGTTTAATTATTTTGACTTTAAATCTTCTTTGTCATGCATTAATACTGATGCTCATTTGTTCATTATTGATGATCACCACACCAGCTCTTCCACATCAGCTCATAAAATCAGAGGACCAAATTATTGCTTTATGATGAAATGTCAAACTAAACACTTGCATGGATGTGAGTGGCTGCTTTTTTCACTACAAGCAAAGGTACACTATTATGATGAGAAGTTTGATTGTGAGAAAGGAATCAAGTGTAGTTAACTAACATGACCAGACACCTGATGGTATTAAGAGGGGCAATACATTGGCCTTTGTATTGAATGACTCAAAAATGGAGAATCTTTATAGGTTATAGGCTACACTTCTCTTTCTTTTATTAAAATACCTTTGTATTTAATTTTGTTTTATCATGTCAGAAGTTTGAGTTTATAAATAACATACTATAAGTTTCTGACCCAATAAAAGATAAGTTCTCATGAAGTGAGAACTTGCATATGTCTGAGGACTCACCTCTCGAAGTAGAAGGCTGGTTTCTAGCTTTCATTGGCCATAAAATATGGCAGACCTCAATGCCTTCTCTGACTGGGGCCACTCACATTCTTCTTTTTTAATACAGGCTTTTAATATATTTTGGTAATTATTATTTTTAATTATTACAAAAAAGTTTGTAGCTACACAGAGTAAAAGTTTCTTACTTTGAATGATACAATATCTTCATGTTTATGGTTATGACACAGTTTCTATCAGATTATTTTCAGTCTCTATTCAAACATTTGGGTCTCTGAAGAAAAGAGAATGAAAACATTTAGATTATAGTATTATGATGACAGATAAAATGTCCGTGTGTGTGTGTGTGTGTGTGTGTAATTAGTAAAGTATGACACTTGGTTGGAGAAAGCATTGTGACATCATACTGAAGCTGTCCTATCCATGTTGGTTGTTAGAAACCAATTAGCTGGAATAGTGTTCTTCTATAAGACCAAGGATGACAGTGGCTGACCTCCCACTCCAACTACATATACACAGCTCCATACTCTCAGAGAGTCCTGCATCCCACAATGGCGGCAAACTGGGAGTAAGTATGTCGCTTGGCATTCTGTGTACCAGCACTGGAATGCTACTCTCAGAAGAACTGGAGAGATTGATGCTTGCTTCTCATCTGCTCTTGTCCCAGAACCCAGCTTCTGCACTTTGTGGCATTAGGTTCTGCTGGTTATCTATTGGACTCTGACCTTACCCATGATGTCTTAACTGTTGCTCAGCCTTCCCACATTCTCTCACCTGTACTACATCTTGCAAGATTCTACAAAATTTCTGGTATGTGGCTGGCACTTGTCCTCTATTTTCAATGTAGTACAAATATTTCCCTGTGGATTGAAGGAGTTGGAGAGATAGTGGGAAAGAAGTCAAATGAGCAAGGCCAGTTTTCCCTGTTACAGTGAAATATGTCATTAACAATTTAGACTGTTTAATCAACCTTTTAGTGAATTACTTTGTAATAGTTAAAGGCATACTGGGCTGAGACTAAGGACAAATAGACCTGTTAGGAACCTACTACATGAACTTACCCCGGCCACCTAATCAATTGGAGCTTCAGGTTTATTACCTGACATATGAGATAAGAAGGTTTTTTTTGGGTTTTAAAAACTTTTTTAATGTTTATTTAATTTTGAGACAGAGCCAGAGACAGAGACAGAGAGACAGAGTGTGAGGGGGAGGGACAGAGAGAGTGGGAGGCACAGAATCCAAAGCAGACTCCAGGCTCTGAGCCATCAGCACGGAGCCAGATATGGGGCTCAAACCCACAGACTGCGAGATCATGACCTGAGCTGAAGTCGACCACTGAACCAACTGAGCCACCCAGGTGCCCCAAAAAGGGTTTTGATCTGTAAAGTTCCTCTCACCTATCTTTCTTAATGACTCTGTGGGTTTTTATTTTCTTTTGTTTTGTCTTGTTTTTAATGTTTATTTATTTATTTTGAGAGAGACAGTGCAAGCAGGGGAGGGGCAGAGAGAGAGGAAGAGAGAATCCCAAGCAGGCTCCATGCTGCCAGCACAGAGCCCAATGTGGGGCTCAATCCCATGAACCATAAGATCATGATCTGAGCTGAAACCAAGAGTAGGACATTTAACCAACTGAGCCAGCCAGGTGCTCCATTGACTCTGTGTTTTTTAACTGAAGCATTTCAGTAGGACTACATTTCATTGCAGTTTGACTATTATGAGTTAACCCTGACATGTGTGTAAAAGTCTATTCCTAAATAAGGAGTGTCATTCCCTCTGAATTTTGAGCAGACTGCAGTAATGACAAATAACCTCTGTGCACCCACTTTATGTATCTATCACATGGTAATTATTCCTTTATAATATTTGATACTGTAGATATTTTAAGGGCCATTTCTCCTGGCTGTTCTTGCTGAAAGATGTTATGCTCCATTACTCAACATTTAGAACTAATGACAGTTCCTCAGCTTGTTGTCAGCTAGCTCCCACTTTTATCTCCAGGACACTCATGATGGCAAAGGGCATCTTTTGAAAGATTTTAAAATCAAGAGAGGTCATGTTCATGAAGTCCTTGGTCCCTGTCAATTCTTCAGCAAAATATTTAGTCACCTGACAGCTGATAGGGAGGCAAATGCACATTGGGAAGCTCCAATTCACTAAGGAAGTAGCAAACAAAACTGCTGCTTGTAAAAGGGAGGTAGTACTTAATGCTTTCCTAGCAGTTTAATTTATTTCATTGCTTCATGCCATGGTAAGTCATG